>NC_089684.1:27280116-27602200 GCF_031753505.1 Anomalospiza imberbis | reverse complement strand
TGTCATTGTCAGGTGTGCACAGCAACTAGACTGCCAGGCATTCTTGCATATATCTTCTCCTTATTTTGTAAGCTGACTTGATAAATTAAGAATGGGTTTCAAACAAACAGGCTTCCAAGGCATCACTTAGTACAATTAATGGGATGGACAAAGGGTCTTTTTATCAAGCACACTGTCTTTGTGCTCATCTGCCATCTCCTTTTAAGGACTCATTTAAGGTGAGCCTGAAAAGCGTTCAAGGTTTCAGGAGAAGCATCCATTTGAATATTTTAATTGAGACCAGAGAGCAGAAGCAGCAAGCAAACTTGAAACTCTGGAAAGGGGAAAATATGTCAGTGGGTCTGAGACAAGCCTTGTTGCAAAGCTTTGTTGCACAGTTTTGGAGAGAGGCAGGGCACATCTTTTTCTGACAGTTTGCTGTGACTTTTGTGATGGAGGCAGTAAGCCTCTCCCTCCCTCTCAAGTACAGAGTTTCCCCTCTGGACCATTGCTTTGCTGGGCTCTGAGGGCACAGCAGCTTGCAGAGGGGAATTTTTCAGTATCTCATGGGAAATGTAGTCCACTTAGAAGCCCTCGACTTGGAGAGAAACTCTGACACAGAAATGCCCATGGGGAGCCACAATGGTACTCCCAGTTAAGTATCAGTGGCACCTGACAGTGTTCAACTTTCCATTAAAAAAAAAACAAACCAAAACCACCCTCTTTTTTGTGAAAAATGCTTTTCTACATCTTTTTTCTAAGCCTTTGCCTACATCTTTTGCACAATTGAACCTGATTATCCAGCAGTGTGGAAGGGGTGAACTCTGCATCTGCCCAACATGCTCCACACTAACTGCATTAAGCTTGACTCCTTGGCTATATGAATGAATGCTTTGAACTGTCACCTGTAGCCAATTTCATAATGGCCATTAATAACATCTAAAAGTACATGTGTATTGAAAAAGGAGGGAAGCAAGCACTCTCCTTTAGGTGATTGAGCAGCTGCATTATATCTGCATTGTCTTGGCAAAGTTAATACTTTTGCATGAAACCGTGGGTTGGGATTTTTTTTGCTTGTTGGGTGAATTGACAAAGATTGTATCAGGCGTGACTTAGAAGGCATCGGATCAACAAAACACCAGGACTCATACTGTATTATGCCTTTCACAAGTTGTTTGAACAGTGGGTCAATTCTCAGCTATCAATAGTTTGCAATGAGAGATCAGGCTGTGGTCTTTGATACGGTTTTTAAGTTGACCCCTACTGACTCAGCTGTGCATGCAGAGGATGTCTGCAAACCCATCTTCGATTTTAAGTTATAACCAAGCTGTAGGAAATAAAACCTCCATGCCAAATAAATTATAGAATACTTTATTTAACTTAATCTTGCCCAGCAAGCTAAAATAAACATGCATCCTTAGATGTACCAGTAAGTCATGTAACATGATAATTACTCAGTATTCAAACGTTACATTTCCAATAGCACTCATTACCCCAACAGCTCTCAAGCATTTCTGCAGCAACACTTGGCTTGTAGCTATAACATATAATTTTGAAAGTTTCTGAAGGCATTTTTTTTGCTCTGACTAGCATTGATTGCATTTCATTTACCTTTTTGCCTCTGCTATTGTTTATTGGCAAGAGTTTATCAATTAGCTCAGTCAAGATCCCAACAAAAACTACAGTTTCACCCACTAAAAATCAATAAGGTAACTCAATAACTCTTTCCCAAACCCAATAAGGAAGCAGCAAATAAAGTGTTCACAACAGAAATGTGCACAGGGCTTTGGTTGAATAGTTTATCTGATGAAAAAATTATGGTTTTTGTTGACTTTAACTACCTACCAAATGCAGCCTGAACCTGCAAACAATTTGTTCCTGCCTTGCCCTTTTGCTTTTGTTTCAAAATTCTGAAATAAAGGTGGTGTTTTCAAAGAATAAGTATTTTGATAGTTTAGAAAACATATCTTTAGATAAAGGTTATGGAAATGTGAAAATACTACTATTTTTGAAGGTTAAAACTATGCTAAAACCAAGCCACAATATTGTGTGCAGGAGCAGGAAGGATGAACAGGCAATGTTATGCTGCTCAATTCAGACCAAAGCAAACATTCTTTGCTTCCGCTTCCAAGTGACTTTGTGATTGTCCTTTTGACCTCAATGGACATCCATTCCTCATGTTTAAAATGGGAGTCCATCTGGAGTATATATCTGGGGACATGGGCTAAAGCTCATTTGTGCTTTTCAAGATGAGACTAATGTAGTGACCTTCATTGCAGAAAGCAATAAGAAATTATTTTGTATTGTAGTTTGGGATGAAAAATTCCAGAGGAATATATCTGATGATGAGCTAACTAATTCTAATGCAGAAGCAGCGGGTGTTTTCAGCAGAGCTACAGCAGGATCAGTTTTCAAATGCCTTTTAGATATGGGCAATAATTCTTGCTCTTTTATACTACTGTGGTGGCTAGAGGCTTCCAGCCAAGCCAGGATCTGGTATCCTGTGTGATGCTGTAGTGTTTGTGCACACACTGCAAGACAATCCTGTCCCTGAAGTTGTGCTAAAATAAGCAGATAAGACAAAAATACTGGGAGAAAGGAAATATTTTTTATTTTTCCTTGTTCAGGTGATGAAAATAGGGGAGAAGTTGAGATACTTCCTGATTACCCATGAAGTTGCAAGCACAGCCCTGAGGCAAACACTAGTACCTTCATTTCTGGCAGGATACTTTAATCTTGTATTATCCTTCATGTGCACAGGAAGCAGAACACAGCAGTTGGGAAACATTGTGCTTCTCGTATTTTGAAGTGGTCCAGAGCAAGCAGCCATTTTTGGCATAACAAAAGTGCTTAACATCAACAATTAACATCGTGTTTAGAATGGAAAACATATATTTTTAAAATCTGCTTCACTCTGATCAGTTTAGAAAATAGTGTCAAGGCAATTAAGGGAAAATAAAGAAGGATGAAACTGCTCTCAGAGTAATGGAAAAATAATTATCAGTGTGCCAGCCAATGGCGTGTTGTCTCTGCAGGATGCCAGAGGAGAAACATCTATTTTCAAAGTGCTTTTTGGGCCTCATCCTACATCGTGCTCAGTTTGCTCAGTTCCCATGCAATGTGGATAGAAACTAGAGGCCCCCACCACCTCAACAGCTGCCCTGAGCATCTTCCAGGATCAGCCCACAATGGACAAGAGCAGTTTGTGCACTGGCAATGACAGCAATACAAAGGAGTTGAAAACACAACAAAGAAAAATAAAATGTGTTGGAAAATTTCTTAATTAAAGATGATGGCTTTTAATCGTGATTTATTAACACGGTTGCTGCCATGTTTCCAATGATTGCTGTTTTGGAAAATTGTCTCCTTGGATGTGCTGACACAGTTGTGTGTGTTTTTGGTGAGAGATCTCCACAAAACAGTTAAAGAGCTGGGAGACTGCTGGTATACTGGAAAGTGTGTTCAGAGGGCTTTTCTCAAGATCTTGGAGAAAAACCCTCTGAACTTTGGTGAGGAGATTATCATGAAGAGACTTTGAAACCTTGTCCTCCTGCTCACAATAAGCTACTCCTAGGAAGGAGAATTGAAAATAAAACTCTGATTTTAATGAAAACTTTAGGAATGTTTACATTTGCTTTTATGGCCTTTGGTTTATAAACCCTTGCAGCAGCAAAGGGAGAGGCCAGAAGTTGTACTGGGAGCTAGCACCGATGCAGTTTCTCATGGCAGAGGAAAAAAAAAATAGCGAATTCCATTAAGCTGTTGGATTTTATTCTGCCTTGCTGCTATTTAGCAAAGGTAAATACATTGTGAAGATCAGGGGCACAGCACTCATATGCTCTGGCCTGTGACACGAACACATATAAATGGTTCTGAAGTCTTCCCTTTCAGACAATGGCAGCAGGAGACCTCATGCCTCACCCTCCTGCTCTAAATTTTCTTAGACCTTTCTAAGTACAGCCAAGGGGAGGACTTTCTTAATCAACCTCACTGGTGATCTGACTGAAGGTCTTTAGCAAGGTTTATTATTTTCTTCATCTTTGGCCTGAATTGGTGAGATGGGTAATTAATTATAGTTTATCCATTTGTCAGGATGATTAAAGCAGCTCGGCTGTGTAGCTTGACCTTCAGGTAACCGGAGAATTCTTTTCACTTAACACTCCCCTACCATTGCATGAAATTTGTGCATCCTCTTGCACCTAATATTTTCCTCTACATTTTTCTGTATGTTTTGTATTCTTCTAGTATGATTTTTTTTTAATCTAGAAAATACATAGAATCATTCTCATTAGGACTGGAAGAATTTCTGAGGCCCACAAAAACATTCATATTGAATATTTTGAGCAGTCTTGTAGGTTTATTAGCTTTTCTACAGATCTACATCCCTTTTATTGAAACTAATTTATAAAACTTCCCTGCCTCTTTGTGATTTATTCTCTCTTTCTTTACTGAAGCTAAAGATAAATCTTTTGTGATCCTACTTTCAGAGGTTTTATTGAAAACCACACTTTTGCTTATAGAGGCTGCTGAGAGAACCAGTTTAAATGCCTCCCAGAGTGGTGGAGGGTACTGAGGTTTTTGTACTGAGACTCCAGACTGATGCTGGAAAGGGTATTCCTCCAATCTTTCTTGTGCTGACACAGTAAAATAAACTAAGGATATCTTTCAGATTTTATTTGTCTTTACCATTACTTGGCTTGAAAAGTCTCTCCTTTCCCTCCTCTTTCCAAATTATCTCTTTCAACTGGTCTAACTAGACAATTCCAGCACATATTCCTGTTTCTGTCTTGGAAAGGACTTTTGATCTTGGAACCTAAATTATAGTGGTACAGAACTGGCAGCATGAGGGAGGACAGGAAGCCTGAAACCTGGCCACCTTCGTTCTGGTGTCCTCTTGAGAAGTGCCTGCTATTTACTCCCTGGTGACTTTTCTCACAGGACCATTGTCTGCTAGTTCACCACATGTCAAAGGAAAATGTTCTAATTTAAAATACAATAGTGCCTGGTGTTGATACTGTAATTGTGTATTCATATTCATAGATCACTTCAGAAAACTCCAATACTTGCCAGACTATTGTGAGCAAAGTTTCCATAAATCATGAGATTGCCTTAAAATCCCGAGACTCCAAGGTGTGTGGATGTGTATTTCTCTTGTGTATTTCTTTAGGGTTTATATTTTTCAAGCTTTCCCCTGTCAGCTGAAAAGCAAGTCACTTATGAATAAAAGAAAAGCTGGGAATTTCCTTCGCGTTAGAGGGCTTCAGGAGCCACAACTTGAGCATGAAATGTCACTGGGTTTGTAATGAAATCATAGGAGCTGGCAGGACTACCAGCTTTCTCTCCTTTGCCTACTTCTTAAAAACAAAACCCTTTAAAGTTGAACTACTGTTCCTATAATAATTGTAATTAAATATTACTGTCCTTTAATACATACCTCCTATTCTGTGACCTCGTGTAATTATTTTGCATTAAACATATGATTAACAGGAGATAGAAGTGCTTGATAATGATAAATAGCTGACTATTTGGTGTATGTCAGGTGTGAGTCCACCTCTTTTTTTGTGTTGATGTTTTTTAGCTGCAGTTACAGATCTGCAATCAAGCTGTAGTAAATACTTTGAGGAAGCTTTTGCATTATTCCTTCCAAAATGGGTTTTTCTCAGCAGCCCAAACTTTGGTAATTTAAAACCAAATATATGCATTGTCCGCACATTTCAAGAAGCAGCTGGATTAAAACCTTTTGGATGAGATTTTAATGAATGACTGTGTTCTCTCACTGAATCAGTGCAGGGAGTAAATTTTTAATGATTCATTAGCAAAGTTAATAGTTTTGAAAATCATTACAGTGCAATTCCATTATTTTGTTTCTTTTTGCAGTGGGACTAATGCTCCATGCATCATAGTAATGTTTTTCTTTTGGTGCTTCCAACAAAAGTTGTTCTGACTCAGTGTTCCTCCAGGAAATGTGTTATGAAAATGGCAATTTAAAAATACTCTGAGATGCTCAGGAGTTGGATTTAGGATCACAATAGACCTACTTGAGGGCCAGACACTACAGCCTATATGGGCCCTTTTAGAAGGAGATACATACTTAATATGTTTTTCCAAAAGTATTTGAGTAGCCTAACATCTTGATTTAAGTATGAATCAGAGGCCAAATTTCTCTAAGCACTCTATATAACTCTATAAGCTGACTAGATATTTTTTTCCATCCTTCACTGTTTGAAATATTTCAGATGGTCCTAGGTCTGCATTCATATGCCCACTGACCAGCAGCCTTAGCCTGGCATAATAAGAGATTTATGCACATTACTGTGTATTCCCTTCTATCTACAGGCAGCACTTCCTATTGGCTATATTTTATGTACAGTCATAACTTTTATAGGAGCCTTTTTGCTACAGCTGTCGCCATGAAAATCATTCTGTTTCATTCAGTTCAGATCGACTACTTTGAGTGGATTAAAAAATACCTAAAATTATTTTCTGTAATTTATCTCCTAGTCAAATGCCTGTATAGTCCATTGCCTGCTGAGTGAAGAGAATTTATAATAAATGTTAGCTAACAAGCTTCTTCCTTGCTAACTAGAGCATTAAATTCATTGACAAATGTTGTCATGAGTTGGTTTGTGAGGAAATAAATGGAGTTCAGAAGTAAGAAGAAGAAATATGAGGCCACAGAAAGGGACCTGGAGAAATTTGAAAGCTTAACACCTGTCAGCATTAGAGAAGACCTTTGTCCTGACAAAACTATACAGAAAAATATTCAGTAAAGTGAATAATGGTGGTAATATGGTCCCCCAAATCATACTGAAACGTATATAGGGGTTCAGATATAGCATAAGGGTTGAATTGAAAGCTAAAACTGTGATTCCCATTGATTTGAGAGCAATACATGGCACTAAATGAGGTAAATACAGCTGATTTTACTGTTTGTGAACTTTACCTCCCATAGAGTTTATGGCCAGGCCACCCAAGGTGTCTGAAGGCATCAGGAGATGGTATTTGCCATTTTGCAGATAATGCCAATATTGAAATCTGCACTCAGGAAACCTTGCAGCTTGAGCCTAAATGTAAAATAACCATAAGCAGAAGTGACTTCCCCTCTTGCCTATCCAGCCCCAGACAAGCATTTTGTAATTTTGACCCTTACAGGATTGTTGAAAATAAGGAACCTCTTAGCCTGCAGCACAGATTTCTAGTGAGGCCTTAAGATGCTGTTCTGGGGGCATTACATTTCTGAAAGAATATAAATTTTAAGACATGTCATCTCTATTTTGCATGTTCCCTGCTTGTCTTCATATGCATCTGTGTCAAGATGGGGACTGCGGTCCCGGAGATCTTCACAGATTATATTTCCTTAGTCCGCAGGCAATAGACCCTGCAGTAGCGTCAGTCTTGAGGTTATTATAATTGTTTATCATTTATGAGGCTATTATAATTGTTTTGCAGGGACTAAGGCCTGCTGTCATAAGAGTGAACTGGTTTACTAGCAGAAATTAAGTGCCTTCAAGGACAGGACTACAGGGAATCAGCGTTTTATGAACCGCTATGGTTTCTACCTACCCAAAAACTGCTTGCAGATCCCATCATTTCAGTCAAAAATGGCAAGTTATCCATGTGTCACTTATCCTGTCTCATTCCTGCTCCTGGTGCTCCCCAAGTTTGTTCCCTTTTGACAGGGACACAGATTTCCTTATCAGTATCATGGTGGCCTAAAACTCAGGGCTGCCACTGCCTGCACCAGGAGCTGGCATGACTGAACATGGTCAGTCTTCAGGCAGTTTGGTTTCAAAGGCACAATTTTTTTACATTGGAAGTGTCCCCTGATTTTAAGGACAAAAAAGAAATCCATGGAAAAAGAGTAACCATCTTAATAGGTTAGACCTTGTTAAGCAGCATGGACAAAGAAAGGGAACCAAGATTTTTGGGCACCAGCCTGGAACCATCAGGCCTGGCTGTTTCTGCAGGTGCTCTGTAGTTTCTTAACAGGTTATTGCTGTATTATTGTAGGTGCTGATACAGGTTGTAGTCAATCTATCATAAAAGTTGGATTTAGGTGCATGCATGCTTAGGTCAATGCAGAGTGAGAGAAAGCAGCATTTGGAAGGGAGGCTGCTTCATTTGTGCTGCCTGTCTCTGGATGTTTAATTCCAGTGCTTTGTCCTCACCAGAAATCAGTAAACTATACTGTACACTAGAAGTTCAGTGTAGAACTGTTCTTAGAAATGGCAGTGCTGAAAAATAAAATGAGCCGATATTATCAGTGGCTCATTCAGCACTGCAGTATTTTTAATGGTACTTATTGATAATATATAGATTCTAATTGGTAATTCCCACTTTTAATTATCTTACATTTAGTTACAGCAAATGGTCCCCTCGTTCTTTAATGTAAATAAATTTGTGTGAGCATGTGTTTAATGGCCTCTTTCATATTTTCCTTTTAGCCAACATTGGAATTTATTCTGCTCGAGCTAAGGACCTCCATATTTTGTGGCAGTTTACTTATCTATCATTCTTCTGAAAATATCACAGACAAGATAAATGGATTGGCACCAATTTGGTACTTAGGTGATTAATGTCAAAGCTATTTCTAAACCATTAGTTTGTTATACATGGCATTTTATCTTTGTTTAGAAAAATAGATGCACTAAGTACAGATGCTAACTATAGATTAAGAAAACTTAATTTATTTTGAAATGTAATGAACTTTGAGAGGGAATTGCCTCCAAAAGTAATGTCCTCACCCTTAAGTGCTCAGTGTTAAAAATTTTTATTTTAAATCCACTTTTACTCATTAGTTTGAGATGATTGTCTGTCTAGATAATACACTATAGAAACACTGATTTATGTTTTGTTTAAAAAAACCCAAACACCACCACTACTCAAAATGCATTGTTATTCCTGCACATCCCCAGCAACTGAACAATTTGATGCTCCAATTCCAGTATCAGATTTTTTATATGTCACTTCTGAGTGAAAACACTTCATCCCCAACAAAAACTGAAGGCTGTCCTTTAGTGCTTTTTTCACTGTTTTAAGTTACATATGTGATTTTATGCCTGTATACAGCCTGGGTAAAGGTTTGGTTCTGGGTCCCACAGGGCCTTCCATTTCACCAGCTGCAGTCTCTACTGAAAGAAGCAAAATTTCCAGCCAGTTCATGCAGAACAAATTTCAGTCCTTACTATGTAGCTGATCAGTGGAAGTCACAATGGTCAGCCAAGGGTGTCACACATTGCAAAACGCCTGGGAGGGAATGATTCTGAGGTATACAAACTATGAAACAGACACACAGACACTGTGTGCACTATGTCACCTGAACCTACAGAGCAATAAAGCAGGGAAAGGGAACTATGAATTGCTGTGGGGAGGGAAAGATGGTCAATAGTGTGATATTAATGAGATTCATGGTATGGATTTCCATTTGCAGCTGCAGTACTGCTGATAGAGAAGGAGTAACAACTGTGATATATCTCATGGAGGTTAGATCATGTGTGCTATTTAAAAACAAGCTTTGCCCCTCAAGCCAGTTCTTGGTAGCTACAAAGTTATCCAACAGCCCAAAGAGACCCTAGTCCTTGATTAGCTGGGAAATTGAACTTGGAATGATGTCCATGGCAAACCAATGCTATGGTTTGGAATAGCACACTATATTTTGACTTCTACCCTTAAATATTCGGTTTTCCTTCTGTATTGTGTCTAAAAATACTTTCATATTTAACTCTAGGGGATTAAAACCGCTTGATTCTTGAAAGTGTTCTCCTAGCAGCAGCCAGGGAGATTGGAGAAGAGTGCCAAGCAACTTGAAGACATATAATTAGCACTGTCAAGCACATTTCCCCAAGGATAGGCCTCTTTAAAAGCCTTGATTTCCAGGAATCCCTACGGAAATCAACTTGTGTCCCAAGCACTTTTGCAAATTAGGCTGCTTATGTTGTCAGTGAGGTATCCTTGTGCAAATTTGAAATGTTGATAGATATATACCAGCTTTCTGCAGGGATCATGCATGGTGATTCCTGTGGACTTTGGCCATTCAGAGAATGCAGTGACAAGAAGAAATGTTTCAGTGTGTCCCACAGTCTGTCTGCCTGTGGCATCTCAAGTCACAGTAACTAAGAAAATTTTTCAATTGAATACAAATAATTTTGCAAAATGAAAGCTAGTGAGAAAGAAAACTGAACACAGGAAGATAGAAAATGCCATGACAGAATTAATACAATAATCTGTTCATCAATTACTGTTTGAAGAATATGTCGTTCTTTTATTTTGATTTGTATCAGATGGATCAGCACTGCTTCCAGGAATAAAATCATCATCTTTTTGTTCTTTTTGCTTTCCTTCCTTTCCTGGACATATAATCAATATCTATAAATTTCTTAATTTTTAACATTCTGATGTGATTTTTTTAAAAAATACTTTTAGCTAAGTCTTAATAGGCAAAACACTTTTTTTCCAGTGATCACTTTAAGGCATGTTGATCTTCTTTCCTGCTCAGTACTTGGAGTGAAACATTCATCTGATAAGAAAACTAAGAGGAATCGGTGACAAAGGTGTACCTTAATCTCTATAAAGAGCTTCTATGCAGGAAGCTCTTTATTTCTGGGTAGGAAATTCTGCAATTGCATTTTCACTACCTTTGTTGATATAAAATTTTAGGGGTTTCATTTAAAAACTGGCAGCCAAAACATATATGTGTTCAAACTTGCTGTATGTGTTCCTGCTTTTGTGTTCCTGCTTTTGGTAGGAGTCATATAATTGTAGTAGAATAGTTTAAGACCTCCCTGCCATGGGCACAGACTTCTGTCACTCACTACATCAGTTTACTTAAAGCTATGTCAAATTTGACTTTGAACAATTCCAGTAATGAGACACCTACAATTTCTCTGGGCAACCTGTTTCCCTCTCTCCCCCTACATTGTAAAAAGAAGTCTTCTTTACATCTAGTCTAATTTTATGCCCCTTCAGACATGGAGGTTTTGAATCTTTGTATTTGCATTGCAAACTTGAGCACATTTAATTAAAATAAGAACAAAAGCATATAAGCATTTCCAATGACTTGGGTGTCATTAATCTTTGGATTAATTTTCTTTGAGCAGCTTTAATTTCCATGGGATGCTATCAAATAGCAGTTATCTGGGCTGTTGCTTCTAAGAAGGGATCTGCTGCAGGAGTGTGGTTGATGTGACCTGGAGCACAGGTCATTGTTTGGCTTGATGAACAAAGATTGAGTCATGCTCGGCATGCTGGGGTGAGGAAAACAAGGTGAAGAGCATGCATTTACTGCATTGTGGAATATAAAACAGAGAAAATAATGAGAGAGCATGAACATATGCATGTCTGCAGGTGTACTTGTGTTCTCAGACCTCTTAACTCTAGAATTATTCATTCTTTGTCATCTGAATAAGGGTATTCAGGAGATGTAGGAAACACCATTCAGCTGTGAGATAGCTTCAGTTCACTGCACCTCAGCAGAGCATTTGACCTATCTACTTTTAAACTGAGTTGCTTTTTCCTGTCCTCCTTCTGATTGCACTGTTCCACTTTGACTGCATCATTAAAACTTCCTCGGAACAGACTGAGCCTGTTTCTCTCTGGCATGCCAGGTCATTCTTAATTCATGCCATAAGATCATTTGGGGAAGCATTTGCCTGAGAAAGACTGCAAACACGTGTGAATTCTCTAGTTACTCAATAGGTTAAGTAGTTTTCTGTGCTGTCCTGTATTCCATCAATATTTGAAGTTTCCATTGGGTTCAGTTTCTGTTCAGGGATTTTCCTCAGTGTAAAAGAAGGAGAATGTACTGCAGAGTTGCAGCACCTCTGGTTGATATTTTCTTCTTGGAGGGGCAGTACTTCGATGTGAATTACTTGTAAAAGGCAGGATTGTGACAGTATGCCTTAGGGCTGACTATCAGACTGGAATGAATGAGAGCATATATGCATTAGCTGTGTGAAACACTGCAGTCCTGAAGTTTATGCCTGTGCATTTGTACAAGATATACAGAAGGCTTTCTTGGATAAGGAGTTACTGAGGTTTTGGTCAGGGAGCTCTTATGTGTATTGATAGCTGGCTCTGGAGTTGTACTTGGACCTCCTGGTTTGCACTCTGCGAGAAATTCCACGTATTGCTTTATCCTGCATGGGAGCGGTGATATCACTGAGGCTATAAATGCAAACATAAATGAAAAGCAGAGTGGAACAGTTCTGTGCTGTAATTTCCTGGTCTTTTTGCTGCAAGGGCTGGTGACAGGTCAGCTTGAGGGTAATCCTTTCCTCTTTCCACTATATGTGTCCAAAGGCAGTCCTCAGCAGTGATAGCTCTTGTGAAAAATTAATCTACTGTTGCCAGTCCTACTGTATGGGCTCTGCAGGTGGCATTTCCTGGCAGTATCTTTTGGGATCTTTGAGGAGCTCAGGTGCCACAAAGGAATGCACTCAAATAGTAGAAATAAAGATCAAGTTATCAACAGGCATTTGCTTTCTTTTTTTTTCTTTTTTTTTTTTCATAACCCTTAACTGCAAATACAGACTGTGCTACTGAGGTTTGGGTCTGGAGTATGGGCAGGCTCATTTATACATCTGTGTGTATGTACCCCGTAAAGGGATCAGGTCAGCTCATCTCTGGTGGGCACAGTTTTGTTCCAGCTCACATTCCAACAACCTTCAAAAGAGACTATGAAGTTCTAGGCCAAGAAATAAAAAGGGGGACTTGAACACTTTTAATTTCTAATTTTATCTGACTTTTTGGTGCATGTGGATGTATGATATTGTATTATTCTGTATGGGAGCTGATCAAAGAAATTATAGATCCCTCACTGTCATTCATGGAGTACAGGATTTCAGGATGCAACACCAGACTTGACAGCTTCTGGGAGAGAAGGTGGGTCTCTGCCCATCTTGATTCCCAAGATGGGAATCAAGCTGTAATTTTGATTTCCCCATCCTGGGCCATCAGCCCAAACCAAGAAGGGAACAGCTGCAGGCAAAGGCTGCAGGGCCACATGTTTGCTGAATTAAAAAGGACTGGAGGAGAGATCAGCTGAGGCAGAATGACCCTGCTTTATGCCTCCACATACTTCTTGAGGGAATTGAGTAATGCTTTGTGTGTGACTGAGGTCCCTGTACAGTCTTGTTCAGAGTTTTCAACTTTGATGTAGTGTATTTGCACTGGATCCTGATAAACAATATTGTAGAATGGCTCTACTTTAGAGCCATATTGTAAGAAATGTGATTTGGCTAAAAATCTAGTACTGTACCAGATCATAGCTGATCACAACACACTTCTGCAAAGCAAAAGAGATATGGAACCTTTTTAGAAATGCGTGGTTTTGATCAAGAAGAGGTTAAAATATACATTTAACAGCATTTCATTTCTCAATTTACAAAGATCTTTTTTAATGGCTTTCAAACAGGCAACAAAATTGAAACAAAAGTCCAGTTTACAGGAGATGTATGATTCCACAAGTAATTATAGAGAGTGTTACTAAGACAGAGCACCTCAAACAATGCAACTTAATTATCCCAAGATAGATGTAGAACAAATCCTCACAAGATTAATTAAGGTCAACAAACACGTTGAAAAGTCTCACAGAGGGTAAAAAAAATAGGAAGGTTCTTTAGTCATCAATCCAGTTTTAAACCTGAAGGATCGTATAGAAACAAACTCAATAAGAGAGGAAGACAAAAAGTAGAAGAATGATTTACCCATGGAGCACAAAAGCTGCAACTTAGAGTTTGAAGGTTTTGGTTTGGAGTCATTTTGATGACAGTCAGAATGAACCATTTCTACTCTTAACTCTACAAGAAATGAAAATGCAGGTATTATTAGCATCTTTAAAAAGACACAACTTTTGGGGCTAAAAATACAATGTTAAAAAAGTCTGAAAACAGGGGTCAATGTTAGTAATCATGTTTGTCTGCTACCATGACTGTCCTTTGCTCTCCTGCAGTCTGTCCATGGTAGAGCCATGAGCTGTAGTATCCCCTCTCTCCTATTCCTTCTCCGTCAAACATGCCTGGAGATGTGGAAGCTCCTTTTTGTCATTCAGGTCAGAGCTTCATGTTGGCTAAGAGCTTGTGTCTCAGAAGGGGCAGCCACCAGGATTGTTGAGTCAAGTTCCCAGCATCATGGGATTCAAAGTCATCTTGGACAAGTGTGTGGCAGCCAGTCCCCTCTACATCTTGGGTTTTTTTTGCCCTGTAAGTTAACAGTCATGCTATTTGCCATTTCCTGCATGCAGGGTGTATGCCCAATAATGCACTGTGTAGATGCCAAATCTCTTCACTCAGTTGCTTAGCTATAAATATTTATAGGGCAGAACACTTGACTTGGTGACCTAAGATGGGCATTAACTCAACAGGTTCTCTGCTGATAGCATTAGAATATTAACTCTTTATAAGCTTGACCTTTTAATCACATACAATTTTATAGGTTAAATAATAACCTTTTGATGGGTAGAAGAGACTTGGGATGGTCTAGGTTTTAAAATTCCCCTTGGTGTCTTCAGTGGCAGGTTTCATTCAGCTTAGAATGAAATCCTTATCTGCCCTACCTGACAATGAAATTATTTTGGCAAATGACAGGATATTTGCTTGTGTGTTAAAGTGGACAGAAGCTCTGTAGGGTAAAGCAATCTGAAAACATCAGTGAGATACTGGATTTATCAATGTAATGTCACTGGACAGTTGCAAAAACTCTCACCTGAGTTGATGAGTTGGAAAAAGTACAAGACTGTAGAAAAGCCTTTTGATAGGTTACATTGTGCTTAATAATGTTATATTTTGAATTTTGGAAGGTCACAATTTGATACAGACTTTTAGTGACACAAAGATTGGTGCTACTAAATCCCCATCAACACACCTCAGTGGCACCTGGTCCCATTAAAAAACACTGTTGCTCTCAAAATTCAGCTAAGCAGGGAAATTTCCCAGGAAGGATCTGAAAATCTCACAACTATTTGTACTTTGAGCTAAAAGGAACCATTTTTGAAAGATGTTTTCACCATTTACCAGCTTCCATTGTTCAGATAAGAGTTGCAAAACCAGATGCTCTTGCAGTCATCACCAGTTTGCTTACCCAAGAACACAGTAGTGGAGCCCTTTTTTTGCAGCAACAGACTCCATATTTTATATATGTAAATAAGAAACATGTCAAAACAAGGGTTTTCCAGTGGAATAGTGCCTTTTCCGAAAGCAGAAACTTCCTGAGCACGTATGTAATTTGATGCCTTTTTCGATTGGAGAGACTGGAAGCGGATTGTTTGTTCATGTCATTTAAGTAATGCTGAATTGTTTCTCTCAATTGGTTAAAACATTTAATTTTCATGCTGTTTCATTTAATTCCATTGATACTTTCATACTGTAATATTCTTTTTAAGCTAAAATGTTCTTTATTTTTTTCTTATATTGTTTCAATGTTCATTTTAAGCATCCTCTTCTCTTTTTAAACAAAAAAGATTCATCTATATGAAAACACAGCCTTTTGGTATTTCACAAGTTTTGCAAGCATTTTTAAATATTTTTAAGGTTCACAAGAAACACCAACTCTTGTGCTATTTTGCAATACAAATGTATTTCAAAATGACATAAGATCACACTGAACAGAAATATTTTCTTCACGGTTCTAGTCAATAAATTGCTTTTGGACTGTTACAAGTACTGACAGGATGTATTATTACTTCTACTGGGTGGTATTTTTTCATTATGGCTTCAGTCAGAGTTCTGTCTAGAATGTGTTTAAGTGCTCATTATATTGATCTTGTATCACAGGCTCTTTTTTTTTTTTTAAGAAAAAGAGTTATGCATTATTCAGTTTTCAGTCATCTTGACCACACACTCTATATAAAGGAGAGGGTCAATGTCTTTCCAGAGAAGGACTTTATGCAATTCCTATTCAGGTTATCCTAGCATAGCACTCTGCTATTTGGTTTTTGTGGTTTGTTCATTGTTTTGGTTTGGCTTTTTTTTTTCCTCTGGGTGGGCTGTTATTATTTCTAATCACAAACGAAACACCTATTCCCATTTGTCAGCCATGTGGTCTTTCTGGTTTTGTTTGTGGAGGGTTTGGTAAGGTTACTCACATTCCTTACAAAGGGTTGTGTTTTGTCATTCATCTACCTGACCCCTTAGGATAGCTGGGGTAGTAGTTATGGGATATGGGGTATTTCAAAGCAAGTTTAGACAGCACAGCCTACATCCTGAGCTAACATCCTGCATTTCTAGCTGTTTAGATTTGTGCATACTTTGGAGTGTTCTGCAGCTTACAGGCAGCTCAAACCCACAGACACCACCCCAAAACCTTCATCTGCAGATGGTGTTTGCCCCAGCCCTGAGGACATGACTCTTAATTTTAGTTTTCTTCTACTGCAAACCCCTTGCAGTATTTTGTGAATCACGCTTTTGTCTTAGATAAACCAAATCAAATGTCTTTAGTTTCTCAGTGAAGCATGTGATTTACATGCTGACCAATGCTAGTAACTCTTTTGTACTCTCTCAGATCAAAGATAATCAGAAAAGCACTGAGGCAGAGTGGATATGCAGTGCTTTACATGAAGCAGCTGAGCAGAACTGACTCTAGTGGGTAGACATCCACTAAATCTCAGTTGGTAGGTTGTTGGCAGGTTGGCCAAGGCTAAAGCCATAAAAATAACTTTCTTCTGGACTGCTCACACATGACATTTTGATGGTGAGGACTGAGTATTAGCAGTTTCAGAACAGCTTGATTTCAGAATTGTGTTTTGAAGTTTAGTGTTCTTGCAGTAATTGTGACTGAAGACTTCTGGATTTAGACTTGTGGTGAGCAAGAACACAGCCTTCCCTCTCCCCCATGCTGCCCCAGTGGTTGATGAGAAGAAAACCTACATAAAGTGTGCTCCAAGTGTACTTTCTACACTTACTTTTGCAATCCTTGTAATATGTGAATGTATTTTGGTGTTTTTATTAACTGAAATTAACAAGAAAGGATGAATCTGCTCTCCTGTGTGATTCTCAGAATGGGAAGAAATGTTGCAGGTTTGTTTTTTTTTTTTTTTCTCAAACTAGCTCCGAGCAGTGCAACCAACCAGGCTTTTAGTGAAATGTGTAGCTAAATGACCAAGCTTCTTTAGACAACCCTTTCCCTGTGTTCCAGCTGGGAACTCATCCCTAAGGTTCCTGTGTGTAATGGTAGGGCACAGAAGAGGGAAAAGAGTGGCTGTGAATGTAATTCTTATCCCTGCTTCACAGAGTATTTGTAATACACCTCTCTGCTGTCAAAAACCAAGTACCAGAGATTATATGCTCCCCAGTTCCTGGGAAATTGTTTTCCTATTTATTTTATGTCCTGAGTGCTCTTAGGACTCAGTATCAGTACTCTGCATTAAAGAGGAAACCTAAAGAAAGATACAGTATTTTGCTGGACTTGTCTCCTGTGCTAACAAAAGAGGAAAACCAGAGAGCATAGCTCATATAAAGTCCACAGAACACTGTGTCTCTTATTCCTGAGATTCTGCATAGGAGCAAACTGAGTGTAAAAAAAAAAAACACCCAAAAACTGAAATGTTAAAATAAGCTTTTCTAATGGTGCTGTTATGGGATCATTTGCTGTTGCAATAACACTCCATCAGCAAGTCTGAAAAAGGTGAAGGATTCCTTGGCCATGCTGGTCCAGATCTTTTATGGCACATTTTCCGCTGCAGATGGTCATGTCAGAGCTGGAGGCAGTCAGGACAAAGGAAAAAAAAAAAGTGCTACCTCCTCCCCACCTCCCCCCCTCCTCCCCCCCCCCCATTATAGTTTCCAAGGCTACAAAACTGAGAAATAAAATCAAAGGCATGACTGTCATTTGGTGTCACTGAAAATGTTTTGCTAAGTGTTCCAGTAAAGATGATACAGTAATGGTGTCACATTGTGCATTTATATGTCACAATGCTTTTTACAGTAGCTATAGACTTTCAGATGCACTCCTTGATAATCTGGCAATTTTATCATCAGGGAGTGATAACCTCTCAGATATGAAAGCTGATGTCAGCGTCTTCTGCCACTTTGATCTGCGTGAGCTGATGCCTTGAAAATTAATGAGAATGCTACATGTGAAATCAAAATCAATCTGCTGTGGATTCTTTCCTCTCTCCGCCTTTCCAGGAGAGCTGGCAGGGAGAGGGGGTCAGTGAGAGACATGCGTTATCAAATCTGAAGCATGGCAGAGTATAAAGGCTGTAATCTCATCTCAGGATTCTTATGGCTTTAATAAACTCTTCATGCTTCATTCTTGCAGTTTACTGCATCATAGGGCCCCCTCTGCAAAATTGCAGCCATAAATTTTCCCTTCTGCTGGACAGATTTTACTCCCTTGCTTTGGTATATATGTCATGTGCTTTCAACAGAGTCGAGACATGACAAAACTGATTAAATATTTGTATTACCTTTTCAAAATATACAGAGAAAAGTAATTTCTTAGATGGAGGGAAGGAAGGCAAAAACATTGTTGAGGATAGTTCATGGGGACTTCTTCATGTTTACAAACAGACAGCAAAAAGTAGAATTCAATTTCTGTCACCTCTTGGGATAAAAATTCCTTGTCACTTGATCTGAGATTGGCAAAATAGCTCTATTACCATTGGCATTTGGCAAAAGGCATTAGTCAATCATCCAAAAAAGCATTATTGTCCTGCCATCTGCTCCCACATCTGCTTAAGCCCTGATGGCCCCCAAGAAACTGTCTGCCATTAGCAGTGATCCCTAAAATAAAGTCTTTTTTACTAGGAGTAAGTGAGCTAAGTAGACCGTGTTCTCCCTTAAGATGCTCGTCTGGCTGTGACTGCACATTAATTATGTTTGGGGCTGACAGTTGTAAATTGCAGTAAGTGTTTTTTGGCCTCTGCTGGAGGAGTATGTGGGGTGGAGCCTGTTCCATCTCTTCCTCACCCAGGCCTAGGCATAGCCTCAGCTCACCCTGCTACTAGCAAAGCTTCCTCCTGTGCTACATGTACAGCCCGCTGGGGCCAGCTGATGTGGCACAAGGCTGGCAGCAGCAATTGCAGTTGAATTGAGCATGGCAAGGTGTGACACCTTTGTGTTCCTGCTGCTGTCATCCCTTCCCAGGAGGCAAGCACCGAGGGCTACGGTTTCCTCAGCAGCAGTGCCAGAGCAGAGATGGTTTCAGTGTTCTGCAATGATGGGAAGTCTGTGCCTCCCATTTTCCAGCAGGGAAGGCATCCCAGAGCTGCCAAGGGAGGGAAATTGCAGAGTGCAGTTGGAGTCAATACTGCTGGCAGGCACCCGTGACAGCAGTTTGGTGCACACAAGTGAGTGAGCATCAAATCACCAGTCTGAACTGGAAGAAGGCCTCTCTGGGCACTCTGCGCATGCATTTAGATTGTAATCTGCACTACATGGAAACTGTACTTACATCTAGGAGTAAAGTTTTGTGTGTTTGGTCTTCATTGCCTGCTGTTTTCAGTGTTAAAATGGGATGACAGTGTGGCACTAGTAAAATATTTGCTTTATGTTTTGACAATTAGGAGACAAACTAACCAGAACCCTTTTTTTGGGGGGGAGGGTTGAGATGATCAGAGACATGTCCTTTTGCATGGACAGTGACCTTAAGAGCTTCATCTCCATTTTCCTAAAATTCTCCAGTAAGCTGCAGAAAAGGTATCATGCATCACAAAAGTTTTCCACTATGAAAAACTGCTTAGTACTAAAACTTTAAAGTTAAAAGCACTGCCCATACATTTGTTTCAGAGACTTGTGTTCAAATTAATCATGACAAATATATAGAAGGCTCTTTTACTGATAATGAAAAATAAATTTAATAACTCTGGTGCCTTCGCATAAATGTCACAAGGTTTGAAAATGCAAGTTTAGAGCACCAAAACTCAAAGGTCTTCAAATTAAGAGCCAATTTTAAAGTTGCAGCTATCATGCTGGTTTCAGCAGGGAGCAAGTGTAAAAGAATGCAGTGTGTGAATTGAAAAAGCCGTGAAGATTTATGTGTCTGCATTAGCATTACCAAAATAATATTTTCCTTCTTTAGTTTTAATGGCTAGCATAATGTCTGAATATTCCAAAGGAAAGGAATGAAATATACTAAACCTTAAATATGAAGACAAGCATGGAAAATAAACATTTCATAGTGGAGGAGGCATGTAAGATGGATAAGAAGGAAGATGGATAGATAAAAAGTAGAGTTCCTTCTGGCCTGATTTCCTCTTGTCCTACAAATCTGATCACTCATTCTGATCATCAACATCCGTGCTGGGACCCACTGGTCTGTGGGACACTGCTGCTATTTGCAACCCAGAGTGCCGAGGATGGAACATAAAGCCCTCCTACAGTGTCTGTGCCAGCTGTATGTATGTGGTGAAAAGACCTTGAGGACCCTTACAGGATTTCACTGATGTTTTGCCTAACAGGCTGTAACAAAACAAAAAAAGTAACTGAAATATGGAACACCAGATTCTCATTCTCAGTGGATAGAAAAAAAATTAGGATTTCCAAAGTACTTGTGGTATTTAGGAAGACTGATTTCTTAGGAATTCATAGAGTTGGACAGGAAATTGTTACCCAAAAGATATTTTAGTGGAAAATATGGTTCCCGCCGAACTGTTAAAGGCATTTTATTTCCAGTGGCAAATCTGAAAAGTCCATTACAGGTCGCTTCCAATACTTGAACTTTAAGGATCTATGGATCTATGAACATAAGAGGCTAAGGTGTACATTCTTCTGGTAACTTGTATGTTCAGCCCTTTCCAATTCCTCTAGACAGAGGAATTGTCCAAAGTACTGGCATTTCCAATGTGCACTGTGCTAAAATGCATGCAACTGAGCTGTACCTCACAGCCTGACAGCAAAATAGATCTAGTGCTTTAGGGAAGATGTAGTTCATAGTAAAATCTTGGGCCATAAGCAGGGCAAAGAACTACAACTTCCAGAGGCCACCTTGGGGATCTCAAATGAAGAAGCAGCCACTGCAGCATTGTTCTGTCAGTTCTAGCCAGACAAGGACTACACTGATGAGTCTTCACATCTCATTGCAAGGTCTATTTGCTCAAGGCTTTTCTTGAAGGAGAGAGGTTATGCTGAACTGATTTGACAATAAAAGCATCAATGTCAGTTCTGCAATCCTTGATGAACTCATAATGTTTTAAATTGAAATACATTTGTTCAGAGCCTGCCATGTGTGTATATATATCCATCAGAGAGGAAAATGAAGTACCATGCTATTTCTGATCCACCAGCAGCTGTACAGAGGCTGCTGCTCTGTGTCAAATGTGCTGCTTAACCAGGAACAGGGGCAACGAAAGTTTTCACAGCCCTACCCTCCGTCCATTGTCCTGCTCTATTGATTGCTGCATTTCCAAGGTATTGATTTCATAGTCAAAACTTGTCTGAGCATTGGAAATTTTCAAAGATATCCAGGACAGCTCATCACCCAGCTTCCCCACCAAGCCCTACACATTTGCGGATCAAGATGTGAGTCTATTCATTCAAATAATATCCTGTTCCTTGCAGGTTTATTCAGTCCCTGTAGTTGCACATGCAGGAGTAGAGCAGGATTCCAGAACAAGTCAGTGCAGGAGTCAAGGGAGAAATTAATGCATATCTGCTAAGCAGGAGGGTGTCCAGGAGAACATATTAGCCCATTTACTCCCCAGTACTCTGATTAGACCTGTTGTAGTGAGATTTGTGATCTGTGTTATGTCCTGGAATATTAGAGGATTCAGTCAGTGTAAAGCACTTCTTGTTCATAGGAAACTTGGCATTGTCTTTGGTTTTGAGCTGGATATCTCAAGAACCAAAGGCAGGCTACAGACTTGGTAACAGTGTTTGGATTGTCTCCTGTCATTGTCATGCATTGTCCTTGTCACTTGGCATTTGCTAGTTTTCTGTCCATTGTGCTTGCTCAGCTACTTCATAAGTTCTCATAACAAAGCTACAAGAAACAGGTTAAGCTACATATTAATGTTTCAGTGCAACACTGCAATTTGATAACAATAAACAGAAGCTTTTATGAGGCTGTAAATGTCTCTTTCATTTATAAATATTGTACTATAACTGCAAGCTCTAGGGTTATCAGGCAGTCAAACCTTTCATCAAAGCCAAATAGTTCCTAAAGTACCACTCTTAAAAATCTTTTGCAGGCATTAATGTTTCATTAGTTCTCTCAAATGAGTCTCCCTGGGAATCTGTATAGCAAGTAAAATCTAGCTCTAACCCATGGAAAAATTAACTGCATTTTTAATTCCCTTCTTTAGAATTTGCTCCACATGGTTTGTGGTGGTACATAGCTGGTGTTCCAAATGAACTCAGCTTAGAGGGTAGCAGCAAAATTAATAACATATGTACAAGTGTACGTTTTTCCAAAGCATTCCCACCCTGCAGCCAGGATTCTTTCTGCCCATCCAGCTCTCCATCTATCCCAGAGGCGGGACTTCCTGCCTCTGCTTAGCCAAGCCAAATTTATGGAAACTGCTCTGAAGTTGCACCCACAGTGCAACAACCAAGAAAGCCCTGTCCAAGTATTTGACTGATTCACAGATTCTCAGGGCAGCAGGGACCACTGTGACTTCCATGAACTCACATTGTTTCTATCCAATGTATTTGAAACAAATTGTGCCGGCAGCACGCTCAGCCTCTGTATTCACTTTTCCTTTTTACCTCCAGCCTTGCAGAGTACATATCCTCAATTCCTGTTCAGTGTTTAAATGTGCCTAATTGGCAACCTGTTGTTACTGCATGTTGTCATGGAGCTTTATAATTGGTGTGAAAGAAAATTATTAGGGCATCTGTAATGGCTTTATATCAGTTCCTATCTAACCTTCCAAGCAGCACTGAATTTTGTGCAGCTTAAACAGGAAACTTTTAATATAAAGCACAGATTGGACCTGCATCTTTGAATTCACAAGTGACTGTCAGTGTTTCCTCTGTGAGAAGGTTTTTGGGGAATAGTCAAGGCCTGAACTCATCTGTAGATGTGCTTTGTAAGCATTTGTGGTCTTACAAAGCCTCCTTGGGGTAGAAACAAAATGAACTGCCTGCATGCTGCCCTTGTTGGGATGTTGGGATTTAGCATAGCAGGGGCTGGAGGGAGGAGAGAGGTGAGGGAAAGGCAGGAGCATGTCAAGAAAGTGCATCTCTGGGTGCCTGGCTGCAGCTGTGGGAGTGGGCATGAGCACATGAAGTCCCAAGATTTATACCCCTGTCCACACTATTGGTTTGAATAGGGTTGTAGTTCAAAGTACAGTGAACTGAGCTGTTCCTTACTTGGCCATGCCCTGCTCAGTGTGACCCTGGCTCTCCCAGTTCCGAGAACTTTGGGTTTTGGGATGAAATGCACTACTAGCATTGGGTAGAAGTGTGAGTCTTTCTTTGAGAGTGAGCTTGAACATGTTTATACCTGATGTCAGCAGGTCTGTAGATTGCTGCAAAATGTCTACATTCATCTCATTCCTCTCACGTCTCTGCTATTGAACCAATTGCAAGTGTATTTACTGATACCCAAAAGCATTGGGAAACGGAATCAGCAACAAAATGGTCACACATCTGACGGGACCCCCAGGAACCTGATTGGACTGATAACTGTTTTTATAGTCTGGAAGAAACTGTTTAAACTCCGACAAAAAAACCAAAACTAAATTTAAAATTATAGAATTAGTAGAATGAAAAATAGTAATGGGCACAAATCCATTATATGGGTGCCGTGAGACTGTGTGGTGCCATTGCTTGAGCTGCCCCTATAGCACCATCAGCACAAGGTTCTACATCCAGGAATGTACCCTGGTTCTCAGTAGGTGGTGTGGAGTGTCTCACAGAATGGTGTCTCAGGGAGGAGCTGAGCATTGCAAGAGTCGCAGCCCACAGAATGTGAGATGATGACTTCTGCAAACATCTGCCTGTGGCAAAACATTATAATAGGGCACAGGGATGTGTTCCCGAGCCACGTGCTGGAAACATTTGTCCTGCAATGTCACATGATCATTTGCAGTGTCCCAGTTTGTGAATTCTCTCCCCAAGCTTTCCCTCTTTCTTTTTCTCACACTTGATGAATTTGCTCTGTGGCAGTGATAAGGCAACATGTAAATACCTTGCAGAAGAGTTATTTGTCATTAATGCAGGCAGTTTGAAGTCCTAATCAAAGAGCATTTGAAGGGAAATTTTTTTTTTATGAGAATGGCATTAAAGAACTTAATTTAAAACACATGAAGGGATTCTTCTTTGCACATACCTCTTACTTCTCAACCTTCCAGTTCTTTTTCTGTCCACTAAAGGGTTAAAAAGAAAAAAAGAAGGCAATTTGGTGTTCATTGATTTCACATTAAGTCTTTGCCACTTAGCTCCTCACAAACAAGAGCTGCAAAAACTTTCTGCTCAGGGAGAAGTGCAGCAGGGATTTTTGATACCAGAAATCTCTAGGGGGAAAAACGGCATCATGAAAATAATTGGCTGGAAAATGAAGCTGGCCAAAATGAGTATATAAATAAAGTGGAAATGTTTAACAGGGAAGGAACAGTTAACCTCAAGCTGGGGTGAATGATCTTTCTGTGACATCTCTCTAGAGCAACTTCTAGTGTTCAGTCAGGAATTACGGGGTCGATGCAGAGTTTATTTGGTATTGATCTTTGGCCTGGCTTTATGCAGAGCACAAGCCTGTAAAATTACAATGATCCTTGCAAATTTATTAAAATGGCTTAAAATTTTTTAATCACTTTGGAAATGCAGGTCATGGACTCTGAACTAGAATAATAAAGCTTTAAGCCACTACCAATTTTCTGAGAAGTTTGTACAACACGATGGTTCAATTACCCTGTGTGCAGGTTTCCTAGCTAAACTGCAGCCAGACCACATTTGCCATCTGTCCTTTCCTAAGTAAATGGGGTTTCCAGCCCTCCCCAAATTCACCCCGTACCTCACCATCACCAATTAGTCTCATCAGTGAGGTATATCTGCAAATTTTTACAAGGTTATTTAAATATATTATTGCCATCAGAATCAAAATATGCTAGGCATGAGAAATGGGTGACATTAGAAAAAGCTATGGGCACATATTACTGTGCAGGGGGGTGCTTTCTTATCTACACAGTCATAATGGCTGTGCTGTCTTATCCCATTGCTCCTGATAAAGGAAGAGGTCATTGTTGTACATATTTTTTGACAGAATGAGGTCGCTGATGTTATCTCTGATTAGTTGAATAATGGTCATGACAGATTCTTAGTTGTCTTAGCTTAGAAATGGCAGTCTGCTTTCCTATCCTGGCTGACCTTTTTTTCTTAAAGGGAACTGTACTTGCAAAGCCACCACTGAAGCTGAGAACAGTGGGGGCTGGGTTTTCTCCTCTCTCCTTCTGCAAGGGTAGTGTGAAGAAAAGGGGAAGAAACTTTAGTAGCAACAAGCACTCTTGTTTATCTTGCAGCACACATGAAGGATATGATCTCTGGGAAGGAAATTCCTCCAGCTAGGCTGTGGCAGATTGCTGCCCCTTAGATGAGGAAGGAGAGCTCCTTGCAAGGTTATTCTATTAGATCATCTGCTTTGCCCTCAATAGCATCTCAGCCCTGTGCTCTGTTAGCAAGCGTAATAATGTGACTAAAACGCCTCTTAACATTTAACAGCCCCATTAATTTTCCATTGATGCACCCTTGACCTTGAGCATCTAACACATAAAATATTAGATTATGTTTTCGCAAGTCTTTTGTACACTCTCAGTCTTTCGGTGCTGGGAGCACAGACAGGTATAACCAGCTTAGTCAGACAACATAAAAATTTTAACTTTTCTGGCATAGACAACGCTAGAGACACAGGAGAAATTCAATGTCCTTGTCTTGTTTAATAAGTCTGCAATCTTGAAAGTCTTATTAAGCATTCAGAAAACAGAACGTGACACACTTAAAGAAAGTTTGTGGAAAATACCTTTTCTTTCTTTTTTTAATTCCTGTTGAAGTCTCCTTGAAAACCGAGAACTGACAACAGCATTCTCATTTTTGGTGCCTTGCATTAATTTGGATTGAATGTGAATGTTTTCTTTTCCTCTTCATTCAGTTAGCAAGCAAATGGAAAAAATATTTTGTTTGAAAAACCTTTAGGGAGTGTATAGAAATGAAGTTATTCTAAACAACCACTGCCTTAGAGAAGTAATATAAATGAGGTTCTGTTTTTCTGTGAAACTTCTCTTGAATTTACTTGAAATGCAATGAACTAGATCAGAGACACACCCTATAAGGAACAGTTAAATTATAGGGAGTAGAAAAGAATGTTAGAGTTAGAGCTGACCTGTATCTGTTCTGTGGATCATCCTTCCTCCCTGCCCACCATACTTGGATAAATTCAGAGGGTTTAGTGCATGGTCTTAGCTACTCTCTCAAGCAACTCATGGGAACTAATAAATCCCTAAGGCTTCATGAGGACAAACTTTAGTGAGTTAGGTGGCTGCTTTCCTGGAAGACTCCTTCAAACACTTCTTACTTTATTTCCAGCAGGAGCAAGGATGAGATATAGATGCAGGGTGTCTGGAAAGCAGGAATAAACTCTCAGCTGAGGCATGGTGCTCTGTTTCTGAGACTAGTGTGCCACAGGCAGCACCTCTTGGGATCTGGCAGGAAGGCAGGGAGGCTCTGACCCTCTGCAGTGTCTGTGCTGGGTTGTGTCAAACCTAGCCACCTACGGAGCCCTCAGGGCTTGCTAGACACTGTGAAGGTCTGATGCTGCAGGTTTTTTGAGGCATGTTCTAAGCAACAACACCTCTTTTTCTTCAAATTAAGTGACTCCTCATTTTGCATCCTGTTAGGAAGCTAACTCAAAGAGCTGTAGTGCTCCAGTTCATCATCCTCTATCATCCTCTACAATGAAAACAATGAATGACAACTTCGTAGAAAAAGAGAGGGGTCAGTCTGGGATGGAGAAAAACAGGCTGACAAGCTGAAGTTATAACCACAAGGAGAAAGAAAAAATAATATTTTCTGAGGTTGTTATCAGGGAAAGTTAATAAAGCTCTAATGAATATTAATTTATATCCATATAGATTGCTATATTCTGTGTTTTTGCTGACATGGTGAGCAATCAGTATTTAAATGTCTAGTATTTCTTTTGATTTGCCACAATTAATGTTTCATGGAGTGTACATGAGTCTATAAATTAAAACACTTAATTACAAGTTGTTCTTCTTGGGGTTTTTTTTGTAAAGACTGAATGGCAAACAGAGCTGCAAGGCTGTGACATACTCAGAATCAGGATGCTGATATAAATATGGGTAGATGATGCTAACTAAGTTATTTCTTTTTAAATCTCTTCATATCCTGAATGGAAACATGGCTTTATATGAAAATGCTCATTATACAAATTAGATGGATGTTATTATTGAGCACATTAATCATTTTTTCTCCAAATGCTCGCTTTACAAATGTAATTATTTTTAATCATACTGGTTCCACTAAATTAGAGATTTGGTTTCCTTTTACACTCAAATTCAAGGCCTCTGTATTTAAAAGCACATTATTTTTTATAGATTATTTCCTGTCATTT
The DNA here is from genome assembly GCF_031753505.1 of Anomalospiza imberbis. Lineage (NCBI taxonomy): Eukaryota > Metazoa > Chordata > Aves > Passeriformes > Viduidae > Anomalospiza > Anomalospiza imberbis. The sequence goes on along the minus strand of NC_089684.1, from coordinate 27,574,726 downwards.
TATTTCCAAAGCACCTGATAAAATTTAAGTAAATGTGATTAAATAGCACAGGAAAGTTGCCATGGTATTTTTCTTCCTTTCAGCATCATAAAATTGGTGGTTTCTTTATGGCAGGTTTAAGACTTCACAAGAGTGTGGGTGTATAATTAACCTGATTTCTTAATGAGTGTATTGAAAACATATTTCCTTGCAGTTCAGTGACTGATAGTAAGCTATTTAGTATTTAGCCCTAGCAGAAGATCAGGACAGAGCTTTTATGACAATCAAATACCACCTATAGCTTATTTTAAAGTCTCATAAGGTATAGTAGACCTTTTTGACACCTCAAAAACAAGCACAAATTCTATTCCATGCTTAAAAAAATTCCAAATCCTCAAACCCACAGGAGATTTTAGACTTGCTTTTCCCCTGGTCATTTGCAGCAGAAAAAGCAACCCAGCATCTTGTGTTATCAACAACCATCTGCCAAAATTTCATTATCTGAGCTTTTCAGCTGCTTTATGAGGGACAATTTAACTCCACAATGAAGACTGTGCAGGCTCACAACCAGATCCAGCCATTTTCAGTACTGCCTCTCTGTTAGTGTGTATAATTAATATGGACTTTGAGACATTAAGCAACAAATTCTGTAACTGGAAGATATTTCATGTGCAGATTAGGAAGTAACCATCTGCCACATTCTTTATGCAGTTCTGTGGTTTGTTTTAGAAAGAGAAGAAAAATCCCAACATATTCACTGTTTTGCAAAGACCATGTATGTTCCCAAGATAACCTGGCTTTGCCTTTGCTGGAAATGTACTTCAGTTAGAAGTGTAAATATACACTCTCTACACACATTTTCTACAGCAATTTTGCTAATATTTTAAGGAATCATACTTCTGCCTCTCCACAATTTGTCTCCTGAATGGATCATGCAAAGATGCAGATGAAGAGATTAATTGATGGGCAATTGTAGTTTGTGATGAGGCAGAAATGTGCTATGAATTTTTGTATTAAAGAGAACATAGGCATTCATAAACAGGTAAAAGAGAGCATGCACTCAAAAACTGTTCCATGAATAAACAGTTTACCTCATTGTGTTAACAATTTACCGTATCTTGAAAAATTGTATGGAAGATTGTTCTTTTTTCATTCTTTATACGACAGGTTGCTGCGCACAGGATTATAGTATTGATGGTTTATGGTTTCAAAGGCATTTGAAAGGCATTGAAAATCGACAAAACATCTATACCAGTTTTGTAGAAATGAGCAAACATGTTATAAAGCAGGATCAGGAAAAAAAGGCATTGAAGACATTGGTAGAAAATGTAGCTGTGGTAGTTGCTTCATGCAGTGGCCGTCTTGTAGCCTGTTGGGAGTAAATGTCCACAGTGCAGGAAGGTGGGAAGAAGTCCCAGAGGACCTGGGGTTTTCTGCCTATGTCCTCATCAATGTTATTCTGCAAGGGCCTCTTCCTGTCAGCTCAGAGTTAGAAACTCACTCCATAGACGTTTGAATTGATCCACAAGGGTTGTGCATGTAATTCCTGTTTCGATTTTAAAGCTCTTACTAAGATGATTCTCTTAGATTTACACATGAAGTTTAAGGAGGCAGGGAGCTATGTTTCATTGAGTTGTGCTTGTCTCACAGGGTTCTGTAAGACCCCAGGAGAAATATTTCTCTTTTGAACTTTCCTTTGCAGTGTAAAGCTCATTTTTATTCTTTCTGCTCCATAGTGGACTCACCCCCTTCTTGTAGTTCTAAATATAAAACCACTTGGTGAATGGCCACAGAAATCCAGTGCCATAATCTGTCAGGGCAGGAATTACCTTTGCCAGCATTCTTGCTTCTCACTGGCACATTAAAAAGCTGGCAACTCCAGGAGTGGTGGGGTGGATTTAGTTTGGTTTTCTCTAGTTTTTGTGGCAGTATTGGCTTGTCAGAGGCTGATGGAGGCGACTCAGCCACATCTGTTCTTTCAGTTGGAGGCAGCTAACATATCTCTTTATTAGCTTTCCCAGTTTTGTGAACGTTTTCAGGAATTTACTGTCTTTAAGATCTCTGCCTTTTTGTCAAACTTGATGGAAATATTCGCATTTACTGAGGAAGATGTAGATGTGCACACACAAAGAGGGTGATTACATAGCCTTTGTTTCCTTAGGAAAATTGGATAAAAAATATCCACTGCATTCCTGGTCCCCATCAGTACAAACCAGCGAAGTTGTCTTTCTTGAAACGCTTTTAATTGTGTCACAGTTTTAAAAGAGAAAGAGTGATGAGGGTTTGTAGTAAATGGGCTGGCTGGGTTTTTTTTTTTTTCAGTCTTCAGAATCCTTGACATATAACCTTTTGCTTATATAAAACACTTCAGCTGTTCATTCATAGGTTTAACTATGCTGAAGACTATTCAGTGGAAAGGAATCTTATTATCTCCAGCTTAATATTTCATTATCTGGCACAATATGAGGATATTAGACTTTGATTGCTGGTTCTCTTCAGAGATTACAGCATTTAAATTCTTATTCCCATCTGCATTTTAAACTTCTTCTTTTTTTTAAACTGGTCACATTTATGTTGCATTTAAATCTTGTCTTTCAAGTTTTCAGGTTCAAAAGTTTAGGTGCAAAATATTCAAATAGGGTTTGTCCTAAATTTCCCAAACTATTCTGATGTTTCACATCCTAACAATATACAGACATGGTAATGGACATCAAGGAATTGCAATGGTCATTCACTACACACCAATATCACACATCTGACCAAAAAAAAAGTCTGTTCAAGAAGAATATGATGACCTTATGCACCTAAACCTTTTACAAAACTATTAATCTGTGACAATGTCACCCAAAGTTACAGTAAATAAGTTACTGAAGTAGTTTTATGGGTCACAGTAATGTATCTGTTTGGAATCCGTTGTACTCAGACAGGCATATACATTTGCTGTAAATGGATCTTCAATCTCTGTGAATCATTTTATTCTTTTTATATACACTATAAAATTGCCATTTTTATGGCCAGGCTTGATGTATGATATGTCTGAAGAGCTGTATGAGTTAATTAAAGAATAAAGGGCTGTCCCTTCTGCTCTGTATTTCTGCTCATGACATTAGGATCTGAGAACCACTGTTGTGTACCACACAGAGATTTTGACTTTAAGGTAATCATATAGGTTGAGGAATGCATATTCTTATACTGTGCAGGGCATGTGACTGGGTCCAAAATTCAGAGGTTTTGTATCACCAATGCAAGCATTTGCCCTTCTGAGGCACAGAATCACTAGGTTGGAAGAGACCTTCAAGATCATTGAGTTCAACTCATGCCCTAACACCTCAACTAAACCATGTCACCAAGTGTCATATCCAATCTTTTTCTAAACACATCCAGGGATGGTCACTCCATCACCTCCCAGGGCAGACAATTCCAGTACTTTATCACTCTTTCAGTGATAGACTTTTTCCTAATATCCAACCTATATTTCCCTTGGTGCAGCTTAAGACTCTGTCCTCTGGCTCTGTCAGTTGCTGCCCAGAGAAAGAGACCAACCCCCACCTGACTACAACCACCTTTCAGGAAGTTGTAGAGAGCGATAAGATCACCTCTGAGTCTCCTTCTCTCCAGGCTAAACACCCCCAGTTCCCTCAGTCATTCCTCAGAGGGTTTGTATTCCGAGCCCCTCATCAGCCTTGTTGCCTCCTCTGCACGCACTCAAGCATCTCAACGTCCTTCTTAAACTGAGGGGCCAGAACTGGACACAGCACTCAAGGTGTGGCCTCACCAGTGCCAAGTGCAGGGGAAGGATGACCTCCCTGCTCCTGCTGACCACACCATTCCTGATACAGGCCAGGATGCCATTGGCCTTCTTGGCCACCAGGGCACACTGCTGGCTCATGTTCAGTCTGCTGTTGACCAGCACCTCCAGGTCCCTTTCTGCCTGGGCACTGTCCAGCCACACCGTCCCCAGCCTATACACTGCAGGGGGTTATTGTGGCCAAAATGCAGGACTTGGCACTTGGATTAAACTTTATCTTACTGGACTCTGCCCATCCATCCAACCATTCCAGATCTGTCTGCAGAGCCCTCCTACCTTCCAACAGATCGACACATGCTCCCAGCTTAGTGTCATCTGCAAATTCACTAATGAAGGACTCAATCCCCTCATCCATGTCATCAGTGAAGATATTGAACAGAATTGGTCCCAGCACAGACCCCTGAGGGACACCACTGGTGACTGGCCCCAGCTGGATGCAGCACCGCTCACCACCACTCTCTGGGCCCGGCCATCCAGCCAGTTCCTAACCCAGCAGAGTGCTCCTGTCCAAGCCATGGGCTGCCAGCTTTTCCAGGAGTGTGCTGTGGGAGACAGTCAAAGGCCTTGCTGAAGTCAAAATAGACAACACCCACAGCCTTTCCTGCATCCACCATGTGGGTCATTTGGTCATAAAAGGAGACCAGGTTGGTCAAACACGACCTGCCTGTCCTAAACCCATGCTGGCTGGGTCTGATACCCTGGCCATCCTGTAAGTTCTGTGTGATAACACTCAGTATAAACTGTACCAGAACCTTCCTGGCTACTGAGGTCAGGCTGACTGCCCTATAATTACCAGGATCCTCCTTCCCACCCTTTTTGTGAATGGGTGTCACACTGGCCAGCTTCCAGTCATCTGGAACCTCACCAGTGAGCCAGGACTGCTGGGAAATGATGGAGAGCAGCTTCACTAGCTCATCTGCCAGCTCCCTCATCACCCTGGGGTGGATCCCCTCTGGGCCCATAGATTTATGAACATCCAAGCGGCTCAGCAGTTCTCTGACTGCCTCCTCCTGGACAGGGGGACCATTCTGCTCCCTGACACCATCTACCAGCCCAGGAGGACAGTTGTCCTGAGGACAAGCTGTCTTCCCACTAAAGACCAAGGCAAAGAAGGCATTAAATATTTCTGCCTTCTCCTCATCTGCAGTTACTGAGTTCCCTCCTGCATCCATTAGAGAACAAAAGTTGGTCTTACCCTTCTTTTGGCTGTTAATATATTTGTAAAAACATTTTTTTTTTCTTTACAAAGTTGCCAAATTAAGCTTGAACTGAGCTTTGGCCTCTCTAATTTTTTCATACACACCCCAGCAACCCCCATAAATATTTCCTGAGAGACTTGACCCTCCTTTCAAAGATGATACATTTTATTCCTAAGTTCCTTCAAAACCTCCTTGCTCATCCAGACTGGACGTTTGCCTTGTCAATTCATCTTTCAGCACACAGGGACAGTCTGTTCCTGTGTCCTCAAGATCTCTGCTTTGAAGCACACCCACCTTTCCTGGACTCCTTTGTTTTTAAGGGCTGCTTCCCAAGGAACTCTGAATAAGTCTCCTAAACAGGCCAAAGTCTGCCCTCTGGAAGTCCAGTGTACAAATCTTATTGGTGCTCCTCCTGATTTCACCAAATATCAAGAACTCTATAATTTCATGATCACTGTGCCCCAAGCAGCCTCCAACCACCTCATCTCCCACCAGCCCATCTCTATTTGCAAACAACAGGTGTAACACAGCCCCTCCCCTGGTGGACTCACTCACCAGCTGTGACAAAAAGTTGTCCTCCATACACTCTAAGAACTTCCTGGACTGCCTCTGTTCTGCTGTGTTAAGTTCCCAGCAGATGTCTGCTAGGTTAAGGTCACCTGCAAAAACAAGGGCTGGTGATCCTGAAACATTCTCCAGCTGCATATAGAATAAGTTGTCCACCTCTTCCTGATTGTGTGGACGATAATAGACTCCCAGTAGGATGTCAGCCTTGTTGGCCTTCCCCTTAATTCTTACCCATAGGCATCCCTAAATTTCTTTGAAAGCTTCAATAGCACCCCAGAACACAAAGCAGAGTAGTTTCTATAAATAGTAATCCCGCCAAGAAAATGAATGTGGAAAAATAGGGCAGCAAAGGATCATTTAAATTCTGTCTGCTGCCATCACAGATGCTGTCTCATCCCAGTTAGACACGCACCAGAGCTCAGTCACATCTCTTTCAGCCTCTGCTTTGCTAAGCTCAGTAAAACAAACCCACAGCTCACTCTTGAGAGACAAACTCACCATTTCTTTGATCATCCTTCACCTGTGTCCACTTGAGTTTGTATTTTTGCACAGAGCTGGCAAACACTGCTCCCTAAACTTCAATCAGTGTTTCCCCAGGTTGCCTTCTGTGGAAGATCACACTCTTATCTCCTCGAAGGAGGAAATCAGGACCACCAAAATGGTTTAATGTTGCATCAGCCTTTGGAGGTGAATGCGTGTACCCAAACACCTGACTGAACTTTGCACAAACCAAGTATTTCCCAGTCAGTAGCTCTTGTCTCGTACCAGACCAAAGATGAGCAAAAATCCCATAGTAAGGGAGCATCTTCAATTTCAATTCTTTGCCTCTGAATTCTGGCTGTTGTGCATTAAATAAGATATTTTCTTCCTTTGTAACCGTGTGATAGAAGTTCCCATAAGCACTTTCCTTTCATCAAGAGAATATTATTTCAGGGAATATTTACAGCCAAAGGGAAGGTAATTGTAGCATAGGATGATCACTAGGAAGAGAAAAGAACGCCTCCTTATATTTACATTTTAGAAAGCATGAAATTCTGCTTCACTTACTCATCATTATCCAGTATGAGCTAAGACATTTGCAGAATATGCACTCTCCAAAACAGTTTTAAAAGATAAAGTATTTTGATTGCTCTGAAGTGTAGAACAATATTTTTTTCCTTATTAGTGTTAGAGAAAAATAGCACAAAAATGTCAGGAACCATAACTCATTGCTCTTTTTTCACATAACTTAATCATGTGCCTTCATTTTGAAGCCCACATCCAACAAAGTAAATTCACTTTGAATGACATCTTTAAGAAATTATCCTTCTTTTGTACGGTCTGTATTACTACTGGGCCCCTTCTGTCTTAGTTTTTTCCTTCCTGTAAATGCTCTTGTAGATGCAGATCTTTAATATCACATTGATACCTAGGTTTTCTCCTTGAGATCACTTTGTTGTAAGAGAAGAGGAACAGTCTTTACTTGTTAAAATGACAGACGGATACAACCTCTCACTCCCATGAGGCACTCATGGTTTGCTGCAAACAGGCTAAAAAAGCACAGTTAAAGAAATGAATACTTGAGATGGCAAAACACTGCAAGAAAGGTTTCAAATGCCATGCAGGTTATAGGTCTTTAAAAGGTACATGGATCTATCATATTCCTTCCCAGAACTCAATTTTGTCTGCACAAATATGACATACAACTGTCATTCCTCTCAAATATTAGGCTTATCATCTCCTTGCCCTTTACAGCCTTCCTCATGTCCTCTGTTAGCGCTAATAAAAGCTAATCCATAAGAAAAGGCTCAAAAGTCCAAGCAGACCAAGCTCAATTAGTTCTTTGATTAACTTCATAATTGAGCAATAAAGCCACAGAGTCAGACCTTCTTCAGCTGAAAGGGATGACAGTAAGGTAGAGCTGCCCAACATGCATTTCTGCACAATTTTATTTATTTCATAGTTTTTGTAACTTAATGAATGCATGCAGGGGTTAGGGGTGTATGCTTTGGTTAACACCAAGTAGGCTGCCCACAGCTGTTCCCCAAACCTCTCTTGGGCTTGTGACCCTTTCCCTGACATCACGCTTCCATTTCTAAGGTTTGGTAAAGGTATAGTCTGGGTGTAACACGGGCTTTTATTAGGAACACCAGAACCTAGACATTAACTTTTAAACCTGCTTTTAAACCTGTGGTGAGAATGTCCCTCTGCAGTGTACTGCAAATATGCCATCCTTTTTGAGGCAGCTCTGTAAAGCAGCATTGTGTTAAAGAGGGTGAGAAAATCAAGGATTTGGGCTGGTCCAGGAAAGGTGCTGAGACACCAGTATTTGGGAGTCAAATCCAGGTGTCTGTTCCTGCAGGGGAGAATCTATCCTTCTTGGCACAGTGTGCAGTATGTGGGGTTTTCCATACGTGTTCCTGCACTGAGATATCCACATAGACGAGACACTATAGGTGTTTGGAGATGAGACAGAGAAATATATTTATGAGGACTCTGCAAAGAACTCAGACTGGTTTTCAGAAGTTTTCTCCTGAAATTGAATATTCGAAAAATTCTCTCACAATAAATGTATGCCCATCTGTGATATTCACAGCTTGTTTTAACTTTATGATGCTGCAAGCAGACCTCTAATCTCAGCTGGTGCATTGTCACTGAAGAAATGGCCCTATAAAAGATAATGGGTAATTAATATAATAAAAAATTTCCTCAGTAATGACTGGGGATATCAGAACTTGGCTCATATTTCCTTTTGGGACCCTGGAAATAAAATTTTATATTTCCCAGCAAAAAAAAAAAAAAGGCTGATCTTTGTATTTTGAGTACATGCAACAACTAATAGTACACTTCCACAGTTTTGTAACATGCTGGCTGGAATTTAAATTCTTCCTTTACTAGTCAAGGAAGGAAGATCTGAAACATCCTCAAAGTCTAACAAGATGCTAATATGCTAAAAAAAGCCTTTGAATTAGCTTGTTTTAGTCAAAATATTGCAAGCGTTCTAATTCTAAGACCTCCAATGACACTGAAAAACACTCATTGACAAATGCTTCATTTTCTCTTAATAACACTTGCTTTAATGTTGCTGTAAATGATACCAACTTTGCCATAATGATACGGCACTAGCATTTAAAATCTACCTTCAATGGTTATTTATATTTTAAATTTTGCATTTTCATTTGATCCCATATGCTTTTGACAATGCTGGATTGATTTATAGCCAGCTGATTACAGAACACTGAATTAAAGTGGAATCTCAGGTACATTACAGAGGTGAAAGAGCAGTTAGATCCTATGCAACACCTGAGCTAATGTCTCTTTTCTAATTGAGTGATAGTCAGGCAGTTTGCAGTGCCAGCAAGTATGGTTAAATCAAATTGACTTTTAGTGTTAGACCAATGGTGTTAATAGACTGGGTTCACTGTCTGTAATGGATATGGAAAGACAAATACATTAAAAGCAAAGGTCATTCTTATCTTTTGCTCTTGGCAGCAAAGACATAACTGTACAAAGTTCATTTCCCCTCCAAGAAATTATCGTTTCTACAGTTTATCTCAAATGAGTTTGGTAATGAAAATCTAGAAGGATTTTTTTTCTTTCCATGTCATCCTCCATAACTTAAGATTTATCACACTTATACCTGGATGTATTATTTGCCTTTTCTCCTCTTGCTCAGATGGGTGTATGAGTTTGTTTTCCTTTTTATTTTTGCTTACAGAATCTATTATAATGATCTCCTGATCTTTGAGTCAAGTGCTAATGTATCAACTAATGAGCAACAGTGGGTCCATGTGTGGGAAACAGGAAGAGGCTGTGAGTTGTCTGGAGGAACAGAGCATGTGGTGGGAAATATGGACCATTGCTTCTTTCAGCAGTCAGAAAGAGAAATAGGCATCCTGGTGAGCTTGAAACACTATTCCCCTGCTGAGCTCATGAACTTTTTGCCAGTGGTAAAAGCACGTCCTTTCCATGTAGCTGAATAATGTGGGCAAGGGAGGAGTTTTGATACTGCTTTCAGCATTCAATTTCAGGCACTGAGGGCTGCAGGAGTCTTAGCCCATTGATTTGTGTGGGGCTTGCAGTCTGCTTGGGATTAAGTATGTGTGTGACTGTCCTGGCTCAGGATGGCAACCAGAGAGCTCTGAAACCTCATGAATTGTAGATTAATAACAATGCAGGTAGCAGTTAGGGTACAGAATAACTTTCTTCAGAACAGTGAAAATGATGCATGTTTACAGCTGAAGTTTTGAAGCTCTGATGATGAGGCAAGATGAAGGGAGTTGCATTTCTGCAAGGACTTCAGCAAAAGACAGCAACAACATCTCATGCTAAGAAATAAGAAAAAGATTTTGTCAGTAAATAGCAGGATCCACTACCTGTTGTCTGATGTTGGCAATGTCTGATTTGTTATGTTGTATGTAGGTCTTTCTTACCCACAATAGGCTGCTGAGAGCCATCTGGGCAGTGCCATGCCCCACACCAAGACATAAATGCAGAAAGAGAAATTCTTCTGGGAGTCTGATCTAGTAATGGGATCCATGTGGGATGTGCTTCAAATCCTGACAGCACCCACAGGATGGGACAGGAAAGAGTTCTCTTACTTCTGTTTTAGAGCCCTCTGATATGCCATACCTGATGGCCAAAATTCTGTGGCAATTCATCGTTCTCTCCCTCAGTGCTGCGTTACCAAAGGGCTTATCTCCAGTCTCAGACTCCATGGTTTGCCTTGCTGGAGGAAAGTAACTCATGGAGGGAGTAATTTATGTGTGCTTGGGTTTAATGAGTTGAGAACAAGCAGTGCTCTGTGCAGTGCTGCTGAATCCAGGAAGGGCTGCATGATCCTGCTTGATACAGTTTTTTCTAATAGTTTTATTTTTCCCACCTATAGTGCTACCTATTTGTATTAGTTTGAGTGATTAGTAATTTTTAAGTGCAACTTTCATACTCTGCCTCATGAATTCCAGTGATTCTACCATGCTGTAAAGAAACATTTTGACACTGTAAGAATGAAACTTTTGCTAAAACATTTTTTACATTAATAAAGGTAAAATTTTAATATGGTTTTCATGGTTTAATTATGGACCAGGTACAAAATTCTGTACATTTTGACTGTGCAACTAACATTCCTTACTTGATTTAGGGAGGACAGAATAACCAGCAAGCTGAATAGGAAAAGAATGGAGTTTCTAGCAAGTTAAAAATGCCATGGTTTGTTTTCCACTAATACCAAGAGAGATAAAGTTAATCTGAAAGTACACAGAAATTCACATTTACAAAATCTGGTCTCCACAAGGCCGTGAAATCCTTAATTTGTTTATTTCTCCCAGAAGAATATAAATCACTGTTGCATCGCCCAAATGTTTGTGAGTTTATCAAAAGGAGAGTTTATTCAGCATTCATTCCATTCTGTCATTAAATCCTCTGGATTATATGGCTGTTGTTGTCTTTTAAATTCCTGATAAATATGTTGCTGACAGCCAGCTGTTCTTTCCAATGCATCATAACCAACCATCCTAGAGTAGATCATTAGTCTGCTTGCATCCATCTATTTATTTATGCCATTCAGGGAGATTACAATGGCCATCTGCAACTGTGGGCACTTTTTGTTTTGGAGGAATGCACCACCAGTGGCACAGGAATGTGAGGGATGCGGCATAGTTTCAAGGATATCAGCTCTCTTGGAGTGAAAAGGCTTGCGGGCTTAGTAGAGGGACACTTTGGTGTCTCTGGTGGCTTCAGCCCCTTTTCCCCTGAGGCAGTTTTGGAGCCATGCAGACTGATGACCCTACGTGGAGCCTCTTGGGGCTGAACCCCCAGGCAAGGCATGGTGGAAATGCCTGGCCCATCACACCACCTGGTTATCCCTGGAAGCAAAAATTTGGGTGTACAAAAATTCTCAGTTATGGCAAAGACTTTTCCCCCGCATACTCCTATGCCACATTACATATTCTATTGTTTTATAGAATGTAGGATGTCCTTCTATTGTTAAATAGAAGATGAGAGGTTTCCAGATTTTCCCCCTTGGCAGCAAACTGAATTTTCCTGCTGCTCTTTTGACTTTTCAGTGGTCTGAAGCATCAGGTTTGGTTCACTCGCAGTTCAAGCTGTCAGACTCCCATGTACAGAGCAGTTAGAGTTTGTTTCTGCTGGGGAAATCGAACAGTACGTTTTCCAGTTTACAGCATTCAGCCCACATGTTTTTTTCTCAGAAAACAAGGGAATGCTGCCCTTTGCACTTGTAATTTAGAGCAATTAGTAAGGAAATGGTGCTTGATTTTAGAGAAAGAAGCACACTGAGCAACTCATTCCTAAAAGAAGATTAGGAAAGGAGGCTTACTTTGGGAAGTAATACATTTTTATTCCTGGTGTAAACATAAATATTCAACACTTTTTGCCAATCAAAAATCAGAAGGGAGAAAAGCAGTGATCTTTGGATTGAATTGAACTTTTTTTTTCTAGCTTATGCTGAAATGCTTAATATTTCAGCTGTGTGTGACATGCAAGTAACCTGATAGATTGGTTGTATTAATTGAAAAATCAAAAAAAACTAACCCAAAAAAAATCCTAGCTGAGACATTTTATTTTCAAAGAACAGATGGCTTTCTTTACTTACAGCTGTAGAATATTTTGCTGCAACATAAAGGCATATAGTATATCCTCTGGGGATGAAGGAAAATGAGATGGAGAGAAAACGTTGCAGGGAAAATCATTAGAAGCTCTAGAAATAATAGAAATACCAGGCCTGACTTTTGGTACCACTAACCTTTGTTGGCTTCAGATGACAAGTCCTACTTGAGATCAAGGCATCAGCAGGACCCCTACTTGCCCTGAGTTTCCCACCCTCCTCCTCATGAGGACAGCAGCAGGAGAGCCCCATCTGCAAACATTTCTTGTGGCAGAGGACGTTTTTTATGTTTTCTCTACCAGCCTGCCTGGCTTAACCTTTTGACCATCCTTCAGCTGCCTCTTAATGTGACCATTTTATCAATGACTGCAGTTAAAATGGCAGTCAGTTTAGCCAGCTCTGTCTGCTGCTGCTTGAAATTTTATGTATTGTGACCTTCTTTGTGCCCTTAATTTCTGCTGAAGATGCTCATCTCCTTGCACTGTAACCAATGAATCAATTTTATTTTCTCTGAAATAGAGAGATTTTTTTTATTTTTTTTTTTCTGGAAGTGTTGGAAGGGGGGCACAAAGCAAAGTTCCTCCCCCTGCTCCTTATCTGGAATAAGAAAACTCCTGCAGTTTTTCCCTCTTTGTAACTGCCTATTGATTGTGTATGTCAACTGTACATCTGTGGGCGCTGAAGGATTTTGTTTCTTTTTGCTCAATGATATCTAAAAAGTGACTGCTTGAAGGACTGCTGAGAAGCGGGGGTTTTGTCCACAGGTTTTATAACGCATTATTTGAATCTAATTATATCAGAATGGTGCAATTACACAAGGTATTTCCTTTTACTTGTTTAGGTATTGTTTTTGGATGATACATACATCTGCAGTCCCAAGGTCCCAGAACTGCCGTAGGCAAGATTGCCCCATACTGCCTCACACATGGCCAGATTTAGTGCTCTTGCAGGAACTGTTTGCCATTAAATAACAGTAGTCATTTTTCTGAGTGTTTGATAGCAGTGGATGCTGTCCTCACTTCTGTTGGTCTGGGCAGTCCTCTGCCACTGAGAGCAAGTCTGATGTGTGCCTGAATGAAACAGGCTGGGAAGGACTAAAAGAATTGCCTAATGAATGAGAAGCAAACATCAATTACTTGCTCAAGGATAAAAAAGTGTTTGGTAGGCTACTTATTTAGATGGCTAAGCACATCTTGCTTCAGCATCCTGGCCTTGCACTTATAGCACATCTCCTGTCCTATCTATGACACTCCAGCAGTTCAATGAGGGCTTGTGAAACTTCTGAAACTGCTTGTCGAGGCCAGGCCATCAGCAAAGGAGCTCTGAAAGGAGGTGGTTGAGATGGGCTTTGGTCTATCATGGATTCAGAACCATCAGCACTAGGGTGGGGCAGTCTGTGGGGACTTTAACTCCTGGGTATGATTGCTGAACGCCCTCTGCAAGGCTTACACACTCTTGACACCCTCAGTCAAAGTCCTGTGTGTGCCCTTAAGGATCTGGCTATCAGGCCAGATATCACAGTGTGATTCCTGGGGTGTCCTGGGCGGGGCCCAGAGTTGGTCTTGATGATTCTATTGGGTCCCTTCCAACTCAGCATGTTCCATGATTCTGTGATCCAGTAGCAGGTCATGCAGTAATTCCCTATGTAACTTGCATTACTCATTGCAAGTCTGTCATGTGTGTGAGTGACAATTATTCTAAAATTGGGATTTCCAAGCCAAGTGCAAAAGTGTTCGAGGTACAGCTTCCAGCAAATATTTGCATGTGATCAAATATATTATCTCTTTATTTAATTCTAGATCCATAATCAAGAACCCCTTTATTAGATTTCAGGAAATCTTTATTGCAATTCCTTTTCCTGGGAGAGGTGCCCAAGGTTCTGCGCCTGTGAGCAGAAGCCTGAGGGAAGTAAAAGTACTTCTCAAATTACTATAGCTCTGTTTAGTTTGTCCCTGTATCTGTAAAAGCACAATATCTATCTTCCTTTCACCTGCTAGACCCTGCTAAGTAGGAAAATGTGTCAAACATGGAGGAGAGTGTTGCTGTTTCTGTTGTTACAGATTTATGATTTCATAGCAAGATACTAATGCGAACCTGGAAGAATTAAACCTCTACTTTTGCAGAGAGAAGTGCCTGAGTAGCTCCAGCCCTTCAGAGGTGAAGAGCAAAGGAAGCAAGGAGAAATATTTTGAAGCTAGGCTCAGATAGTGCCAGGTATTGCAACTCACTGCTTCAAGATTTAGCTCTGTGCTTGCAACTGGATTAAGGTGGGATGTTTGGCAAGTCTCTGAATATAGATGAACATTGTGCTTCACATTGGAAGGATACCTAAAAATGGCAGCAAAGTATTAATGCATATATGGGAAAACAGGGCTGGAATTGGTTAAGAGTATACAAAAGACTCTACATCCTCAGTGTTTTGAAAGGAAGGGGTTTTCCTGTGACATAATTGTGTATATCAAAACTCTAAAAGCTAAGTAATTAAGAGTTTGAATGACAAGCTTACAAGTCCAATGCAAAGCACCCTCTGCATAGAGATAATGTAAACCAGAGGGTGGAAGAATACAGTGTGTGTGTATATGTGACAAAAATTCCCTGATGGTTCAAGAATAGGTGCTTTGTTTTTCATTAGATACAATATTGGAGATGTGTCATCTTTAATCCATTTCTGTCAAGCTCAGTTGTCAGAAAGAGTGAAATTTCTTTCAAAAAAGACATAGCTGCTAATCCCTAAAAGCACAGTGCAACCACATTCTGGTCCTTCCAGATCTCTAATCAATGTCTCCTTCTGCAAAGATGCCCAAGAACCTTGGAAATGGCCTCATAATATCAATAGAAAAGATTAAAAGTACCCTTTTCCTCCTATTCCTACCTTGAGGAGAGGGACACCTTTTTAAATATTTGTTTCTTTTGTAACTTAGTGTCACAGTTTCATCAGTCAACTGAAAGCTCATCAACTTTTCAGTATGAATTAGAGTTTTAAAAATGATTGATGTGGTGGTCTGTTTCCTTTAGAGCCTGTCTTGTAGTGCTTTAAAAGAGTCCCTGTATGGTGAAACCTGCAATTTTGAAACAAAAGCCTTTTCCCATTGAGTATGGTCAGGTATTCAGAATACTGAAAGGAATCAGTCATAAAGCTGTGTTAACTTTTCACAGGAATAATACTATGTGTTAGGAAAAGACTGGCTAACAGTCAGATTTCTTTGACAAAAGATGTGAAGTTTGCTTTTTTAAATAGGGGATTCATTAGTATTATTGAATAGCCTTATCATGCTTCTTTTAACTATAAGTGATTTTCTCATACTTGGTTCCTGAGTTTTCAAAGGCTTCAGAAGTTACATAAAAGCAGGTACATGATAGAAGACTGGGCATTGTGGATGTGTTAATATATGGCAGATTTGTTTTTAACCTAAGCATACATATTTCAGGACCCATTATCATGTCTTTTCTTTTGATGAAGTGGTTTTAGATTGACTATTACATTCCAAGGAAATTCAACACTGATTATTTCAGTCATACAGTGACCAACACTCCTCACTTGGACAACTGTTCATCCAGCTGGACAAGATGGAAAAATAAATGTGCTCTCAAATGTCTTCTCAGGGAAGAACTGGGTGAAAGGCAGTATCTGGTGTGCTACACAAATGAATAACCAAACATCAGGACTCTGATAAAGGCATGGAACAGCTCGGCTTTTGGAGCTGATACCTGCAGAAAGAGTTGTAAGTGAGAGTAACAGGTGGCAGAGGATATGCAGTGACCATTAACATAAACATAGTTCTGTGATGCTAACCATGTGTGATGTAAAAATCACCTTTAATTGTAGCTGTACAGCAGCCTCTGTGCACTCACCTATGATAAACCAGACCTTTCATAAAAAAATATTGTTAATATAGGTACTAATCTCTGTTCTGTGACAACACAACACTTCATCTACATTTATTTATTGAACACTGGGATAGGCATAGAGTGTGTTTCTCTAAAAGCTTCCATGAATGTTAATGACAAGGAATATCACTTGTAGACAGCACTTGTGCCTAGGAAAATATAGAAAAGCCAATAAAGCATCATGTGAAAAATATTAGCTTGCTGAAAAGCTTTTTATGGTTCGAATTAATTTTTAGTTCAGCAACACTTGTTAATCCTATAAATAGATAAATAGTCTCTTGCCTTCCTATAGCTTTTTTCCTCTTACTGTGTGCTTTAGAAATCTTCACATTCAGTGATTTTTATTTTATTATATTTAGTTAACACTGCAGGCTCTCTTTCAGAGAACTGCTTTGATAACAGGCTGTTTTATCTCAGTTCCTAGTGCGATAAAAGCCAATTTGGAGTCACTTACTTTATACAAAACAATGCAAAGTACAAGATATTTTCATGATAATAGCAACTTTTAAAAAGGATGACCATCTGCCTTTATTCACGTCCCCTGCTTTCAGTGTCCTTTTGAGCTCCATTTTCCCTATGGAAAGATGAAATCACAGAGATCATATTCCTGTCAGCTGCGAAGATGTGGTAACCATCTTATAAGACAAACATATGGCTGGGTCTTAAGGGCTTTTTCAAACTGGGAATCCAAATATAGGCTGCTAAGTTGTGTACAGAAGCATCTGCCACGTCAGTTCCCCATCACAATGCCTCCCTGCACCACCAGAAAGCCTGAGCTGGTGCCTGCTCTTTTCCAGGTTGGCATTTTATGGCAAGAACCAACCTCAAAAATGCAGAGCTCTGTATCTGAAGGCTTAACTTTAGACTCCTTAATCTGAATATTTTAGGAATAATTTGGGACAGATGAGACTCATCCATGTAGAGAGTTCCAGCAAAATCCCAGTTGTAAGCTACAGGGTGAGCATGGATAGACCTGGAAGTTGAGCAATCTCCCCGTGTGGAACAGGGAGTGATTATTTTGAGTTACACTTTAGTCCCACTGGCAATGCCATTGACACAGTCCTTATTGGGCAGGCCAGGAAGGATTTATTTATTTATTTATTTATTTTCTATCTATTTACTTATTATTCCATCTGATTTATTTCTGCATTTCCTGACCACACTGGTGTCTAGTCCCTGTATCTTGCTTTATTTGTGGTCTCTTGGTTCCGATGGCTTCCCTCCTGAAGAGGGTTAAGTAGGAGTTGCTGCATACATGGATCTGTAGCAGCTCCTCATGGCTAACCAGAACATGTTTCCAACTTCAACCACTTGATTTTCCTGCTGTTCAGTGCTCCTGCCCTCCTCCCTTTTTGGAGGAATGTTGTCATTTGCCTCTGTGAGCTGTTATGGCTCATTTTGGAGGTTGATTTCCTCTGACCTTGAAACATGGTGGGATTCTGGTAGTGGGGTGGTCTTGCCCATGCCTTTCTTCTACTGGTGGCTCTGGGAAGTGAGGTCTGCACTTAAGAGAAAACAAAGACAAAGGAATTTGCAGCTGACCACTTACTTCCTCATCAGCCCCTCATAGGAGAAAGACCTGGATATATAGAGCTTAATAAGGCATATTTCTCCAGGTAACTAACACAATTATGAGAAATTTACTCATTAAAATTTTTGTGCGAAAACAACTGTTTTGGTTGAAAATGTGCATGGTGCTTGTGGGCTAAAATCACTGTTGATGTTTTTATATAATAATACTTCTTTTAACTGTATGGGTTTCTTTGCTTGGCTTTTTTGGTGGTCTATAAGCAAGGTCTCTGAAATATTTATCAAAACAAAGACTGGTGATTTTTATAAACTTTTTGTTTTGAAGAAGAATATGCCCCCCCATTCCAGGAAGTTAGTTTACCTTTTCTAATTGCATGGAACTTGCCCTGAAAATCAGAGGAGGATGTGTAGGAAGGTAAAGGTGCAGGAAGTTAGATTTATTGCTATTTGTGAGGCCATTTAACACTGTTCAGAGCAGTTTTAGCTCATCAACACCCCACTGGTGAAACTCAAAATATCTATCATGTTTATCTGAGACAGCCTTCTGCAATGTATCTTCATCTGTTCTTACCTAGTGTTTGCTCTCACCCTTTACTTTACTTTTTACCTTACTTTAAAACTTCAGTCATTTACTTCAGGAGCCAAAACTCTTTTCTCCCTTACCCCATGTACTGAATAACCAACTAATAAACAGGGAGTAAACAATTCCAGAAGTATTTCCTCCACCTAAGCTGTTGAATAGGAACCGTGTTCCTAGCAATTGGAATCCCACTGGAAATATGCCTTGAACAGACTTAAAGCTGCAGCCATTGCAATCAAAAGATTAATAGATAAGTAATTGATTTTAATAATTTACTCTCCGACATGGACTATTTTAAAACTTTAAGATTGCTAAAATAAGACATTTAATAAACACGAAGGGAAAAGCATTTCAGTAGCTGGATTAAATAAAAACAGACAACCACCTTTATTCACACATATAACATTGTCTGGGAAAAAAAGAGTTTTAAAAATATTTTTGTTAAGTATTTGATTAAAGAGTAAAGAAAATAATTTTTCAAAAATAGATCTTTATTAGCAGTCTGTGTCAGAGAACTGGATATTCACTTTGATTGGGGTTTTCCACTAAGAGGAATAAAAATTTTGTTTCACAGGTTGCAAGTTAAAAAATATGGAAAGTGATGT
The DNA here is from genome assembly GCF_031753505.1 of Anomalospiza imberbis. Lineage (NCBI taxonomy): Eukaryota > Metazoa > Chordata > Aves > Passeriformes > Viduidae > Anomalospiza > Anomalospiza imberbis. The sequence continues at coordinate 27,555,966 of NC_089684.1, read as the reverse complement.
ATTTACATTACAAAGATGAAATTGAGTTACAGTGGCTACTAGGAAAAATGTTGCAAGCTAGAAATTAGAAGAGGGAGGTGAACCCAATTTACCCAGCAAATTAACTTTGTTAGAGCACTTGAGCTGGCGCAAAGATAACAGCGCCTTTAGGAGACAAACTGCCTGCCTTGCTGGTGTACTCCAGTGTTTCTCTAATGATTATAAAATTCTCTAGGCAAGATTTTTTTCACCAGCCTAAGGGCATCAAATGGTATTGATAAATGTGCAACAGAAATAGAATGAAAGCTGGACTCAATGCCCTAATTCTTCATATCCGAATACCTGCTGAAATAGTTCTAATTCTTTTGCTCTGCCTTACTAAAATTGTGCTCCTGCATGACATGGCTGCCACTGATTTGCAAACAGAGCTACTCAGTATTTCCAGGACTTGAATAACAAGCCCAGAGAATCCCTTAAAAAATAGTATCCTGGAAAGCAGAGTAGCAGATAGAGCCTGGCCAAGATGAAGGGGAGCTGAAGCCTGTCAGCAGTGTCCATCAGAGGCAGTTCAGATATGGACTGAAATGCATTTGGCATCTCTTTCCTGTTTGATAATGAGCCATACTCTGTTTCACCTTGTGCCCAAGGATTTCACACTATTTCATATAAGTAAGGTGAACAGTCAGGCACTGAAGAAGGGGATCTTAATACTCTTGTTGGTACAGAAGGTTTTCTGCTATTTCCAGCCTGTTCAGTGTGAGAAAGGGAAGTGTGCCTCAATGATGTACCCAAGATTAAGCCTCAAATCAGTTACAACATGGGAAGCGGCCACAAACGGTCCCCTTGTGGGATCATGGGGCTGATCTGCCCACCTAAAAATAGAAGAATGACAATCCTCTTTGCAGTGAGCAATTTAAGCTAATTTGTATTAAACAATTTGCTATGAGATTTGATTAAAAAAAAAAAAAATAAAAACTTTGTGAAGCTAGACTAAACAGTGTTCACAGAATAGTGGTCATCCTTTGACGTGACTCTTTAGAGGAGCTGAGGCAGAATGTGCTTTTTCTGTGTAGTTTAATAAAAATAAGGCTGTGAAACATGATGCAAAATCCAAGACTCTCCTCAACATCTAACACTCAACCTTAAAATTACCATACCTGAATGTGGCAGACGAGTTGTGTTCATTAATTTTAGCAGCATCTGTGCCCATTTACACCAGCTAAATATCTAGCATTCAATATAAGCAATTTTCTTGTCCCTTTTCAATTAGCTCCATTACAGAAAATCAAATTAAATCATATCTTTTAGCAGGAACCAAGAATTCAAGAGCTAAATTTTTGCATTTAATTAAAACCTCTTCATCTTGAACTGTTAATTTCCTGAAAAAGATATCCAGCAGTTTTTGCTCTGATCCACATAGTTCCTGAATGAAATGGCTGATTTACTCTGAGTTGGCTCTTGAAGTGTACACTTAGGCTCCAACTCTGGTGACAATCTCAGAAGATGATGGGAATCATAGCTGCTTTTCTCCTCACTTCTGGATAAAATCTCTTCAGATACAGCTTGTGTTTCTTCTGGGCCCACAGAGACATCTGGATGACCATCAGGAAAGCAAAGATGCCAACTAGCAGGGAAAAAGATTTCAAGAAAAGGATCATGTGTGTTCTTTCAGTGCCTGTTTCTGGAAATACAGTAGGGTTTATGGAAATATTTGCAGTCTCTTCTGTGGGCAGAGACAACACAGCAGTTCCTCTTAGCCTGGCAGTTGCTGATACACCCTAGCCGAAGGCTCAGCCTCCACCTCAGAATTCACACACATGACCTTCACATTTGTTAGACACACCCTGTACCACCACTGACTCCACCATAAATCCATAATTCACAAGGCCTCCTTGGCCATGGTACTGTCTCAACCCATGGCTTCTCTCCATATTTCTAGCTTACTTCTGAAGTACAACACTTTGTTTCTACTACTGGCTGCCAACCATGACAGGGAGCTGTGCTCTAACTCCCTGCTGTGTAGAGGGAGAGCTCGGCCCTAAAGCAAGCAGACAGTAGCTGCCTGATTCAGCAAAAAGGCACCAAAGAGGGGATAATTTTACTGCACTTGCATTTGCAAATTCATTATCCTTTGGTTAATGTGGACGTAGTTAATCAGAAACATCCATTTGGCATCCAGACAAGTTACATCTGGGACAATTACAGCAAGAATCAGTGTGCTGCAAATGTTTCTGCTCCTGCCATTGTAGGGACATTGTCCCCAAACTTTCAGATCATTCCCATACCAAAGCCTAAAATGCAAGAACATTTCATCTTTTGAAACAAAATTTCAATTTAATTTTTGCATGATGAATTTTAACCCACTTTTGAAATTTGTTTATTTTCCATTTGTAAGCCATGTGAGGCTACTTCTTACAAGTAGTTTTTATAGATTTCTATTTTGAAATGGAAAAATAATTAAAAAGTTAATGTTTTGGAGAGCTCAGTCCCAGGGACCATATCTTTGTGAGTGTTTAGGTCTCTAAGGATGCAGCAAAGTACTGAGGAAGAGTCACAAATTCTACTAAGCAGGCTGCTCTTACGAGCATCTTGGAGGTTTATCTCATATGGCAAATTTGATGGAAATATTTCATATACTATAAACTTTTTTGGCAAATCTTAGATTTCTATAATTCTCTTCCATGAACACTTTAAATGCTGTCTTCATTCTGTTTCAAATTTACCTGGCAGAGTTTGTGTCATCACCGTGAAACTAATCCAAGACCCAGCCTGTTGCAAAGAAAAAGGCATGGTTAATTCTGTATTTTATGTAAAGCAAAATGGCAAGTTTTCAAAAGCTCCCCATGAAAAAAGAGTGTGGTACTTGTACTGGAAATGGGAGAGGAAAAATAGTAAGAAATTAACCCCCCAGTGTGCTGGATGGGGTGAAGAGATGGGTGGAAAATCTTTAGATCACTGGGGTGACTGTAGTGGAGGGAAATATAGACAAAAGTCCATGCGATAGTGATGTGAGGGAAGAGGAGGGCCTGGTGGAGAAATGTTTGTGGGAGAAAGGAGACTCTGATATACGAAGCACGAGGATGGATGTGCAGAGGAAATTGCGTGGAGGTGTTGCAGATTTTCTGCAGAAAAAGGCTGAAACAGTAACCACCTACCCTTTGCACATAAGCAGAAGAAAGTCATGTACCTCATATGTATAGTTGGGACAGGATACCAGCAAGAAGAGCCATGTGAAGGGGTTGTAGGTTGGACTTGGAAAACAGGTTCTGTTTCCTTGTGAAAGGGAAAAAAAGGGTGGGGAAAATCAGAACCAGTTTCAGTACAGGGAGGGGGAACTGAGCCTTATCACAGCCTGCCTACATAACAGCAATCCCCTGGGCCAATGCTCTCAGGGTACAACCTGTTAGAAAAGTTTCAGTGAAATCTTTTGAGGTAGCAAAAGCTGTATTTATCCCAGTGAGAAAGAACTTAAATCAGTTGTCTGTCTCTTGCTGCTTTTAAGCTGAATTAAGCCCCTTGCAAGAAATAACATAAGCAGTTTCCTAACCACAGGCATGAAAATATTCCAGAATAGAAACTGACTTCTGTATGTGAAGTTGATCATACTGTGGTATTTTCTTGAATAGGGTGTTCTAGTGGGGAAATTACACTATTAGGGTCTGAAAACATATTTTACTTTCTGGTATATATCATATAATCTTTATTCTCATGACACAAAAATGCAGAAACTCCAACCTGTTAAGAGCATACATATATACTGTGTAAGTATTCATGAGTCTTTCTCTGTGTATTTGAATATATGCATATACATCTTTGCCTGAGATTAATGTGTCTAAAAACTCTGCTATATAGTTTAGAAGTTTTTGAGACTTATTTAAAATGAAATACATTGATGTCAGTCACCAGCATGCTTTAAAGAACTTCAGTGTTTAAATCCATATTTAAATTGCAGTTATGTCTAATTAAGATAAATTTGCTATAAGTTTTGAAACAACAGCAGTGTTGCTAATGTTTCCTTGTCACAATTTTTTGAAGTTGTTAGACCAATGGCATGGTTACTACTTCATCTTTCTTTATTCAATGCATGTAGGTACATAAATTACTGTACAGCAGCAGAAGATGGATAGGTTAAGGAACAGGAATCAAAGACAGACCTGTGTTGGTTTGGTGAGCTAAAGCTACGTTGATAAAGTGATTTCCAGCTTCACACATCTGCAAGACATTAAAAACGTATTCTCAGTCATATGCCTAAAACGCTGTGACAATTGTGTGCAGTGCATAACCAGAGCCCTCCCCATTACAACTCAGTCTCTGTAACCAGGAAATATGTATTCAAAAAAACAGCCTGTGATCTCTGTCACACACACAAGTGTCCAGTGAACACTGTGGGTGCAGCTTGGGGTGAAAGCCCCTGGAACATCTCCACAGAGCTCTGTGCAGCCCGGCCTTCAGTGGGGTTCCTACGCCCAGCACGTGCAACATGTGTGGCCCTGGGGAGGTGAGGGAGATTTCCTGTCTCTAAGGAATTCATCAAGATGCTCTTCTTGATTTTTTTCTGGATTTAATCCAAGCTGAAAAGAAGCAGGTGAAAAGCTGACTTCTGGTTTTGTAAAGATGTCACAAATTAATGTCCCCTACCCCTCTTCCTACATACACTTTCAAAGGTGTTCAGCAGAACAGGAAAGAAAAAAAAAAGGGTGATTAAAAAGCAGTATGTTGCTATTGGACACGAAATGAGTACACAGAAGCTTGGTAAGTTGAAAAGAGAAAAAGACTTACTCTTATTCAAACATCTGGTATTTATAGAATTCTAAAGGTGACCATTGATTGGAGGATGGAATTACCACTTCTCCAACCACACTGGTCCAAAGATCAATCAATCATTTCTCTTCACTCATAGAGATATATATAAACTATTCTATTTATACATGAAATTGTGTGGGAACTCTGACTTTCAAATATGTAAACATTATTAGAAGATTAAAGCATTTTTATGAGAACTTTAAAACTTTCAAAATAGCTATGAAAGAAAGCATAACACTTTTAAAAATCAGGGCAACAGTAGTAGTCTCTAAAATGCAGACTGGTTGAATGGACAGTAGTCAGGGATTAATAAAGGAAAGGAGCCAGTACTATTCCTGGTTCTGGAACTCTCTGGTTGTGCTGTTTCCAGCCATAACCAATTTCTCAAAGCTGGTCTCTAGCATTTAAGTATTTCAAACCTTTGGGAGAAGTAGTGTTTAGCTCCATTTGGTTATACAGCCTGTAACGTAGGCTGATTTCAGATTTGCTTTCAGTATTTCATCAGTTACAACTGCTGAAGAATGAAAATCAATATTTACCCATATTTAAAATGGGAACTGGTAGGAAAATCAGTTTAAATTCCTGAAGATGACCTGTCATCACAACTATGAAATTTTATGGTTTTCATTTTTCCCCTACTCTGTGAAGAAAACTGAAATGGTGTATACAGTACAAGCTCAGGCTGAATTGAACTTTTTTCTTTATTTTTGGGTTTGAAGACTGATTTGTCCTCTCAAATTGAAAAAATGCAGTGTTAATAAAGTTCCTTTTTCTTATATAGTTTGTCATTCTATATTTTGCAAGGGTCAAAAATGATTAAGAAATTAAAACAAGAAGGAAAATATTAAAACCTAGAGATATTAGAAGTGTGAAGTCACTGTCATTTTGAAGTCAATTCTGAAAGTCATCCATAACAAATTTTTGTTAAAGCTAATTGAAAGAAATATGCAATTTCATTTTATATTGAAATGTGCTATTATCTGAAAGAACATTGTAGATAGAAGAATTGCTGAAGAATTTTCCCCTTTTTTGACAGAGATTTTGTGGGGTTTGTTTGGAAGACTTAAATCAGGTTCATTCATAAATAGACCTGTTATTAGCTGTTATTCTGCATGGGTAGGTAGTTACAGTTAAATTCTGCTGTCCTTTTAAATTCTTTTAATTCCAACTAACTGACAATCCTCTACTATAAATACCAGATGTAAAGCACTAAACAGCCAGAAAATGAAATCCCACTATAAAATACCGTATCAGAAGCTATAACTCTAAGCACAGCAATGGGCATAATTTTAATTTACATACTTCCAATTATGAGCTGGGAACGTGATTTGGTTTTTCTGATTGCTATTATTTTAAAGAAATAGGTTTTGTGGTTAGAAGTGGTTTTGTAAAACACTATAGCTAATGAGATGACTATAGTATTGTAGAGCAAGAGATATTCACACACTTTAATTAACCCCTACTAATTCTAAATAAAACAAGCTAAAGGCATTTCTGCAGGGATTTTTATTGGCTTACCTTTGACTCTGCAGCTGCATTCTGCTGTGATTAACTCTTATGTCCCTCTTTAGACATGTGACTGCTAATGTTCTACATTGATAACACTGCTAAATTTAAGCTAGTCCTCTGTTTATCATATATAAAATATAAGGCAGCAGGGAACAGCATAGAAAAAGCTGAAGCTATTTATGATTATAAAATATTGAAGCCTACGTACTGTTTCCCCTCTTTCTATTCCAAGTGTACCCTATGAGAAAAACATCCCTGCAAAGCTTAATTTCTCTAAACACGAGAATCTTTCAGGAGGACCTGCAGAAACTCTTCATATTACTCAGTACTACTGTTTACAGCAGCTTCAGATGTATACACTTAAATCAAGATGTGTAATAAAGACAAGACTTAAAAGAGGGTTAAAACCAATTAATCTTCCAAATATTTTATTCATATGTTTTAGAAACCTGTGAAAACAGCTCAAATTATTTTATTTTGTATGTTGATGTTTTAAATTCATTGTCTGGGAATCTGCCAACACAAGATCTGAAAGGCACAGGTCTTGAGTTTCCATGGGTAGGGAGGTCTCAGAAGAGCTGCAGGAATTCAGAGCCTAGACCAGATGCTGATGTAGATCTTAAGGGGATTGACATATTTTATAGCAAACACCCCCAACAGGACTCATCCCTTTGCTTGATGGCAGCATTTTCCTTACAAGGCATGTTCCACTGATGCAGGGAAGGATGTTTCAAAGGAAAAGGAGGCGTTCTCTAAGCAGAGACTTTGATGAGGACTAGTTTTGCTGGCAGCACTGAATATCCAGGCAAACAGTTTGCTTGGATTCAAACACCCCCTGAGCCTGGGAAGGGTGCACACAGCAAGGTTCTGGGCATACTGCTGGCTACCAGTGCCACAACCTCCTGTCTCTGCAGTACTGGGCTATTGCTTTTGGCTCTAGAGCATCATGGAGTGTGTGAACTTCTTCACAGAAGTATTTTTCTTGTCTTTGCTGTACCTTATTAGAGCAAGAAATGCTGAGAACTGCATTGACAGACACAGAGACAAACACTGCCAAAACTGTAACCTTTAAGGGTCCTGTTTCACAAAAGCATTTAAATATTGCTAACGAGTTTTTGGATATTTTTCTAAATAATGTTTGCCTGAAGGAACCTAGACATATTATTGTCCCATCACCCTGTCATATTTCTGAAAACTGATCTGTATCTGATTTTCAAAGAGGATGCTTTGGCTACTGGCCCAGCAGTTCCAGAGGACAGAGAGGATATACATTTCCATGCAAACTTCTTACCAAGCCTCTGTCTCACTATAAAGTTATGTTCAAACAGCAGGCTGGGTTTGATGAAGGAAGTCTCAGCCATCCTTCATCAGCTGCACTTTCCCTTGATTTATCCCAATGTGGCAGGTTTATTTATATAATTTTTAATAGCTGTGGATGCAAGTTATTCAGGGCACACTGAACTATTGCAAAGTCTGCTTGGCATGTAGTTCTTCAGTGTTTTAAAAATGACAAGTTTCAGTCTGTCTAAATATTAGTGTTCTAACATAATTACCAGTAGTAATAATGCTGATGATGTTCTCACAGCTCTCAAATACAGTACTTCAGTTTAAACGCTGTGTGTGTAAATATTAGTAGGATAATTCCTGACTGAGAAACCTTAATAGATTAGTACTAAATCTAGTCAAACTACACAAGGCTGTGGACATGGACTTATATGTATTCATACACACAAATGCACAGAAGCATTACTGCATTTTACTAAATTGTGAGTTAATCCTATTCCATTATCATAAATAAAACTTCATTTTTGTACATACCAGAAAAGCAAGAGCAGCGTAAGAAACTTGTTTGTGGCCAAATGCTGGAAAACAGAATGAAATTATAAATTGCATTTTACGGTATGCACATGGTTTGCTATGGATGAAATTAATCTAGTGCTGAGGAGTAGAAATGCTTCTTTCCTGACAGGCTCTGCAGAAAGATTGGATATTATCACACACAGTATGAAGACAATACAACCAGTAACAGCACTCTAGAAATGCCAGTTTTACACCACTGATCTCAAGGCAGTTTTCACCCAACTGTTTTTAGTATTTGCCAGCTTCATATATTCAAGTGTTTTGTCAAAGAAGCTGGTGGTGGTGAATCCCTTGAAAAGGCAAGGAGGGGAGTGGAGTGAAGGTCAGTGTCAAAATAAGGCCAAGAATTGCAGCCTTCTCCATAGACCCTTTTACTTTGAAGAGCAGAAAACTCAATACAACCTATCCATTACCTTATTTTTACTTTAGTAGTGAGGCAATAATGAGGCTTTACTACACAGCCACTACAGCCACTACCTGCTTCACAGTCATGCAAGAAATACATTTAATATTTGTAAATTTTACCTGCCATCTGGCTGCCCCCTCCTTTTTGTGGTTGTCCCCAAACCAGTGTAGGGCTCTACCATGTTCGTGTCCAAAGGTTTATAATTCTCAAGCAAACCATGGTCATAGCTGGGGGACACGAACCATGTCTACATACTTCACTTGCCTTGGCCATGTCTCATAAAGCCTTTACTTTTGAGAACTCCTTTTTCCTGGCTGGCACAGGACTCCTCTCTGGTGCCAAAGGCATTTTAAGGCAGTGGCAACAATTAGAAATACTTCTTCTGGATGCTTCCTCTTCTGTGTCTTGAACAAAGAGTTTCCCCTATAAAGAAGCTGCATTTATTGATTTGATAGCCCAGACTGCTAAAAGCAGTGTCTAGGGAGGTTTCTGCATTGTTCGCAGCATTGTTGTTAAAGCCACACCAAATCCAACTGTCATTCAATGAATCACATAATTTTGAAATAGAACTTTTGTGCTAGTTTGAAAGAAAAGCAAGTGTCATCTAGGAGAAATTTTTGATTGAAAAAGCTTAGCAATTTAACTAAGTGTAAATAAAAATAGCAAATCAAATGCTTCTGCCCTGAAGTTCATATATAAATCTGAGATACAGAGGAAAAGAAAGACTAAGGTATAACAAGGAAAGTAAAGTAGCAGAAAATAAAACCTGTGCCAATTATTCTCAAAGGAAGCAAAAGTGCACAGAGCAAACAGAAAAAAATCATGAAGAAACAGCAGTGCAACAATAAAACATGATAAGAGGGAACAAAATTATGGATGAAATCCTAAAATTAAAAAAAGAAATCTTTGTGTTATCAGCAGTATGTGATGGATTTTTACTGGTTTCTCAGGAAAAAAAAAAAAAAAAAACAAAAAACAAAAAAAACAACCACTTAATTTTCATGGAAAGGATGTATCTTTAGCAACTATATATCTCCTTCAAGAAAATACAACCAGCTCTATTTCTCTCTTGCTTTCTTTAATACAAATGTTGTAAAGATGAGAAAAATATATTGATCTTTGTGTTTTCTCTGCTTGTCCAAAATGTCCTGTTTGTAAACTGGACAGTGATTGACCATTGCTGAACAGGCATGAACATTCAGTGTCACAAAGCAGAGGTGCTTCCAACACAACAGTCTTCCTCCTGACAGGGAGCAAAGACTAATTTCTGGCCGGATCAGCCATATGATTTAATGTGGGACCAATTTCTTGATTTTGGAGAGTTTCAGGTTACACAGCAAAGATTTTTCAAAATGGGTTTGTCAGTTTTGTGTCCTACCCATACCTACATGGCGGCGTGTACCGTGGGTGGTTGATGTAGTATGCAATCCAGGATGTGAATCCCCAGTAAAAGGCACAGCCCTGGAACAGACAGATAATTTTTTTGAAAGGGCAATAAGGAAGTGCAAGCTGTAACTTTAAAAGTATAAATTCTGCCAAGTGTAAAACCTGGATGACCATTGAAAGGCTTTGCAGTTACTTGTGAGCCCTTGAATATATATCTTTCTAAGATGCTGTGAAGCCAGTAAGAAATAAATTGGGGATACAGAGTAGATTTTTTTAATTATTATGTTGAGTGTGTTTTATTCCTGTTGTAGGAATTGGCACTTGTCTTCTCCTTTTTCGATTTTACTGCTGAAGATTACATTTCTATGAGCAGTGCTATAGAGGGCCCTCGCCAAGTCCAGGGCTGCTTAACACAGCTGAGCTGTTACTGTACCTGAAATTCGGCATTTCAGAGCAAGACAAACAGAACACTAAATCAGGCAAAACAAGAAAGAGTAAAAGTGAAGCCCTGTATCGTAGCCATGTGTTAATCTCCTTCACCAAAATCCTAAATGTTTTAAGGGATGGTCTTTACATCACACTGAATGGGATGGAGGGGTGATACAAAATGGCCAAGATAGAGCGTGTAAAATAAAAGAAAAGAAGGCCTGTGAGTAATGGCACACTGTTGAAATTCAGGAGGCTTTGGAAGAGAGAAGACCTTGCCAGCTCAGTATCTTCCTGCTTGAGGCCTTCATCTATAGAAGGAGAATGGTTTTTTTCTACTTGTAATTTGATTTTCACTCACTTGCACAAGGCTGTGTCTTGCTCTGTATTTATATTGCACCAAGGAAGCAGTGTATGATTTCTGTCAACACTGCTAGATGTTGCAGCAGCAGCTATCAACATAAATTAGCACTGAGTCTGAAAAATATCCTGGACTTGAGAATCAGCCCCTTGGATGAATGAGTCAAAGTGGACGTTTACATGCAGGAGCAAAAATGGACATTGATTTCAATTTATGTCCTTGGGGACATGGTCCTGAAATCCATCCTGTTATCTGTATTTTCACTAAACAAAATTCCTGGAGCTACAAATAAATTAATTTTTATTTCCCTATCTTCTTCCAAGGGCTGATTTGATATTCTCTCTTACACAAGATGATAAAAATATTGTCACCTTTATCATATTTTTTAGAGGAGTGTGCCCTTCCGAAAACTTGTGAACAAATAATGTCTCCAGAAGATGTCTGATGTAGTGTAAACAGTGACAGAAGCAGGCCAAGCTGCAAGAGAAAAAAAAAAAAAGGAAATTAAGGTAAGTAAAAGATAGTTTTTATTACTTCACAGTTAACGACATTAAAGGAATAAGACCTAATATTCCAAAACTGCAGTCACATTAAAATGGTGGGATTTAAGATTCTGTCTTAATTGAAGCATCTGGAACCAAAGATTAATGGAATAATTTTCAGTGTTAGACAAAGTTGCTTGCATTTTGCAGGGAAGCAACTTATTTTTACTAGCCTTGAAATAAAAAGAACTCCTCGGGCTCTGAATGTGATACATAGTCCTGACAAGAGATTTAGACAGGACAGCTGCATATACAGCCAGGTGTCAGACGTGCTTTTCCAAAAGATGTCTCCCACGTTTTAAGGCCACCTTAATGTTCCTGTAGGATGTGTCTGACATTTAAAAACATTCTGAATATCTTCTGAATCGTTTCCTTGTCCTTTGCCAGCTCAAGTAGCTGCATGGAGGTAGTTTGTGTTTCATTTCCTTGTGGACGCAAAATGAGATTTTGTTGCAAGTTAATCCATTCTGATGGCTTTTTTGTTGCCTGTTATAAAGAAATGAGGCAATTGTGGTAGAAATTATTATATTGATTCTCTTTTGAGGAAGATTATGAAACAATAACAGGCATTGCTGATTTGCTTCCGAGAATGAGCTGCAGCTCATAGTGATTGAGTTTCAGAAACAAATGTCAGGAGTGATTCCTGATGGCATTTTATCTTGGTTACATTTACCGTACTACCATAGCCCCTCTTGCTGCAAACCAATTATAAGACATAACTGAAAGGTGGTTTTCAGCGTGTGAAATCTCAAATTTTATTATGCATTGTGCATGGTAGCTAAAGTCAAACATTAAACAATTTCAAAGTAATTAAACCAGAGAGAGTTGAGCTAAGAGAATTTCGAACAATTAACGACTTATCCAAAGCCTGGAGCAAACTTCCAGCTTTGCTGGAAATTTTAAAATTAATTTGGCTTAGGATGGGGACTTCAGATGAACCCGTTAAGGAGTAGTCACTGGCAGGATTCTGCACACATAAAAGAAGGCAAACGCATTGCAGGTTCTTCTGTGCTGCCAGAAACTCTCTCCTTTTAAGCATATGCACAAGAGAAGGAAGACAAGTATCTTGCAGCTCTGGATTTGAATTCAATTATTCTGTGTTCTCATTCCCAGCTCCACTAACTCCCTTAATGTCTCTCCAAGTGCCTGTTCCTCCATCTGTAAATGGCATTATTACTCAGTATATTTCTCTGCTGTGTACCAGGTCCCCTGATTCCGCAATCGCAGTGTGGAAGTGTGTGGGAAAGCTGTACAGTCCTTGAGCCTCTTAGGTGCCTGTGTACCCTACTATAAGTGGTCCAGCTTATGCAGGTGACAGGCTTTCCTTGATCACTTGTCACCCTTCTGCCAGGCACTAATCACCCAGAATGGGGACAATTGCACTGAAGGAAAGTTCCTTTAAGTGTGAACATTTCCAGTCTGCCTGGTGCATTCTACCGCCATCCTGTGGAGATGCTTCTTTTGAGTTTCTTGACCTGACTCATGACATGCACACCTGTTGTATTTCCTCCTTCCTGTGCCTAGATGAGAGCTGGTGTGGGGGTAGTTATCTTCTGTGCTGGATGCTGATGCTGCTCATCTCAAGAGCAGGATTGTGCTTTAAGGCAACTGGGAGTGGGGCACCTGAAGTCTTGTCCTCTCTGTCAAGCATGACTTTGGGTTACTATCCACTGTGATTATTATTTCACTTTCTGACTTGATGTCAAAGTATTTGGGCAAAACACTGCATCTCCATGGTAACCAGGTGCAGTGACCATTGCTGGGATCCCATTTCTGGTCAAGCTTGAGAGTGTTGCTAAAATGACTAACAGGTATTGGTAATAACTGAATATGACACCTGGCAGGCAGCCTCAAACCCCCTGTAACATCCCCACCTCTGGAAATGCAACCTCCATCCCTCAGGTTTCTCTTGATCTGGGAAAATAATTCCCACAAGTGTCACTTACTGAACCACAGGGTGGCGGAAGTTCTTCCTGCTTTCCACTTGATCATAAATAGTTGAGAGGCGAATGTAAAAAAGCAGATATATGAGAAGAGGCCCGGTGTATTCTGTTAGAAAAAACTAGAAATGAAAAATAAAATAGCTGTGGCAGAGTAGAAAATTGTATCAGGAAAGGTGTGAGAGAAAGAATACCACTATCCACAACCCCTATTCATCCTTCAAATGACTTTTGGCTTCATTTTCAGGACTTAAATGACACATAGGGGATTCTTCTGCAGTCTCTTTAGCAAAGGAGTAAAATCCATCTAGGGAATGAGAGATAGGTTTCTGTGCAGAACATTAACCCAGTCAGGAATGCTTCATGGAAGGTGGTCAATATCACAGTTATCTCCTCTTTATATTTTTGGCTGTGCCATCAAGTGCCTATTTGGAATCTAAATAACACTGAAAAACAAGGCCAAGAAACTGAAGGCAGCTTGCTTTCTGCCAGTGCTTTTTGCAATTAAGTGGTACATCAGTTAAAAGCCAACCAGGCATGACAGAAACAAACACAGCTTTGAATCCTGGTAGCTTGTAGAGTCATCTGGAAGGGAGGCTATCATTGCTTGAAATTTGGTAGAGGATGGAAGAGCAGGACCATCCTGCATTGTGCTTTGAGCTCTTTTTTGTTACTGTGTGGTTCTCCTCCCTGTGCAGGCACCAGCAGAAATAGCCTGTGGTGGGCAGACTGGACAAATTACCCTACTGTGACAAAAACAAAGAAGAAATCATTTCATCTCACCATTGTCACCCCTGTTAGGCACAGAGAGCTGAGAGGAGGGGCAGGGAGAGAAGGCAGAGTCTTGGAGATTACATGAGCCACCCTCAGTTTTAAGGTCTGACTTTGGTTGGGTCCAGTCTGTATTGCTTTTTGTTGGGCAACATTCTTAAGCCACACACAGATGGGAGAAGTAAAACGTCATTAGAGTGATGAGAGATCTAGATTTGATCACCTGTCACTGACCACTGGACTGAATCCCAGAATAAAATGGAGGTGGTGTAGTCCTACACATTTACAATGACTGGCAAATCATAGCTCAAGTGCCTATCATTGCTTCAGGGAGAAAGATTTATAACTGCTGGGTTATTTGACTTTATGGTGTCTATTGGCACTGCTGTAGAGTTGTAATGAATAACCACCTGTGGCTTAAGGAAGCAACACTGACTTTAGACCACCTTTTTCAGAACTAGTATTTGGCCCCCCAGCAGGCTGTTCTTCTAATCACTCTTCAGAAGAACATTGAAGAGAAAGGTTTTCCTGCAGGAATATCTGGCAATTAGGTTCCCTTTTCCTCTGTTACAGGAGGAAACCTTTTGAAATTTTATCCTTTTATAGCAGGACAGTCTCTGAAAGTAACAACAGACTTAAGTGTTCTCTACCAGGGGAACATCAAATTCCCTTTTGTTCCAAGTGGCATCATGATTCCTGTGCTCCATTTAGGCTCTGTATGATCTCAAGAGCAGGTGTGTGTTTGTGTGTGTGTAAAAATATTTAATCCAGGAGTCCAAGAGCACTCATTGTGGAATACCTCACAGCCAAGAGCTTATTAGAATTTTGTCCTGATAGCAGTTGTATGGATCTGTTCCAAAATGTGAGCCCACTGTGTTTGGCACTGTGCAAATGCTGTAAGGGATGGCCTCTGCTATTTAAGCCTAACACACTAAATCTAGACCAGGGTGGTGTAGGGCACAGAGGTGCAGGTAATGTAGTCTGGGCAGGTCAGAGGAAGAGCCTGGAATGAGCTGCTTTGTTCAGTGTAGCTTTTTCTCTCTGCCATGAGCTGCACCACAAAGTACAACCGTAACTGCCAGCTTTCAACATCTGTTTGGCACAAGCACATTACAAAGCTGCCAGGAAGAGTTTGGCAGGACTTAGCACCAAGTTGTGTTTACTTGTAACTGCACCAAGTGCTCCTCCCTTACCCCTTGACTGATTTCAGATGTTGAAAAGAGAAGGAGAGTTTCGAGATTTAGTAAAAGATCCAGTCTCTTTTTAAAAGGCAAAGCTCCAGACACAAGATAATTGAATCCTTGTGATGGGGTTTGATGTAGGAAGGGGGGATGCACGAGTGCAAGTCAGAGAAGCAGTTGAGAGTGCTCACAGTAGCTCTTGAGCTGGGGCTTGTGGAGAGGAGCAGCATCAGGGTGCTCAGGGTGGGGACAGGGTTCAGTCTTGTCAGCGTGTCAGTCACATCACCCAAGTGGAGGCAGGTGGTGCAGGGTCAGCCATGAGATTTGCAATCACACTGGGCACTGAGTGGCAGACAGGACTGTTTTTGCCTTTGTCATAACTGAGTCACACTGGCACATAGTTAAGATTACAAACTATGATCTTAACTATGATCAGTAACATTCTGTTTAGGGGATGAGGCTCAATTTGCTGCAGTACTTTTTGCTGTAGTTTACTTTAGTTTAGGTAAGTTTCAGACTCTTTCCTTCTGTTGCATCTCCCATGCTGTGATCACTGCTCTCCTTCTCTGGCCTACTGATTTTTAATTTGTCATAAATGAAAAACAAGTTCCAGAAAGGCAGGTAGAGAAACTGCTAAAAATGCCCATGAATTCAAGTAGGTGAATGGGAAAGTAGTCTTAAATTAACACAACATTACAATTATTGGTTCTACCCACTGGCAATCAAGGGTAAGTACCATTCTTTTACTATTGATTCTCAGTGATTATATGCAATCAAGCCTAACTAGTATCTTCATATTCATCCTATAGCTGACTAATTGCTGGGCTTGGGGAGTTACTTGTGTCAAGGATCAGGTCAATCCATCATTTATATAGGTGCTCAAAATTAGTAATCTCTGCTGACACACTCTGCAAAATTAATAATCACATTTTAAACAAAGGCCTGAAATAATAACATTGTAGTATGTTGTTTCTGAAAAAAGGTATCATTTTATTTTTTTAAAAAGTGATCACTTAAAACACAGGGCACATTTACCCTGTAGAAATGTAAAAAGAAGAAATAAAAACAAACAAACAAAAACACCAAACCCCAATATTTAGAAGAATTTTTTTTTTCTTTACCATCTTGTGGTCCTGCCTAGATTATTTTGATGTATTGGGTACAACCAAATATGGTGATCCATAATAAACACAAATATATTTTCCTGGAGGAGCAGTATGTCTCTATAACAATGAGCATATCTCAATAGGATTTAACTGTTGAACTCATCATAAACTCCCTGAAGAGATAAAACAGGAGATTGCCTTTTTTTCCACATCTGTACACTCTTCTTCATATCTTGCACAGTGTCCAGTTCTCTTACCTTCCTTCTCTCCTCTCCAGTGTCTGACATTATATACTCTGTAGACCTCTTATTCTCAGTAACATAGAGAAAATGCTCTTAAATGAAATCATTCTGGAATCAAAACTCTCCCCAGCATGGTCAGCATACAGGGTGCTAAAATCAAGCTTCTTTAACCATCTCTGTTATCAGTCCTCAGAGATCTGATTCAGCAACACTGAAACTGGAAATATCTACTACGTAAACATCAAAACTGAGATCTGAAACCAGTCAAAAGAGAGCTAAGTAGGAGCTCCCATTATCCAAGAGATGATGGAACAAAAGGTAAAACAATACAGGAGAGCTAATCTGCAAATCAGCGAAGCATCTTGCATAAGCCAGATTGTACCTTCTTCTTTTATCTCTTATTCAGTTTATCGTGCCAGGAACACCTTGCTGAAGAGAGTAACAGCCAGGAATTAAAATCTCAGACGTTGTGAGGTATATTTAGGGAAGTATGAATGCTTCAGAGGTGAAAGGACCTCTTTAAAGTTATTGGAAGGATTTTCTGGCTGTTAGGGGTGACACAGTGCCTGACACTGTCCCAACAGGTCTGCCAAAGAGAGTAGAATGGATTTTGATGTGAGTTAAAAGTACTATGTGTACTGGTCAGGAAAAGGCAGAACAGGACAAAAGGAAGTTGTAAACACAGGCAGTGGAGTGGAAGGAATCTGAAAAAGGTCCAACCAAATCTTTATAAATGAACAGCCCACATATTAGTATGTTCACATGAGGGCATAGCTAACTCCTCTCTGTAATGTTCATGACCTGCCCTTTCTGTAATATCACACAACACTCTATCTTGTTGCCTTTTGGCATAGTCTCACATTATCTCATTTATGACAAGCAGCAGAGCTGAGGAAAGGCCATACAGTCTCTTCCACACTGATCCCTTCCTGCAGTTCTTTCCATGCCATGTAGGGCCACTTTCCCAGTCACCAGAGCTGCTTGTGATGTTTTCTCTTCCACTGCCCACAGGATGTCAGGATGGAAGCAGAGGGCATGGGATGAGGGTAATACCTGCAGCCAGGACAATGACATTGGGTCACTGTCTGTAGTCCTCAGCCCAGCATGAGATACAAAACAGCTCGAGCATGTCCTGGGTAACTCTGATGGAAAAGCAGCTGCAGTTTATAAATTATCTAATGGACAGGGCTTAGTTTCTCTGATAAATGTGAGACAAAGGCAGTAGTTGCAGGTCGGAGCCAAGGTCAGACTGGCACAGTACATACTGCACAAAGAGGAGGATCTCCTGCTATCAGACTGACAGACAGACCATTGCTGTGTGTGAGTGTACAGAGCACAGCTGGGATTTCAGAGAAACCCAAGAGAAACAGGCAGTTAAATCCTCCCAAGTCCCCAGATCACTTTAAACTTAGCATATAACTGCCTTAGACTCATTTTACAATCCCAGCCCTAAGTACTCTTGAGCTAATGATCATTAAGAAACATTATTAATTTCTTGTTTAATTTCTACTTCATACACTTTGTTACCTCATTAAAGGCCATATAGTTACCTGGGGATGATAATGGCATAATTTTAGCACCTCCCCTGAATCTTCACCTTTGTAAAAGTTTTGTATTTTCATGTTTGCAAAAATCCACAGCTGCAGCAATTTTGCATCCGGTAATACAGTTCTTAAGGGCTGTTTGAATATTCAATTACTTTTTTGCTCCAGTTCTCACAGAACTGTCTAATCCATTCTACAGAACTTAAATTGTGCATGGAGGGGCACTTGAAACTTCCTTTGTCTGGACAGATTTTCTAGGGACTCAGTGTTTATGAGTATTTCAGGCTGCTGTTCAGTATTTACTGCAAATGCTAGAGAAAGGTATGGATTTGCTGTAGGATTTTATAGGCAAATTACAGCTGACTCTGGCCAGTTTCAGGAGCTGGGCCGTGAAAGCAATGGACGCTTTTAGTCCCTGAGTCAGGCCTGTGAAATAAGGGAGGTGAAATCCCAACTTCTTCCTGTCTCTTCTCCTAAGACTGACCTGTCTGAAACCATGGCATCAGACCACTTCTTACTATGGTCAGCATTCTTCCCTGAGACTAAAAGCCATTTCATGTTTCTTACTCAAAATGGAAAATTATTGCAAACTAACAAATGTTATTCTTATGCATACACATATATCTATGTTGTATATGTTTATACTGATAAACATTCAGTGAAGAATTCAAGTTCTGTTTGTAACCAAACACCAATGTGAGTTCAGATTTGCTGCCAAATCTTTCCAGGTCTTTGACAGCATTTTGAAATATGCCTTATAATGTGCATCATTTTAAAATGTGTATTTATCATCTGCTATGTAGCTACATAAACAAAATAGTGCTTCTTTAACACCTGGTTATTGTAAATAATCTTATCTGTGCTTTTCATCCAGAAGCCTCAAAGAACTTTGGAAAGTGGAAAATACTGTTAGTTCCTTGCCAATGTTTTGGAAGCTGAAATGCAGAGAAAGTCAGTGACTTGTCAAAGGCAGTGACTTGGGCAAAGGGGCACCTGGTCCTCTCAAACACTGGTTCTGTCTCTGGTTCACTGTGCTGAGCACTGGTTCACCCTATGGTTCACTCTTCTCTATGCTCTCCTCACCCCCTGGATGGCATCAGGTAAAATTTCTCCATACAAAATAATTGTGCAGGGCTTATGTATTCTAGAGGGACTAAAACTGCTCAAATTTGCATAGATTGACAAAATGTCAACCTCCTCAGTTACTCTGACTACAAATAGGTAAATGTCTACATTTACCAGCTCTGTATATCAAGCAGCACTTTGTTCATTAAGTAGCAGGAAGGGTTTAAGCATAAAGTTATGCATAACTGAAAGAAACATATTGTTCTATTTATGTTTACTGAATTCCCTCTACTTTCTTTTTTGCACTCAAAGGGGTAAAAATTCAAGGGCAACCCTAGAAATATTTAGGCATAGGCGTTTCAGTGTTTACTGCGCTTAACAGTAACTAGAACCCTCAGAATTAATTTTTCTAGTAGCTAATTCCCTTTGGCAACTGAAAAATTGACACTCTGGAATGGTTCCTCGTGAGCTAGTGGCGTTTGTTGCTGAGATCAGAGAGAAATTATTGCAACACTTTGCATCATTAGAAGCAGCATCTGAGGAATCCAAATCAGCCAGCTGGGCAGTTTCAGAGATCTCCTCTTCCCTTATCAGTTCACTTCATGCTGCCACTGGGCAGCAACAAAGAGCCAGAAGTACGTGTGGCCCAAGGAAAGGCACAAACAATATAAAACCATGACAAGAAATAAGGCAAAGGCAAGCTGTTTTCTCCTGATAACCCTGGAGGCTGAAAAATATTAGACTTAATTAAATGAAAAATAAGAGCAATCTTGTGTGTGTAGTTTGCCTTTGTGAGAGGCCACAATGTTTTTAAAAGTTCTCAGCTTTTGACTGGGATCAGCTCAAGACTTGGCCAACTGTACCAAGGTAGAGCAACGCTTAATGTGTGTTCAAGCAGAAACCTCTGCCAAATACAAACTGTTAGCTGTAAAACAGAGGTGCTTTGCATTACAAATAATTGTAGTTGGAAAACGTGCTGTCAAGGAAATAGTGACTTTTTTTTTTTTTTTTTCTGGAGATCATCTTCTATACCAAATTATCTATTGATCCAAGAGGCTTAGCAATGAAAAACCATTTGACAATTTTTCTGTCTTTGGCACTTTTTTGTAGCTGTTCTTAGGCCACCTACAGATTCACACAGAATCAAACTTTCTGTTTATTTGGCACTTCTGCAAAGTTTTTCAGGTATCCACAATTTCCTGAGTGTTATTCAATTTGTAGGGTCCTAGTCCCATGACTAATTCTGTCTGAATTGGCCACAAAATATGGAAAACCTGATATGTATCTGCTGAGAACCATATTCAGTGACATTTTCCTCTACATCAAGCAGATCCTCAGCTCTCTCTTACCTGGACCTCAAATTCCTTCCTAAGCTAATATGAGTTTTCTTACTCTTATCATCTTTACACTGTCTCATTATTTTGCTGGGATTCTCAGTCCTCACACTTCTTCAAACTCCTCAGATCCTCTCTTTTTCCTTCTGTTGTAATTGGAAAGTTTTACCTTTACTGAAAGTCTCTACTGAAACCTTTACTGAAGTCTCTTCTTCTGTTCCCAAATTTGGGAAAATATCTTAAGTTGTTCCACATGGGGACTCCAGGTCTAACCTCAGTGTAGAGAAGGTGGAGAAAATGAGTCTGCAGCAGTCTGGCTGGTTTTTTTTTCCAAACCCATCAATATGCAAATTGCTTCCTATCACAATCATCCCATAGACATCCTGGGATTGTTTCACATTTACAGGACCAATGGATTGAGCTGTGCCTGACAGAGCAAAATGCTGCTCCCCTGTTCATCAACAGGACTGAAAACTTTGATGCAAGAGGGAAAGAACCACACTAACCAAACACTGCTTTCCCCTTGGAAGAACAGCAGCACCTCCTCATTGCCCTTCCCCACTGCCTACACCTGCTGTGCATAACCACAGAGCTACAAACACTGATCCCTTCCTGGCTTCCTGTTCATTTCCCACAATGTCTAACTTGGTGATAAATTTGCTTGCCAGCCAGGAGAGAACAGATCAATTAGTGAGAAATGTGGATTTTCAGACTTCAAAGATGCTCCTGGGTTTAAAGAAGTATTAGTCTCCACGTTTCTAAATTGAGCAGAATCTTTTTCATTGGAAAATTTGAAGTGGAGCAGTTCTGCTGCCAGCTTTACTATTTTAAGACCCTCAGAAGTCAAAGTACTTAAGCAATCCCTAATTTTAAATCACAGTAACAAAAAATATTTACTGAAGTACTGTGTTTCAGGGTTATTCTTCTGAAATTCATAGGCTTGGTTGTAATTTTTTTTCAGTTCTATGCTGTTTTCTCAGTTCCATTTGGATCCTTTTGGTAGCTGGCCCAGGTAGCAACGGGACAACAGAAGCTGATAAATCAGCAATTGCAATCTTTGCTCAAATAAGGAAAGCTTTAGCAACAGTGTGAATTTGAGCCAGAATAATGCATTTTTTTTCTGTTTTTTCTTCTTTTCACTACAGCAGTCTGTATTCTTAGCAGTTGAACACCAGCCATGTTTCAAAAAGTCACCATGCCACATTGCAATTATGTAAAAAGAGGTGTCTGTCAAACATGCTTAGGCCCAAAATTACATAGAGATTAAAAATAAAAGCCATCACTCCAGTGGTGGGAATTTCAGACATCCCTGGGAATAAAATCTTTACAGGGCCATATAGAACAAATCTATAAACTCGGCTCCCATTGGTATCTCTGCAGCACCAGTCAGCAAACCTCAACTATGCCCTCCAGGCAGGGCAAAGAAATTGGTAGGTCTTGTGCAGAACTATGTGTTTCAGGTAATATTTGTTTTCTATAAAAGAAGGGAGAGTAGAGCAAGAGTTCTAACAAATGTCATGGTACTAAGAAACAGGTTTTTTTTGTCCCTGAATTATATTCTGGAAATCAGCCTTGGGGGCCTCCATTCTTTTAAAAGAGCCAGCTGAGGTTGAATATCTACTTTTATCCCAGAAAAGAGCCTCATTTCTCAAAAGAGACTGACAAATAATTGTTCCAGTGGAGGAGAATCACAAATCCCTCACCCCAGTTTGTCCTCTTCCCTCCATCAGAGCAATCCAGCCTCTACAACTTGTTGAAAACTGGTCAGCCCATCTCAGAGCTGTGGGAAACTATGAGCTGAGGGGAAGTCTGGCTTTTCACAGCACAAAACACCAAAAATATTTTGATCACGGTGCAACAGTGTTTTAGGAAAGCTGAGAAGGAGGAAGAAACATCCTTCCTGCAAGGTGTCAGCCTCTGGCAGAGGGACTAAGTAGGCAACAGGAGACAACAAAGCCTTGGGCTGCCAAGGAGGAGTGTGACAAGTGTTGTAAACCTGAGGCTGTCCATGCTTCAGAAGGCATCTTGAAGGCAATCTTGATTTTCCCAGACTTATTGATACACAAACTCTTTGCTTGGGAACAGAGAGTTGTTTCATTTTACAACATGTTTGGAAAGGGTGCTGCTCCCAGGAGGTGGAGGTCAATTCTGTTTTCCCCTTTTAAAAAACAGAAGTCATTGCCCTGGTATAAATCCCCAACGCTGGTGTTCTTGGTCCTCAAGTGGGATCTCCAGTGAGGGGACAGAGTCCCAGAAAACCCAACTCTGTGCTGAGTGTTCCCATAGACAGACCCATGCCCAATGCATGGACCTCTGGAGAACCAACATGTCTCCATGTTTTCTGTATTTATTTTTGGAGTCCAGACCTGAATGTGGCCCTTTGTACCTTAGCTATGATTTTGCTGACAAGATAAGAATATTTTTATTCTGTGCCTTGTTTATTTAAATGTCAAACCTTTAAATCAGAAGCCTCCCTCACTGTGTGCATAAACCTGGTAGAGCATCAAGGGGGATGAGAACACAGGAGATCTAAAGACAGTAAAAATGGCAGTAAAACTACACATCCTGTGTACAAATGTATTTCTAATTGCTGTTGTTAGAATACAGTCTTCTGTGAACCTTTTCTCTATTGCTATAGACTAGCTATAATATAAAAGTATCTTTTATATGTTTAAATGATGTGACTAGGAAGAAGATTTCTCCCACTGAGAATGGAGACAATTTAGAATATGGAGCAGAATGGGATAAGACGAATATTCAGAAACTCATGGAGTCAACTTTTTGCATGCAGATTAACTCATAAAAAAATGCCACTGCCTGCAGTACCTACTCCTGGTCATAACTGCAGTATTTATAAAGGGATATTAAGCTTTAGTTATGTTACTGTCTTAGGCTACATAAACCACCAGGAAAAGAGAGAATAAATAAGGTTCTTGCAGATTACTTAATTGCAGCAAACAGGAAGCTGCAGTAATCACAATTTTGCTTTGCAAGGAAATTCCATGGTTGAGAGGTGGTGGAATGTATTTGTGAAGGAAACAGGACTAGCATTAATTAGTCTGGTCCCAGTATGCCATTAATCAGGATGGGGTAAAGCCTCAGTAAACTCACAGACCTCTACTCAAACAGGTAGGTCACGTAGTGGGAAATGCTCTAGCTCCACTGAAGTAAACTGCTGGTCACCCCCTGGGGATTTGGATCCTTTCAGAACTGAGAAGGATGGACACAGGTCATATTCTTCTTCACAGGGACTAAAAGCTGCCAGAATTTGTGCTGCTCAGGAGAGGGAGAAATGCATGTGATCTCGAGGAGCTGGGATGGATATGTGACCTTATAGAGCTGATCCAGAGGCTGATTTTTCCCAGGTCAAGGGTTACTTTTGTGGCACTAACCTTCACCTTGAGTGTACGCTTCAACAGATAAGGAACTGTAAAGTAGCATGTCCACTCCAAGTGACTTTTAGGAATGCTTCCTAGCCTGTAGTGACCTATTGGAGAGAGGAACTGGGACTGTCACCTGCAAGCTGCTCAAACACCTGACACTCAAAACCTCCATCCTTGTAGGTCCAGCCAAGGAAGGAGCCAAGGCTTGTAGTCCCCCCATGTGAGCAGGGTGGGATCTGTGGGCTGCCTGAGGTAAGAATCTAATAATTTGACCAGCAGCCATGATGCCAGTTAGGAAAAAACTCACTTGCTTCATTAAAGGAATAGCAAGCAATCGGTGGTTTGCTTTCCATTGCTATGAGTAGTCTTACCAGAGCTTTTATGGCTTTCATAAACTGTAGGTCTGTCTTTCCCATGTTTCTCACTGCAGAAAATGGGAACCTTATTACCCATTGTACAGATGTGGGCTGTGTGTTACTTCAGCTAGTGCTCTACATGCAAAGTGCAGCAAAAGCTTGGTCATAGTGATCGTGAGACTCCTCTCAGCTCCTCCACATGTGCCTGCTGCAGGACATTGGAAAGGTCTCTTCTTCTCCCATTCCTTCACTGTCCTTTCAAACCCTTCTCCTGTCTTCTGTCTTTGGGCTGTGAAAGAATTTAATCTTTCACTTCTCACTTTCCCAAAGGATCCTGTAGGGTTAGAGTTCCCTAGAACCCATTTGAGTGGAATGTACTGCCTCTCTCTCAGCACTTGACCTTCCAACAGCTGCTTATAAGAAAATAACTAAAGTCAAACCAGGTCTACATACAGCATAAGACAGCTATTGTTGTCATGGCAAATGCTTTTGTTTTACAAGGAGATTCAAAAGTTTTTACTCTTGATCCTGGCTGGACATCTTCTGCCTGGAATCCTTGGCCTCTCTCAGAACTGTTCTTTGCTTGAAGAAAGATTAAGTTATTTCCATCCAATTTTTTTCCTGCATTAGTAACAGGATTACTAGAGGTCCATTTTTTCTTTATAATATCCTTCCACTTTCAAAGCTGAGGAGTCTTTCAGAAAATTAATGTATTTGGCTACAGTTCTGCACAGGCATATGAGCCCAAGATAAGCTAAAACTGTTTTTTTAAATCGTTTTTTTTTCCTCAGGCAATATTTTTATGTTCCCCTTCTAATCTTTAATTGGAAGTCAGAGTTAGCATCTTGATAACTTGGCTCACTCTCCATTTAATTCTGTTTTGAGTGCTGATAATCTAATTACACCATTTTACATAAGGATGCACAGGCTGAGGAAGTTGAAGCAGTTTGATGCCAAAACACATTGCCCATTAAGATGTAGCATGCTGACTGCTACAAGGACATACTTACTGTGGTCCAACCAACCTGCTGACCCAGGTCCGTAAAATACAGTGTAATGATGGAGGAGACGGCAAGGCTTTGGATGCTGATGGAATCCTTCAAAAAGGGCCCATCTGCAATGACAAAAATGGAAGAGGAGATGGCGTGAAAAACAGGTACCCTCTCAAGGGCTCAGCATAGTGCTGAGGCTGCCCTGCTAGTGGTCCAGATGTAGGCCCAGCTTGGATTCTGATTCACTTTGGTGACTTGGTACTTATTCTCCAGGTTAGCAACTCAGAGCTCTTCCATGAGAGTTATTCCCTTCCCATTTTAACAAAAGCGTGAGGCTACCATGACACAGGGCAGCAATGTGTGACACTTGTACCTGCTGTCTCTGTTCATGCGACCCAGCAGAGACAGGCCATGCAATCACACAGACAGCTCCACAGAGCACTTCTTGGTCTGGCTTGCAAGATTGATGGCAAAGACTGTCTTACACAGGCTCCCCCTCACTGACATATTGTGCTGCAGCATTTGCATTCTCAGGCTGTTTTACAACAGGCAGTGCCTGATGATGAATGCAACTTCTTGGGCAAAAGCTCACGATACAAGATTTCTTTGCTAGCTGTCTGACCTAGGCAGACCAGGTGTATCTGAGCATTTCATTACTGTTTGCAGTATTCTGAGCCATCTGCTTTCAGTCCTAATGGATCTAGAGTGTGCAGGCAGACACATGAAATAACAATATTTGGTTTGCTTTTTTTTTTTAAAATATAAGCAGTGAGCTGGCTATTGGAAAAATCTAACAGCCACTGGCACAGGAACACCTTTTTGCTCTTTTCTTTATGTATGGTCTCCCTTTCAATATATATTTGTTGAATGTTTACATCTGTGAGAGTGCTAAATTCCATCAAGTGCTGATGGAATTTAGCACCCATCAGCCTTATTTTCTATGGCTTTGCAATTCTACTCATCCACAGACCAAACACCAAACAGCCTCTGGCAGCTTTATTTTCCACTTCCATGTCCACCAAGAACTTGTGGACTGACACAGAGGCTGCCTCTGGCAGCCAGCTGCATCTTCTGGTGAGGCAGTGAGCAAATATTATAACAGGTGAGGGAAGGAAGGGAGTGAATGGGCTTAAAACTGCCATGTCCTCATTGTGAGATCATACACTGTATTCTGGAACATTTCACTCAGTGGTTATGAAAACCATTAGGTTCGTTTATTAATGTGAAAAACTAGTAAGTTAATAATTGATGTCAGTTGATGAGAATGTACCAACAGTTCACCCAATAACATGTACAGAGAGAGCAATGCTGTGAGGAGGAGAATCTGCCAGGATTAGTAATACATTAGGTGGATTAGTAATTAGTAATACATTAGGTGGCTGTATTCAGCCATATGCATACTCACTGCGTTCTAGTTGCAGGCCAACACGGGATGGGTACCACTGGGGACCTGTTCCAATCACAAAACATGGCTGTTAATTTCATGATAGAAAAGCCAAATTTCTGTTAGGTTTGGGGTGGGTTTTTTCAGCTGATAGCTACAGAAGTGAGATGGAATAAAAAACACCTTTCTTTTGGTCTTATCTATACAAAGAGAATACAAGAGAGCTGGGAGAAGCACACAATATACACATTAGAGCACAAATCCCTTCTCCCATTTGAGTGTTGGAAGGGCAAACCTCAGTGCTGAACGCTCCATCAGCACAGCTTGTGTGTGCAGCACTGGGAAATATAGAGAGGATACTGTTTATTGCTGTATTTGCCAAAACTCAGTGCTAAATGTATCAACCTTACCCCTCCTTCTAAAAATATGCCTGTGCTAGAGTCTGGTCCAGGACTTTGTGTTTCCCATTTAGGAATGTAAAACCTAACTAGGGATGTGCAGCTTGCATTAGCTCTCAACCATAGATTAATCAGGGAAATAGAGACACAGAAAGTAGAAGTACATGAATAGCTAATACTGGGTGACTTATGACTTCCTTGATACCTTCAGCTGGAGGATGTTTCCTAGAAGTAGATTTTTAAATGTTCTAGTTTAAAGGTCATTCCAAAATGCACAATAGCAGTTGGCTGTTGTTATTGGATTCCCTTTGGTGATTTGGAACAGAGACCTGTCAGGTTGGTCAAACAGGTATGGGTCTCCAGCTGCGTCTGTTTCCCTTGGTGTCAGAGGGAGCAGGGAATTGCCACCAACACACGGCACAGGGGATCATGGCTGTTCAAGTTGTTGATTGGCCAGCTCTTTAGTTCCTCTGTGCAGAAGGCTGTGCTTCTACAGCTGTGCTGCTGAATGGACAACACAAACACTCCTCCTTTGCATCACAAGTACAAGTAACTTTGCTTAACTCTTTTGTTTGCAGTTGAAGGTTTTTAGGTCTAATCTAGCACATTTCTGGGCTTAGCTGAAGCAAGGTGGTGAGAACTTCCATAATCCATGGTGTTGACTGACATATGGGGGAAGCAAAGATTGTCAGAGAAAAGTGAAGATCCTGCTGCAGTATCACCATCCCCAGCCATTTCTACCACATTTGTCTCTATTTCCTTTGACACACCTGAGGACAGTTGATAGCCTGAAGATTTGCTTTGTCTTTTCAATTCAAAGCCTATGTGAAATTGGTCAGGTTTTTTTCAGATGTATCTTACAACTCTTAGTGATCCTGTGTTTAAGGCACAAATATTCCCCTTCCTCTAAATGGAAAAAATTGTTTGTAGCGACTGTGATCAAACATGGAAACATTTGCCCCAAGAAGCTATGGGATCTCCTTCCCTGGAGATAGTCAGGCCTTGTCTGAGGATGACCTTGAACAGTCTTATAGGACTTTAAAGTTGGCCCTGTTCTGAGCAGGAGCCTGGATCTGGAGATGAGCTGTGGAAGTTGTTTCTACTCAGCTTATTTTAGGGTGATGAGGAGAGCTTGTTCACTCCACCAGCTGCCAGCTGGAGAGAAAGGGAGATGTACACGGTGTGCACAGTGCAGTGACACTCAGCACAGTCTTATTTCAAAAGCACTTGGTCTGACTTTTGTAGACAAGAACAAGCATTAGATGAACCCATGAACCAGGGCTAATAGCAGGAGGTGAGACATCCATCAAGTAAGTTGCAAACATTTTTTTCAAGGTACCACAACAATCCATGGCTATTAAAGATAACAAAGGGAAGATAGAGAAGGAGCAGCTGTCTGACTTGTCAGGGAAGATATGATTTGCTCCAGGACAGCAGATATCAATAGTTATTTGGGAGCCTGAAATGCAATGTATTTGTGTTAAATTGGAATCTTCCCCCCAGCTCCTCCCTTCATATTACAGTATGTTTCAATAAAAGTCAATTTACCTGATCCTGTGGCAATGCTCTTTTAGGTATGGCTCATAATCTTCACAAGGGCAAACAGAGGTTATGCATTTAAGCACATCATCCCACATTTCCAGTCCTTTAGCCTCAGTACACCATTATGTTCAAACATACTCAAAGATTTAGACAGATGGAAGTGTGCCTTTGCTGCTTCCTTCCTGCAGTGACCTTGTTATTACATCAGTGTCTCTCTGGTTTCCAGGCCGTGCTTGGAAAGCTGCGTGTGTTCTTCTGGAAGGATCTGGAATTAGCTGTTCCTTCCCTGCTTTTTCTGTTGGTAGGGGGGCACTAGCTAATGTCAAGTGGAAATGCTAAATGGAGTGGTGGTGGTTTGAGCGAGATCACCAATAAGCTTCATGCTTTCAGTCTTTACTGACAGCAGATTTTAGCAAGGCTGTTGCCAAGTGTTAGCTGTCCAGGGTCCTGCAGAAACCAGCGTTGCTTCCTGGAGAGAAGTGTGACCCCACAAGGAGTCTGCTCTCCTGCCTCGGTAAGGCTCCTCTCAGATAGGAGATTTCACACATTCCTAGGTGTCCTGCTCACCTCTTGGTAACAGTCAGACAAAGGGACCTTGGCCCCACCTGTCACCACTTATTTGCCTTCCTCCTATGACTATTTTTCACAGGGATCCTCCAAAAATCTCACTAGAACAGCTCTGGATTTCTGTTTGGCAATGTGGGAAGCTATTCCAATCCAACCTGCCTATAGCAGACACACATTCCTCTCATTCCTGTAGCAGGAAAGCTCTCTTTTCTCTAAAAAGTGAAAGGAAGCCAAATGGAGGAGTAATTATCACTTGTATAAATTCTTGCTACCGCCTGTCAGAATAAGGGGTTGATGGCTCTCTTTGGTATCCAGAGCCAGGGCTGTCTGCCAGAGTAGTTTCACCTGGCATCAGCAGGAGTTCAGGAGTGCATGTGGAGAGTCCTGCTCCCAGACAGGGTAAACACACACGCTCACTAAGGGCAGAGGCACAGCTGCAGTTGTGGGCAGTCCTTGAAGGCCTCTCTGCATTCCCACACCTGGCAGAGCTCCCCTTGCTTCCAATCTAAAGCTGAAGGGTTTCTCTTTTGCAGAGTTGTTTTTGGTGGGGGGGGGGTTTATCAGTGTATAATTTCCAGTTTTTTCTTGTTAATGTTTTCCATTACTGCCTCCTGCAGAGATTAATGGCAATTCAAGACCATGGGTGACAGAAGTTTATCTTGTAATTCCTGTTGCATCTAAGATCAGGCATATATTAATATTTACTTTCTGACATTGTGACAGCCCATCAGAGCTCAGCCACAGCAGGTCACAGTCTCTGTATAATCCTTGTGGTTAGTAGAGCTGTTCAGCTCCCTTATGCGGGGTTTATGGGTTTGGATATGTATTTCACACTTTTAACAAAGTTCTAAAAATAATATTTCAGCTCATTTATATCTCAGACTGGCTTTGACTTGGAAAAGCAGCTATAGACTGTCCAGAGAGTAAGAGTGGCCATGGTGGTTCAAACCACAGATCTGTTTAGACAATATTACATCCTCTAATGTTTAGTCAATATTGTGGTTCCTCCACATCTATTATATTTCTAGCATTTATGTAAAACAGCTTTGGTTCCTCTCTTTGCAGCATCACTGGACAGCTTTTGAAATGTCTTCCTAGTTTTCCATCTCTACTTGGTTACGTCTAGGCTGCTGGTTTATCTGTCTCTGGAAAGCTGTTTGCCTCAGACCTCAATATGGTCACCCCCCAGCTGCAGGCATGTTGGCACCTGAAAGCTTTGTCCATTCCTCAGCTGAAAAGACATTCACAAATTCCTTGAATTTAAGTGACATCAACTTCATTCTTCTTCACTGAGCAACCTGATTCAGCTGAGGATGTCCCTGACCATGCCAGAGGGGCTGGACTAGATGATTTCTGACTATCCATTTCAACCCAAACTGTTCTGCATTTCTGTGAGTTATTAAAGACATAAATATAACACACATTCTCTGTGCTACAATTCTCTTATGATTCAGGCAAAGTTATATCTATGTGTACAGGCTTCCATTCATCTGGAAGTGTAAGCAGTTATGACAGATCTTAAGTCTTTGACCATATTCCATCTTCTCTAGCAGGAATTTGTTCCAACTTTGCATTAAAAAAATTCATACATTTATTTTTAAAAACCACCTAAAATATTTTAATTCTATGATGTTTAAGGCATCATACATTTCCCAAACAGGATGGTATTTGCATGGAAAGCAACTCAATGTTTATCTTTAATAACCTCTTTTAAAAAATGGATCTGAGGAAAAATATTTAATTTTGTGTGGGTTATTTGTTATACCTGTCCATATTTAAAGGAGAAATTAAAATACAAGCAAACTGATAGGACACATAAAAATGGACAGCCACCTTTAATTTTCCCATAGCCAGCTATGGAATTACCTATTAATACTGGCTATAAAAAGGAGATGTAGTGCTGTCAAACAACCATACAAATACCAGCTAAAATGACAGCCCCTGTGTAATGCCCAGCTGCCTATACCACTAAGCAAAAATGCACAGAAAATCAAGTCTTGCTGGTCCTGCTGTCCACATGGTGGTTTTTTTTTTCTTGTATACTACAATCCCAGTAAATGAATAAGCTAATCAGACAATCCTAGGAAGCAAGAACAGTAAGAAAAGGCCCTATACAGCTTTAACATTGTCCACTCTATCCACATGACTCAAACTGATCTTAATGTGTGCTCCACCACTTAAATATCACAAGATGTTTTGAAAATTTAACAGCTAAAAAAATCTAAGTACTTGGTACTTTTCAATAGTTGTGAAATTGAAGGAATTGACCTAATTTTTATTAAATTTTGTAAAGAATCTTCTACAAAAATATTAGTGCACTGTCTGCTCTGCAGTAAATTGCACAATAAAACACCCATTTGTCACAAAGTATTTATGAAGTTATGTGAGCCTGTATGAGAACAAAGGTAACGTGAAGAAGAGCTCCCTTGCTGCAGAATTTGGTGTTTTCCTTAGAATGCAAACCTGCAAAAGCTATTTTACTGGGGAGAGAGGAGTCTAAGAAATGTAAAACACAACTGACAGACACAATTTGGAGATAATTAGCAGATTGACTTTCCATCATCAGCTAATTTTATTACCAGTTAAATTGTTTGCTTCTCATTGTATTTCACCACCCATGCATCTCTAATAACAAATAGCCTTAATAATTACAAACAATACCTGCTGTGATATGAATAGGCTGATATGAACAACAAAATTACTATAATCAATCAGCAGCAGCACGTTGCTTAAATTTGTAGAAATAGTGGAAATTCCAAGGAACCACCGCAGCACCAACCTCCTTTATCTGATCACAAAAATGTTGCACATGAGCTGAGAAGTGCAACAGCACCTTCTCATGTGAACTGAGCATGGCTGAAATGCATTCCACCACCTTAACCAGACGGCAGTTTTGGTACCCACGTAGCAATAAGAAGATTTTGC
The DNA here is from genome assembly GCF_031753505.1 of Anomalospiza imberbis. NCBI lineage: Eukaryota > Metazoa > Chordata > Aves > Passeriformes > Viduidae > Anomalospiza > Anomalospiza imberbis. Next base: position 27,523,964 of record NC_089684.1, on the reverse strand, counting down.
TAGGAAAGATTCACATTTTAGTATGTGTGGTTGTACTGGCCTTGTGCATAATTTATTTAGACAAGCAGATGATCTTAAAACTTGCTGAGATCTTTCCTTGACAAGTAAACACTGAATAAATACAGCTGTCCCTTGTCTGTGACCTCAGACAGTGGCCATGCTGTTGTCTCCCTTGGTTGCCGCCTCCTTGTCTGAGTGTTCCCAGGAACACTTCTGAGAAAACAAGGATAGAGACATCACCATGCTAGCAACCACAGCCTTTACAGGGCTGAAGCTTGCCTACTTTTGCTTCACTGAGCTGGCAGCAGGAAAAGCAGGATGCTGAAATGACTTGAAACTATTGCTTTCTGCTTTTATTTGGAAAAAAAGGCTGTGTGATTTATTGCACTAACATTGCACTCAAGTGATTCCTGAGCATGACGGCAGAAAGCAAAGCACACCAAAGAAACCACAGTAAAACTAAGCTCGGCCACAAGATCAAGGGAGAAAATATCTGATTACTTACTGTGCTTGCCTCCCCTGTAATAAATGGCAGCTGCTGAGAGCTGCAATCTGAACGATCGGCCCACTTGAAGAATTGCAGCTCTCAGCAGCAAGCCTGGGGCAAGCAGGGCCACAGTATCTCTTCACATGGCCCCTCTCAAAAGGCTCTCTTTGGCTGCAGGCCAAGAGATGTTTTGACACACTAAGTGCCAGCACAGTCACCTGGGTCTATTTTCCAGGGCTGGTGCAGAGACCAGCTCTGGCCAGGCCCCCTCCAGGTACCACTCAGCTGACACCAGACTGAGCTCCTGAGCCCAGCAGGGCTCACAAGGGTCAGGCTACCAACTGTGTGCTGCTTCCACCTCTTGCTAAATCTTTAGGGCACAGGGCTGACCTTGGGAGGGCACTTTCTGGATGCAGGATCATTCAGCTAGGTTGTGTTTTCCTGGTAGAAGGACCTTTGAGAGGGTGTATCAGAATATTTAAAAAGTGGGAGCAGATCTTAAGCTAGATCCAATTTTTTATGGGAAGTTAGTGGAAAAAGTAGATCCAGTAAAATCACAGCAGAGTACTGAAATGGATGCTGTTTTTAATGGCTTCATAGCTGGGGATAAATCCCTTTTCTTTGTCAGCTTTTTTCTCTGAGTATTCTCTCTGATTTGTTTCATTTGTAAGCTTTCCAGGGAAGGTCTTTGGCCATGTGTTTTACAAAGGCACCTTGAACTCTAGTTGCTATGGGGACACAAAAAAGCACTTTCTTAATGGCATGTGGAATTTGAAAAATTAGCTATTTGATCATAAGCATCCATTTCTTTCCTCTGGTTTTTGCAGTACATGAATTCATCAAGCTATAACCACACTGCTGGCTGAGAGAGAGCAGGCAGTGAGCTGGGTGAACTGATGTCTCCAGACACACTGGCCAAGGCCAGCACTTCCCACAGACTACTAAGCAAGTAAACCCCAGCCTGACTGACTATCTGTCTAAATGCTTCTGGTTTACCTATTCATTTCATTATTCCCATTGGCCTTAAGTGTTTAAAATCTGTGACCACCTATTTTTCCTACATAAAGTCATGTAACAGTCACCCTGGGAGCTCCACTGAAGCCTCACCAGAGAGACTGGTCCAGAAGGTTTCTCAGAGCATACCTAATGTCTCTATAGCACAATGCACATAATTCCTACACCCATTCCCCTTAAGAAAGCTATCAGAATTTTGCCTTTCTTTCCCAGGATCAGGCAAAAAAGGATAGCCCTGTGCATATGTTGGTTCCTGGGAGCAGTTCAGCTGCTGTGACTGTGCCCAGATGTGGAGCTCCAGCCTGTAAGACTCAGCACTGCACCTTGAGTCACAAATTTACTTGACTGCATTTCCATTAAAAAAACTTACAGAAATGCCTGAACTTGTTGAGGAACAGAACACAACATCCATGCCTATTTTTTTTCAGCACTGAAAAAAAAAAAAAAATTAAGTCTCATATTTGAGCTATATTCTGATCAGGCAATAATGGACAAATTTCTTAAGAGTTAGCATAGTTTTTCTTAATGAAGATTGATTCTTATTAGTGGTAAACAAAATATTATTTGTCATTTGGATGTCAATTTATGTCAGTGACAGATTAACCTTTCAATGTTCCTTCTGAAACAGTCTGCAAATGAAAGCAACTGTGGAATTTCAGACGAGCAAAAAGCATCAGGAAAAAAAACAACCAAGCATGCAACATTTAGATGCATATGTTAATATTTTTCTACATTGTTTTTCCTTTGCACTTCCAAAAATCAAGGGGAAAAGGGAAAACCCAGCCCTGTGCATTTCCATTTTCCATGTAGCCTGCTGCAGAAAGCATAATTAATTTTGATCTTTCTGAGTGAATTTGCATTTAAATTAATGTGCGTGGGCAAAGGAAGGGAAAGGGAATGAGGCTCACCTTCTATTTCATTAATAACAGCCACAGACCAGAATACAAAGAAACTAGAAAATAGGTACTCTGACAGGCCTGGAGCTGGAAGGAGCTTTCCCGTGGGGGACTGCCCTTCATCAGTGCAGGGAGGTGAGGAGGTGCTGAGCACGTGGTGCTGCACAGGGACAGCAGTGTGACCCCCACGGGGCAGTGTCACTGCAGGGCTGGCCCCTCGCCCTGCCCTCACTGTGCACAGCCACACACTGCAGGGTGGCAGAAGGTGGTCAGTGCAGCTGGGCTCTGCCTAATGGGTTCAGGCACTCTCTGGACCAGGGCTCCCATGCACTGTAACAGCACTGGGTTTGTGTCGGAGTCCAGGACATCCCTCTGCCTGCCCTGGCTGTCTAGAGACCCTTGCCGGGGGCTCGGAGACCTTGGCATGAAGTCAAAAACACCTGTGGCTTCAATTTTAACCCACAGAAAAAGCTGTGAATTTTGTATGAGGAATTACAAGCCACAAGGGTTTGGGTAGTGTGGTAGTTGAATTAACACAGGGTGAAAAAAGTAGAATTTTGGGGCGTTTTTAGAATGGGGTTCAGGGGACAAGATGGAGGGATTTGGGCATGTCCTGACCTTCTTCTCCTTCTTCTTGTCCTCCATGACTTGGTGTGATGGTAACACTTTTCTGTTGGTTTAAGGTAGAGACGCACTGTCTAACATAGATGATAGGTATTGGCACAATATTGTAAACATAATACATGTAATTTTTGATATAAAATGTAAACGCCGCCCGAGGCAGCACGCAGAATGCCATGGCCTCCTTGCTAGATAGCGCTCAGCAGGTCAGAGAATGAATATTATAGATAAGGAAAAATAAACAACCTTGAGAAGCTGATCCTACACATTTCAGACTCCTTCTTTGGCTGCACAGGCTGGGAGAACAAGGACTTTTACAATCTTGGGGTCATCCCAACACCCAGACCCTGAGAGTTTTGCTTCGTGTTCGCAGACAGTTGTGCTCTGGCTCTGAAATGCCAGCCCAGATTAAAGGAGAGATGAGTAATTTATGCCAAGTGAGGATCTGTATTCTGGTAGTTGTCTTTGCCTTTGAGTCTCCCATCTCCACCCTCTCCAGTCTGGAAAAGGTAACAAAGATAATTGTTCAGGTATCAGGGAATTGACAACTTGAGCAGGATTCTCTTCCTAAATATAAGCTCTGTCAGTGAAGCCTTCACATGAAAGGCAACACAAACCTGAGAAATTGCACATTAGGGAATGTACATTTGCCAAACTAAATATGTGTTTCAGGGCTGAAAAAGCTCCTTCCTTCTCTGCCTTCTTGTCCATAATTTGGCATAGTATTTCTAAAAATACAGCTTAATATTTGGTGGTTTATGGAATCACTTGTTGTCTATCTCAATCCATAAATGCTCAACTCTCTCTGCTGGTATGGAGTTGCCAGCCCAGACAAGGTTTTCACTGGCAGCAAAGTAGAGCATTTAAACACAGGTAGGTATCTGTCCATCCTCGTGGTCTCAGGAAACGCAGGCAATAAACTATTTAGGCCTGTTTTAAAATGTTGTTCCTTTTAAAACCTTTGTTCACGCTCATCTCGTGCCAGATTCTGAGGGAACAAACAGTGCTGTGCCTTGCAGTGTCATAGATATGCTGTGCTGCAGGACACCGATAACACAGATCACTGCTCCCTCACTTCAGAAAGCTCTGGTGTGGCTACTGCCACAATCAGCATGGCTGCTGAGTACATTTAGGTAGCAGCTCTCCACAGATCTGCAAGAGGGACAGAGAGCAGAGAACTGGTGAGGTCAGTGTTTCAACCCAGTGCTGTTTGCACGCTGTCTGAACGCACTCCGGTGCCAGAAAAGGTTACAGCAGGACTGGGGCCCTGCTGGTTTTATATTTCAGCATCAGAAAGTACACAGTGGTCCAGCAATCACAGCTGATACAGGAAAGATGGCTCAAAAGCTCATTTGTGCCTTCCCTGCTGATGTACTGGGAAGAATCCTACCCCAGGCTCTAGATGTTTCATTAAAAGCATTCCACAGTCAATTAGCTAATAAAGTATGCTAATTAAGTATAATTTTCTTTAAAATTGACTATCCAGGGGATATTGCTCTCTCCAGCCACTAAGCTAATCAGGATGCCTTCCCTTGCTGACCCCCAAAGCAATGTGGGTTTTGTATCTAATGGCCACACCAATGCCATCAACAATTAACTGAGCACATTTGAATTGACATGATTTCGTCCTCAGAACAAATTTACGTCTCATAAATTCATTGGTAAATTCACCACACTGAAATTAATCCCCACTAAGAACAGGGCTGAACTGTTATTTCTCCAGGAGCAGTGAGAAAAAGGCAGCAGAGATCTACCCTGCTCTGGCAGCAGATCAGACACTAGCATGGGAGCTAGAGGCTGTCATGTTCCACTGTCCTTCCTAGGAGAAGCTCATTAGGGCTGGTTTAATTCCCCCATCCCACCACTTTACTTAGGTTGTGGAAAGGTTTTTGTGCCTCAGAAGCACTGCTATGAGGCTTGAGGGGACTTTATCACTCTCTGCAACTCCCTGAAGGAGGTGGTAGGAAGGTGGGGGTCAGGCTCCTCTCCCAGGCAGCCAGTGTCAGGATGAGAGGACATATCCTCAAGCTAAGCCAGGGGAGGTTCAGGCTGGACATCAGGAGAAATTTCTTCATGGAAAGTGTTCTAAACATTGGAATGAACTGCCCAGGAAGGTGGTGGAGTCAGCATCCCTGGAGGTGTTCAAGAAACAACAGAGCAAGGCACTCAATGCTGTGGTCTAGTTGACGAGGTGGTGATCGGTCAAAGGCTGGATGCAATGATCTCAGAGGCCTTTTCCAACCTAAAAGGTGATCAGCAAAGTACTTTTCCACAGCTTTACAGACACAGCCCATAAAGGACTTGATTGTGGTGGTACTGCTTGGTGAGTTTTCATTCTCGTATCTGAGGGAGGATGTTTCATCCCAATATGTATGGCAAAGACTAAGTGGCCTTTGAACACCTCTACTGCTTCCCCTCTGTAAATGTGATAGACACAGCTCATCCAAACTGTTTGTGCACTCTAAACTTGCAGCCTAATGGCAGAACATAAAAAAAAATATTGCCTTCCACTAGTATGTATTTAAACCAGAGCAACATACATTGTTCCAGTATAACTCACACATCATTTGTTTCAGCAGTGAGTAATTTTCCACAGCAAATATATTCAATATCATTGCGACTGGGGACAATTTAGAAAGAGGCAAAACTCTGCTACATTATTTTTACCGTGAATCATTTGTTCACCTTCTTGTCTTTGATGCATTGCTTTCATTAACTTGAAACAGTTGCAAATACCAAATTTTGTTTGAAAGCTTTCTTATTTTGGTTGTTCTTAGGGTTTCTTTCCCACCACGCACAAATAAGAAAAGAAAGACAGAAATAGGCTATAAATATGCATCTAAACAAACACCAAACAAACCACTATCACAGGGTGAGATCTTTCACATGAAGTTCTCAACAGCTCCCCTTACTCTTGTGCTCACCTGGCCCTACCCCTGGAATTGCAGCTACTTTTTACATCACAGCTCTTTGCCCCACAGAAGGGAGGGGCTGCAAAAGCACATCCAGGGAATCCATGAGGAAGAAAAGACCTGGGGGAAAGTCTGAATTTAGAACCTGAAGCTGCTGCCTCCTCTCTAGCCTATCAGAGATGACACCATAGGACTTGTCATTTATTTCTCTTGTTCTCACAGCTTTTTCAAGGAGGTAGGTTACTGTCACTCTGGCAAGGGATATTCACTTCTCCTGTTCTCCAGTACCTGTTGGCTGTCTTTGACAAGCATTCCTGGGACATTTCATACACATGCATTCCAAGCAGCTCTTTGTAAGAGAAGATGTTGGACCTTTCAGTAAAGTGCCAACAGCACCATGTGCCAACTTGGGTGTTCAAAACTGCAGGGACTCTTGTGAAAAACCTGATGTATATGCAGAGCATATTTGCCTCAGGTGACCTTGACCCTGCCTTAATCAACAGACATCTGTCTTATTAATGGACATGAGATTCTTTTCACACTAATGAAGGTCCACTGGGACTTTTAGTCTCCTGAGTTCCTTGAATGAATGTTAAGCCCACGAGTCTGCTGGTGAGCACCAGGTTAACACTAGAAATGAGTCTGTTCTTCAGACAAAAAACATTAATATCTCAGTTTAAATTGATGTAGGAGCAGTTTTAAATCCAAAACTACTTTGGCATCTTCTGTTAACAGTTGAGTAGGCTTTAATTCCTCAAGAATGGATATTCCTATGGCCTGGATTACTTCTATAGGGCCTCCTACTCTAATTTTTCAGTTGTGCCATAGGCACTAATATAAGACACATTGTAAATAATAACAGGCAATTGTGGTAAACAAATTTTGATGTTTTTCATCTAGATCTGTCAATTAAATCTACTGTAAAGTCAAGAAAAGCAAAGAATCTAGCTATGAAATTTCCTTTCCTTAATGAGGCATTTAAATAGCATCTCACATTTGTTCTCCAATTGTTTACATAGGATGTCATTTGTGATGCATTGTTGGAGCCCTGTAAATCTCAGCTGGGAACAATATCCCAGAGAGCAGAGAGGGACAGTTCTGCTTCAAGCTACATCTCAATAGATTTTCTGCCTTTTCTTTTATTATGTTACTAATCTTAAATGATATCTGTAATCCTGCTAATGAAATGTAATAACATCAGATGCAGCAGCTGTCAAAAAAAAAAAAAAAAAGAGAAATAATGTGAATTTTCATTAAACTTCTTGAGCTGATCTTCACTTTTTCCATTGCTGATTTAAATATTGCTGGTTTTCTGAAGGTTATCTTATTTCTATAAGGCTTTAATGAACCCTGGCTTTTGTGGTTTAGACACCTTACTCCTTCTGGTTCAATAGGTCATTAAACATATATTTAAGTCATTCTTTGTCCCCAGTGTTTCTTATGGGATCACAGCCAAAAGAGACAAAAGATCCCAATGTGGATGAAAGGCAGGTTAATTATGCTTATTTTATAGATGAGAAAATGAAGCTTAAAAGGAAGAAAGTGTCTAGCACACAACTTACCCCTGTCAATAGCATGACTCCCATTGGTCAAGTCTTAAAGACCTAAGTTTTAAACATCACATTCATTTCAGTGTTATTCAGGAGACTTCAAAAGTCCATGGGGGCCTTCTGGCTTTCATTATTATCTTTTGAAGACCAGAAGGCTTTAAACATCTGTCTCTGAAAGTCTTGTTTACAGTTCTCTGTGCCCCACTTCTAAATCAGCTTGGTGAGCCAAACCTCCACCATAGTTTCTGAATTCAGTAATAAAATATTTTTGCAACTGTGTATGTATTTCAGAAAGAAAAACATCATGGATACATGAGCAGATGCTTTTCAGACTGCTTTAGTATCTCTTTCTCCACAGCTTATAATGCGATTCAAGTGCTCAGCAGAGAAATTAACTGCAGGTGCCTGGTCTGATACTCACTCTCACTGTTGTTATCTCAGCACCCCAGCCAGAAATGTCCAAATACAGAATCTGTGCCTTAGCAGTGTCAAGAGATAGGAGTCGGGCTTGAATGGGAGGCTTATGAGCACAGATCAGGATACACAATAATGTCTGTGAAGTGCACAGAACCTTCTGGAGGGCATATGCCATGGGTTCCATGCATTGTCTGTGCCTTTTGGAACATGGCCAGAATCATTTCTTCTGTAATTCCAACACAGAATGGTGTGGAGTGTGTGGTGCCTGAGTATAAGGTAAACCTTCATTCACTTTGAAGATTAAAATCATGAGGTTAACTCAGTTTGGCTTCTCCTTTCTTTTAACAGTGTTAGGTCAATGATGCCATTCTCATTTCCTGACTGGCTGTTGCAAAGGAGTAAAAAAATTCCCAGCTTCCACAGGAGGGCTGCAATTGCTTTGACAGCCAAGACATCAATTCAGGTCACACGAATCTGTATCAGCAGACAGACTCCTGTATTTTGTATAGAGAGATTTGCACAGGTATGTCATGAATAAACTGAGAGGAGGTTGCCCTCCGATGCTTCTCCCTGCACAGGATAGAGATGAAGTTACTGGATGGGCTGGTCTTGTGACTAAAGCCCCATCCTCAGGCAAGAGTTCTGATAGGCATGTGCTGCACAGGCAGGAAGCAATTTACTCACAGATGAGATCTCTGATTGTGAGCTGGGAAGGAAGAGAGTAACAACCAGTTTGAGTTTTGTGGCAGAAGCTGTTGCTTTCTTTGTGCTTAGAGCTGGGAAGCAAAAAGTAAAGAATTTCAGAAGATACCAGCCTTACTGTGGCAGTAACAAGAAATTCAAGGAGTTTCTAATAAACTGGGTTGTATTGACAGACATAGAGAAGTAAAAAGATCTTAGAATTTTGTCATTTGAGGGATACTGAAATTCATCAGGAGCTAGCATCCTATTGATCTCTGTTGTGTGACTAAGACAAAAGAAAAATAAATTATAAATATAGGATGAAATAAATACCATGTTTCCTCCTAATCAAGTAATTTCCATTTACAAAGTCAACACAGATGAATGAGCAATTTACACTGATGAAATCACCGTACTTCTTAGGGCCCATTTGTAATAACTGCCCATCCCCAGCGAGTCGCCTTCATTGTGTGATTTCCAATTGAGTTGTTATGAATGCAGAGAGGGGAGAATTTATCAAAAACAATAGCTGGATGTGACTGCCAACCCAATGTGCTCTGAGAATCCATACTGGGGACGTAATGCTGGGCCTCTGAGCTCTGCAATCAGACACTGCACAGCAGGATATTGTCTGTCCTTTGGAAAACTCCTTCATATATGGATTGTGGTCTAGTGTGAGCTACTTAAGACACAATCAGGGAGGAACAAGTTTGAGATCTGATAAAAGCTATAGACTTTGTAACTGCCTTTCTGTCCAGGGAGTGCGTCCAGCTCTAGGCGACTCATGGTGGGATCAGATCATTGCCCTCTTTCAAACATTTTGGCTTTCTCAAAGCCTGATCTCCTAATACAGGACAGAAGAAAGATCCCTCTGAAAGGCTCTGTGCCCTAGATATAACTTATTTGGGTCTCTTTGGTTTGTGAAACACATGGCTGATTGACAGGCCAAAACTATGAAGTCAACTTTGCTGAGCCATAAATAGCATAATTCAGCTTCTCTGAGTCCCCAGCAGATGTATTCATCAGGCACATGAGTCTCTCCAGGCATCAAAATTGACAGATTTCATTAACTTTCTGCTACCTGAGAATCCAGCTGTAATAGACAGTGTGGAGAAATCAGAGGAACTGCAGGTTCTCAGCAAGACTGTGTTATCAGACAGTCCTGATTATACAGAGCTGGTAGGCAAGGACTGGCTTAGCAGTCACCGCTCTCCCTGGTACTGCTCTTAATGACTAATCCCCACAGCATCCTTTCTCACCTCTCTGAGCCTTGCAGTTTAACATCACAGCTGGCCTCCAGAAGGGAATTACGTGATGCAGTACAGTCAGCCTTTCCAGCAACAGCTCTGCATCTTGCTCTTGTGTGTCAGTACAGGCCTGGCAAAAACCACTTATTTCTGATGCCCTTGCTATTGAAATCCTGCTACTAGGTGCACCTGACTGCTCAGGTGTCATGAAAACCAGAAAAGTTTCCCATTCAGAGCATGAAAACCCTTAGCAGCCTTTTTAGAAAGGAGGAAAGAAAGAGGACTTCCTCCACTAAAGAATTATTTTCAGCACTTCTTGTGCCTTGAGCTGTGCTCACAAAGCCTGCCTTGTGATTTTTAAGTAATGAGAGATTCTCCTCGTTGCTCTTCACCCTGTCAGCTCAACTTCCACTGTTCAGTGTTTTGAAGATCTGCTTCAGGGTTCTAGGTGAACGAGGACCTGTTGATTTTAAAATGCTGCTCTCCCTGCAGCTGCTGAGCACTGCCTGAGCTGAGCACTCCTGGATGATGGGATCTGCAGGGCTGCCGGTTCTTCTGTGGCTTCTGGGACACATGCAGGATGACAGCAGTAGGTAAAACCCGGCAGATGACACCTAACACACTGCCCTACTGTAGGGAAGAGGCTGAAAGGGAGATGTCCCATCATGAAGAAGGAATTTCACTTTTTCCTTGTCCTCTCTCTAGAGAGAACCAACAGAAAATATTTCAGCTGCATTCCAGGGAACATGGCTCCCAGGATCACTATAGAAATACCTGTAAGGAGCAGTTATAAGATGGTATAGCAGGGTTCTAAAGTTTCATATTGTTCAGAAATTATGCTGTTTATTCTTGAGTGCCATCTACTGACAATTCCTGTCTTTATGATTTGCTTTCATTGGTATTACTTATTTTAAATGCCCTATATAACTTCTGTTAGCTTAGATGTTCCTTATTCCTTGAGCCCTTTATTTCCCTCTGCGTACCAGGATACCCTTGACATGATTTTTTCAGTTATCTCTTGGACTTCCCTTTTTCCTTCCACCCATCACCAGGCTTCCTCCCTTCCCTGCCTGCTCCTTCTGCCTAGAGGGCAATTTCTGGCCTCCCTATACTCACCCTTCTGGCTTCAAAATGTAGCTGCAGCTGTGCTATTCCCCTTGAGCAGGAGGCTGCCTCTATCAGTTTGTCACAACACTGCTGAGGTCTTATTTCCTCCTTTCCTTTCACTTCTTCCTCTCCTTTCAAGAGCCTTTTCAGCAACTTTCATGCAGTAACCTTGAAAATATTTAATGATCACTGACTCCACTATATTATATATTACGTGTTCTAGGAGTATTTTATTTTAGTTATGTGATACTTGAATTAGCATTATTATTACAGTTTTTCATTTTCTATCTGTAAGATTTCCTCCCCCAGCAGTCCAATACATTTTGCAAAGATAAAAATAAATTAAAGGTGAAAAGTTATTGCCAAGGACAAGAGCTCGGGAAGTTTAGCCTACAAGATATTTCTTTCTCCATTGAAAACATAATCTGTATAGATAAAGAAAATGCCAGGTAGCTAACTCATTATAAGCATCTGAGAAAATGGGTCAAGCTTCTTTTTTCTTATACACACAGTTTTTGGCTTGGTTCCATCTCTGCCAGCTAGACAAAGGAATGAGGAAAATTCTAGAAAAGTCTCCTCATGCACAGCACTATTTTGATTGAGGTTTGTGCCTCTGACAGCTCAGCATGATGGCCAGTGACACCCTGACACTCAGCTGCCACTCAATCTCAGGCAGAAAACATCAAGCTGCAGAAGTGTAGACATTTGTCCACAACATGCTTTTACTGTGGAACTCCTTCCCAGAGGATTTTGCTGAGGTCAAAACTCTAAGTAGGTTTAAAAAGGATTAGACAGATCCATGATGGGCAGGTGTGATGTTCACTATTAAGCATGACAGCCTGGCTGTAACATCTGTTACAGAAAGCCCCTGTGGAGCTGATGGCTGGAGGGGGCTGCAGCAGGGAATCTGCTGTTCTGGGCTGACCCCAGTTGGTGCTGCCTGTCCCTCCCACAGGCAGTGGCTACAGCAGCCAGGGGACGATTAAAAACAGCTTCAATCTGGACAAAGCCTTCGAATGCCTGTGAAAATAGCACTTTGTCTTAAATGGTTATTCTCCACTAAGATCCCTGAATCTCCAGCGATAAAACTGGGATTGCCCCCCTGAACTCAGTGCCACAAAAAGCACAAGGTTAGGCCTTTCTGGGGTTGTTTCAGTAGAAACATTTTTGCTGAAGTGAGGGCTGAGAAATACTTCAGAATTTGTTCTTGGACTTCTAAATCCATATTCTGCCTTTTGTATAAACACACATCCAAACTAATATTTGACTCTTAGAAACTACTTATGAGCAAGATGGCAAGTGTCACTTGCATCCAATTTCTTCTATTTTAATGACTAACAGCCTGTGCTGCAATTCATAATTCAGTCTCTTTCCTTCTTTCTTAAATCAGTTAGCAAAACCTGATCAGTGACAGAGATGATTCTTGTGAAATTGCTGCACAGGGGCTCCTCTCACTGAAGGGCTGACAAGACACCAGCTGAGGAGAAAGCTTAATTGCATGGGTGATCAAAGGAGAATGTATGCAGACAGGGAGACTGTAAGGGGGTGTGCGTAGGAGTGTGTTTTAATGAGAGATTATAGGGGAACATGTGAGTCTGGCACACACAAAATTACAGAAATGAATGCATGAGCTGGTACAAAATAGCATGCTAACCAAAGGCACCACAGATCAGCTTCAGCCCCTTCTCAGCCCTTGCCTAAGAGAACTGTATTCTATTAGCTGTCATCCCACTAACTATACAAAGAGAAAAAAGTGAGGGTTTGATCTTTGCAACTGGGAAAGGAGGAGTGGAGGGGGGGAAACTCATGAAACAACAACATCCAGGCTGAACTGGAAAAGAGAGATCAAAACAATGAGCTGAGCTGTGAAGAAGGGACACAGGACACTGATACGGTGTACTCCCAGGAATGGGATGAATTGACGTAAAAAGATGAGAATTTGAAAAGCATTGAAGGCACTTGCCAGCCCTTCCATGTGCTGTAACACACTGCACAGACAGAGGTTTGGTTCATGATATATACTGTGCTTTGTTGTATGTTTTCTGTCTGACTTTATACTCAGCTTCACTTACATCACTAGGGGTACTTGAGGAGTAAGATGCCTCTTAATATCAAAACAGGTGCCATTAAAATGCCTTATGCACAGTCTCACATCATTTTAGCCCAAATCCATTAAAAACCTCATTACAGTTATATTGGCATAAACCTCACTGCCAGTGTTCTCCAACTGATTTCAACTTCATCAATATAAATCCAGTTTCAATTGATTTAAGAGATTCTAGGCAGAAGTGCATTGCATTTGACAAACTAATGGGAGGACATACTCTTATTGAAATATTAAAACTTCTGCACTCGATCTTTTCATATTCAGCAGTGTGGCTTTTGAACTTTTGCCATTTTGTATTTTACAAGCCCTTACAGGGAGGGAAAATAAGTTACTTTGGAGCAGTCAGGTTAACAGCCTCTCGCTTCATCAACTGAACCCATGTGCAACCACAGATGCCTTAAGCTTTAGTGTTTTATAAAATTATAAGGACACAGGAGAAGCATAATGTTTTTTCTACTTACCCTACTCTGAACTCAAGCATATTAGTGGCTGACAGCCCTTTTTTTTTTTTTTTTTTTTTTTTTTCTGTAAAGGGCATCTAGCTTTTAGTTGAACACACCCATTTTTTGTAAAAATAATGAAGGCTCAGTATCTAAGATGTCACCCACTAGACCAGGTTGCTCAATGCCCCATCCAACCTGGCCTTCAACCCTTCCAGGGACAGGACATCCACAGCTTTTCTGGGAGCCTGTGCCAGTGCTTTGCCACCATAATTTCTTCTGTATATCTAACCTAAATCCTGATGTTATTTAATCATTCTGAGCTCACATTCTCCACTACTGCAGCTTTCTGGTCCACATGGTCAGTTTATGGCCACCTTGAAGCAGTCTGTTGTTACTGAAGTTTATCCAATATAATACTGGGAGAAAAAATGCAGTACTGCAGTAATGCAGGTCTTGAAATGACACCGTGTAATGTTAAAAACAAGATAAAAACTACTGCCCCTCATGTGCTGGCAGTGATAAATTATGCAGTTCTCTCCTTCCAGTCTCTCCCATCTGCAACAGCTACAATAGAACCTTAGTTCAAACACTATTCTTATTGAGCTCTGGAGCTGTCAGACCAGTCTCAGATTTTGTGTGAGATTCCTGAAAAATAAATTTGACAATTTCCCAAAGTGAAATGCCTCTAACCATGTCTCCAGCCTGGTAACCATAGTACTTACATGCTTTGTGAAATTTGTGTTTCACATCAAGAACGGTAGATGCTGGAGGTACCTGGAAAAGAAAGCAAAATGCATACAGGTTAATTTTTCTTTCTTCTTCACTTTGGGATCCCTTCTCCAACTCTCCAATGAAGAGATGCTTAAATTTGTCTGCAAGTCCTTCAGGCTAAAATGAAAAAATCAGCAAATTTGTTTACACAGGTTGGTATGTTATTAAGGATTGTCCAAATTTGAATTATTTATCACCTGGACCACCTCTGCTTGGTCGATGGAAGGGTAAAATCACAACGGTCAAGAGGGAAAGCTGCTGGCCCTGCTTGATGCAATAATTGTCCCCTAGATCAAACCAGTGGGAAAACTTGAAGGATTAGCTTTAAAGTTAGGTTCAAGCATGCTGAGGTCCATGTCTTGGAGACATGAAAGGGTTCTCTGGAGAAGGCAGTAGCAAAAGTGGTAGGTTCTGTCCTTTCTGCCTGAAATGAGTTTGCTTCTGCATGCTTTTGTTCATGTGCACTGATGCAATTCAGATGTCACAGTTTTAGAGGGCTGTCTGGAGGCTTTTTAGGCTCTATTTTATTATGTATATTGATTTCTTAATATCCTTTGTGCAAATTACCTGAGAAACACATTTAGAATTTACTAGAGCAAGATACTTGGATTTGCCTTTTGTTTACAAGGAAAGGCAATGGGACTCTTGAGGAAAGGCAATGGGACTCTTGAGGAAGTAGCATGTTGAGCTACTTATTAGTGGATTGTGACAATAACCATGCAAACGAATAGAGAAGAGCATAAGAAATTTTCCTAGTAGAGTTAATTTAGCACCTTAACATAGGTTGTTTTGTCGAAAAGACTGAGTTTGGAGAAATACTGATGCAACAAAATAAAATTGCTGACTCTAAAGCAACAAATCAGTGCACAAAGTTTACTCTTATGTAATTTGACACTCCACACAAATATACAGTATATGTGCTTTTAATACTTATGAGTAACCCAACCTGCTTCCAGTAATATGAACAGGCAGTGAGCTCAATGCAGATTTCAGTGATCTAAAGATGCAAAATGACACCTGTGTTAAAAGATAGTAAAGTACAGATCTTTTGCAAGTTTTATCTTGGGTTTAGATGAGAACACTTTGTTTTCTGCAGTTACAGAGGGTTTCACTGGGCATTTACAGAAACTGCTGTAAATGAAACTCCACTTAAACCCTGACTTGTCTCTCTAATGTGGCTGCTAAGCAATGCCAACTCCACCCAAATCAAGGCCTAGGCTTCTTGAAACCAAGGATTACCCTTTTACCCTGTCCCCAACAAGCGTGTTGACTCAAACCATGCTGAACTGAACTAGGCCAGTGTCTTAGGCAAGAGACACTGCCCTTGGAGACCCTTTTCTTCCTAGCTACAGGAAACAGTAAAAGAAGCCATTTTATCTTTCTTAGTTTAAAAAGGAAAGAAAATATTTTATCCGTATTTGTTGCACTTAAGCCATTCCATGCAACACCCAGTAGAACACTTCCCATAGTCTCCATGTATTTTTCCCATCATGTGTGCAACATCTGTGGACTTGGTGATGTTATGTTCTCAAAACCTCTAAAAATGTCTGAAATTGCTTTCTCACACTTTGTAATCTCACACCTGCAAGGTCTGGAGCCCAGAATCCACCAGATATGGATGCAAGCACTGTTAGCTGGCAACACCTGTTAAGCATACAAGCCTGCAGACCGAAATCTGTCATGTGTCCTAGCACGGGGCAGATGTGCAGGTGCTCAGAGCTGGCATCGCCAGCTGAAGGACGGGGATGGTCTCTTCCAGTTTGATGGAAGATGAGCTGGCTTTCTAAATGCAGTATAAGCCACATTGCTGCAGGGCCTGCATCCCTACAGATGAGCACCTCACTGTGATGGGTGCTGGGATAGAGTAGCTAGGGCCAACCCATGCTCTGGAGAGCTGATCAACCCATTTAGGCAAAGAAAGCTGAAAAACTGTAAAGCGTAGCACGCTTACAGGGCAATGCTGGCTCAAAACAGAGCCATGTCTCCATCTCCAGCTCTCCTGAGTATGTTTTGACTTTGAGGCAGAGCTGCTCTCAATCTGTTCAAAATGTCTAGTCCGAGCCCTCATTAGCAGCTCTACCTTTACATCCCTCTCCCTTTTTTTATCCTGAGACAATCAGTGCTTTCTCCCCTCCAAATCCTGCTATGGCAGCAGGGGGTTCACATCGCCTAACTTCAGCTATTTAAAAAATGAATCCGAGCTCATGTTTTAGGTCCACCTGCGGAGCCACCCACATGCCTCAGGTGTTTAGAAGCTACCAAGTGCTTGCAGTGTCCTGCTGCAGCCCAGGAGCCGGTGAGTGTGGCCCTGGGGGTGATGGGCAGCACCACACAGCACTCCCAGCAGCAGCAGCTGGCAGGGCCGTGCCCTGTACAACCCTGAGCAAGGCAGAGCTCATTAGCAGGACACTGCTGTGCCTGGCCACATCCAAGCTGCTTTAGGCCAGAGCTGGTTTAAGCCCTGCCAGCTCGTGGCCGGAGATGTGCTGGGCTGGTGAGTCGCGGTCTGGCGGCTCCGCGCAGGCTGCGGGGACCCCGGGAAGGCTCAGAGCTCTCATCCAGCCAGGAGAGCAGCAGGACACTTGTTTTATATGAGCCAGCTGCCTTCAAGAAGGACCCTTCCACTCAAAACAAACTACACAGGTCACCAGCTGAAGAATAACACAAATACTTTCCCCCTTCAGAATGGGCTGTGACATAGAAGAATCGCAGTGTCCTTTCCCAGGCAGAATAATGAAGTTATCGCCACAAAAGAATGAAATACATTTTTTTATGATCTTGATAATTCTGTGTCCTTTTCTAAAGACCTCATAAAACAATCAGTGAAGTTGCTGTTTCTAATATTGATCAATGAGAAGATGGATGCTGAGACACCAGCTTACTAGTAAGAGTGTCCTCTTCATAGACCATTAATTATCTTTTGTTCTTTTCATTGTACATCAATACAAGCTAAGGAACTGTAAGGACTGGGAAAGCATCTACTCTTATTACCCTTTGTGCTAACTTAATAAAACACCCTGGAATATTTCACTGTAATTATTAGTCTTACTCTCCTTTCATTCTTTTGAATTATTTCTAGAAGTGTTATAACCCTTTCTTTCCTCTATTTCAGCACTTTACAAATATGCAAAGGCAAAGCAGAGTGAGAGAGCACCCTTAGTTTGTTTAAAGCAAGATGGATTTCTGCTCTTTTTTGGTCCGTATCTTCTACAGCCTGATGGTCAAGCCAGCTTTTCCCTACAACTTCTTCACTTGTACTCTAAGGCCTGATTTAAAGTGTAGTCAACTTTCCAGTAAATGACCATCATGTGTAAGGTTCAAGACTACTTTTTCTGGAAAAAAATCTTATGAATAAATGCATATTTTACAGCTATGGATTGCAGTCATTACACTTTTCATTCAGAAAAAGATGATTTCAAAATGTCAAATCCTGGTTTTCCTGTACTTTCACAGCCAGAAAACTTTTACTTTACCATTTGAGGCAAATGGAAGTAAACTTTTAATTTGCAGGAATTCAAGAATTAAAGGATCTTCTGGGTCATCCATACCAGTTCTGTTCTTCCTTCGGACACCAATGCACAAAGCATCACATTTATTTTTAAAATTCAAAATACCATATTAGTATTTTATGCTATGACTGAAGGAAGAGCACTTAGTGGAAGATATTAAGGGAACTTAACACTGCCTTTTGTGAGTGCAAGGTAATCAGATAGTTATCCACTTTCATACCTCTTTCACTTTTATAAGTCAAGGAATTATGCCAAATCTGGTGATCTGTATGTAACTGCATCACACAGTTCTTGCACTAAAGAATTATTGTAGGGGTCAGAGGTCAGCAGAATATCAATAAGAATTCGAATAATAGAATTTCAGCAAATAAGTAATCTTTCGTTCAACATTTCTCTCTGAATACCTTTTTCTCTTTGTGACGTGTCAGTACCACTGCGCTGCTGAGTCACCTACTTTGTAACAGGTATTTCCCATAATGGCAGAAATTCAGAAATTCTGCCACTCCTGTTGCTCATTAACCACTGCCCCATCTTCAGCCAGAGTAAATTTGTTCAAAAAGGTGACATCAGTTTATTGCAGCTGAGGATCTGTTGCTGCAAAACAGATAACCAGCTAATGGGAAAGCCAGGTAATTTCCAAATTCAGCACTCAACAAATACTTCATCATTACTGCTTTTGCACCCTGTCCTTGTTTTGGGACCATGCTGTATTATAAGAAACCAGAAGCATTCCACAGAAAGTTAATTAGAAAAGCACCTGTTCTGACTGATGTCTGTGTTATGTGAATTTGACTTCTAGATCAGATTGGCTCTTTCTTATTGTCAGTTCTCAAAGTCAGAATTAAAAATTGGGCACTGTTTTGTTTTAACCTTTCCCAGCGTGTCCCACACAGCTCTCTTGGTGAACCAGTGTGCTGGTCATGCCCAAAGAGATATAAATAAATGAGCTCACCATGGAAATGACGTAGAGGTAACTACATATAGACATTGCTGTCAGCAGCTACACAAAGACTTTGTGTAGAATCCAGTATTTTACTCAGTAGACTGCAGTGAAGTGGCTGCCAAACAGCTGGCTCTGACCTCAATGCAGCCTTTCCAGAAGCAGGAGATATTCTGAATTACGGTTTGAGCTGAGGTAGTTTCCAGCACACGTACGTAAGTAGAGGGCTGTCTCACTGAGCAATCTTCCAGATTATTTATTATCTGGTCACATGAACCTTGGCATATGAGATAATCTGACTGACTAATATTTCCAGTGATTATGGGCCAAATTAGCTAAGAATACACATAACCACATGCTTGCTGCGTGCAGTCATGTCAGTTTACACCAGCCAAGTTTGTCTCTAAAGATTAATTGTTTTTGTACTGCTAGCTGGGTATTTCTATTTAAAAAATAGAAATTTCTTTGTAAGAAATTGCCTGAAAAAGTGTCAGACATAAAAAAGAGCTTTTTCTCTCTCTGCTAAATATGAGAGGGGAAGTAAAGAAAATGTAAGTCATTAGCAGGGAGGTGTGCAGAACTCAACATGCACACCTGTTTCTGAGCAAATCTGACTAGATTGGTACATCCCCATGCCCTGCAACCTTTTATTAAGGGGAGTTGAGTAAGGTTACTGTTCACCTCAGCAGCTGAACAGCAGAACCTGTCAGGAAGCCTCTGTCACAACACTTTTCTACCAGGGAAATTGAATTTTTCTGGCAAACCCTGGATGTGTAAATTTGTGTTGACTTCAAATTTTAAAAATGGGACAGAAATTTATTAAAAAATCTGCTTCTGGCACATGCTGGAAAATCTTTTTTTTTTGTATTCATATAATGAATATATGTGTTATATTTATTATTTTTTATTTCTCATCTGTATCAAACTTTCATTATTTCTGCATTATTTTAAAACACATCTATCATGATAGTGCAGAATAATGTAACACATGGCTCTCATGTCATTGAAAATAATCCAATAGAAAATAATATGCAAATAAATGCACTATTAAGTTGTAAAATAAATTGAATTTGAAATATTTATTGTGTCATAACAGATTGAAATATTTCAAAACTAATTTGTAATGTAATGTCTCCCAAATTCTACCTCATCAACAATTCTAGACTAATTTTTTTCCACTGTCATTTTCAAAGGAAACAACATTTGGGATATGTACTTAAAAACAAAATAATTGACAAAAAATAAAGTAATATAAACCACAAATAATAAAATAAACATATTTTTAAATTATAATATTTTATTAGAAATAAACATAGTGTTGTTTTATTGAACAAAGTATAAATAATAATGAATAATAAGCAGTAATTTTGACACATAGTTCTGAGGAAGAAAGTGAGGCTAAGGGTGGTGTTCATGTTTTTTGTTGGGATTTTGATTGCAAGTTCTAGCATAGATAAAACATATGGCTGAGCTGTGGAACCTCTGAATTTGTCTTCCCTTTTCTATCATATAGCTGTATAGATTTTTGTTTGCTTTTTTATATCTACACACACTGCTAAAATTAAAAATCAAGAAGTGCACCCAAGAAAGTCAACCAATATTTAGCACAAGATGGTCACAATCTATTTGGGGGACTGCATGAAATAAAAAAAGCCAAAAGATCAACCAACTCAAAAGAAATTTCACAGAACAATATATTTTGGCAAAACAAGTGATTCTATGAGTAGCAGGGCTAATAAAGCAGATCTGTGGAGGGGAGTTGGAAGCTGAGAAGCAGCAGAAAGAAATGGGAAATGAGGGTGATATATGAAAACAACCAGTCAGCATCAGGTCTGTTAGAAATCCAAGTACTTTTCATTATTCAATACCAAGTGCAATGAAGAGATGCTTGCTGTACTTCTGGTAGAGGTCCTCTGATTGCCACAATTTGTTCTTTTGAAGCACAAGAAATACAGCTGTTAAGGAAGAAAAGCTTGCATTTTAAGGGCTTTTTAAAATCCAAAATTGCTTAAACATAGTCAGATACAATAATAGCATTAACATATACTGCTGGGTATTTACAGATCCATGACTACATGGCTCAGGTGTTTTGTGAAGAATCACACATTGAATTTCACAAAGAACCTGAAGCATGTTCTGTTGGAGCAATAAATCATATGCAGGAGTACTTTAATGCTAATAATGCCTATAAGAGATGCCATTATGCACCTAACTTTCCATCATAGGCTGTGCTGTTAACTATTAGACTAATAAAACACCTACTGCTCCCTATGGTCTTGTATTGCTCCAGTACATTTATAATTTGCAATAATCTCTGAATTATCTCTGATGCAATAAGGCAAATGTGTGGCTGGGGTAAAATGTCATAACTTTGGTGGGGAAGAGGACATTTTCACACTGGCTGGGAATCTGTCTTTACAGATACAATTTTGGCAATATTCACTGCTCTGGTGGCATAGCTGGCTTTTGCTGCTGGCCAGAATGTTCAGGAAGAGTTGGAGCACCACCAATGTCTCCTAAATTCACTCTTGTTTTTGCTCAACTTTGAAGCAACTTTAATTTTTTTGAATATTTATTGTATTTGCTCCTTTATTTCTTCCCCCAGGCTTAGGCTTTTTTTATCTAAAATAAGAGATGTATAAAATCTGTCATTTAAAGGCATTTCTACACTTTGATTAGTATCAGCTAAAGCATTAGTCATCTGTTGTAACTTCTGGAATTCTTTAAATTATCCCTTTGCAAATGCTAAATGCCCTGAAGTTACCAGCTTCTCCCTTCCCCAGTCTCTCTCTTCTAAAAAAATCAAAGGCCATTTCTCCAGGTATTCCATTTAAAAAGCCATCTCACAGCAAGCAAAAAGTAATATGTATAGTTGCCTCTTTTCATCTGAAACCATCCGTAGCTATATTGACTTAAAATTATGTGAAGGAAGAAATAGGTGTCATGCATTGCTACAACAGAATTTGAATATGTTTACCTACTTTACCAAGTATAAGTAATAACTGAGGAACAAAATACTACTGTCATCACTTCCAGCACTGTGGGCTGGGCATAAGATTCAATGCTTACGGGCAAGAAAAGACACACATTTTATAAATGTGTTTTTTCTCAGTGCCCCCCAGCAGGGGCCAGATCCCTGTTGTGCTGGATGCTGTGAAAACATGGAGTGAAAGACACAAGACACCATGAAATCCTCCTTCCAAAAGGAAGTAAAAAAAGAGGATTTCCACAGCAATGAGCCTACATGCAACTATTTTTGTGTCTGTGTCCCTTCAGCCATTTTGCTGTGGGAATTGCTGCTATGTGGGACTCAGCATCCATGTCTCTCTATGGAAGCCCCCTACTCTGACACAGCTGGTTATTCCTTTTGGTGTCTCTTGTATCAGAGGTGGCATGCCATTAATGATAGATTTCTTGAATGAGAAAAATTATGATAAAAATCCTCTGCATGAAATGAGACCGCTGTGGATGGTCACAGGTTCTGCTCATTCTCCACAGAGAAAAATATACAGTCCTCTGAAGTGAAATATTAGAAGTGAAAGATTTAGGAGGGGGAAATACTTAAAACAGCCATGAAAGTATTAATCTCTTTCCTGGGAAAGGACTTCTTTACTTTGCTTCCCTAGAATGAGGCTAATGGGAAGAACCTGACATTAGAGGCAATGTTCTGGCACTGCAAAGAGTTCCTTTGCAGAGTTTCATTGCCTACTTTAATGACTGCACTCGCTCACCTAAAATGAATGTGATATGTCTAACCTCCAAGCCATGATGTGAGAAGTTATTTTTATTTGCTAGAGCTGACTGTGCAAAAGAGATGACTGTTCTACTCGGCTGTTCACTTTCTGTGACAGAGCAGCAACCCACAGGCAAGAGAAAGAGATTTCTGATACCAGAGACCGCATTTCTGCATGCAAATGACATTGCTGACATGCCAGCGGAAATTCATTGCATTGTTAAGCCATAGCAATCAGGTACAAAGACGCTGCTGCTTTAAGTGATTTTCAAATAAACAAACAAAACAAAACAGAAACAAACCAAACAAAAAAAGCTTATAACTCCTTCAGAGAAAAACAGGCCATTCAGAGCAATCAGAATAAGCCCTAATTCATATTTGGCAAAAGATGTAGTGATATACACACTGTAATATTTAATTGCAAGAAGTGTTGAATACGTACAAGTGACTGGGTCGATGCATAGACGTGTGCAAGGGCATTTTAATTCCCTAAAAATATTAATATTCCCATGGCATTCATTGTAGGCATTGCACAGCAAACAATGCCTAGAACTCACAAACATATAGCTAGAAGTTCCTCCAGTGCGTACTGTGAGCCATAAATGCTCAATTTTATCTCTGACTGGGTTTTACAAAGACATTTCAGTGGGAGAAGGCACTGGGTAGAGGATGAACAGCTGGCTTAAGGAACAGTAAGAAAGTAGCCTCCATTATCTTTGCAACACATCAAGGAAAGAGGTCCTTCCTGCACATCTGAAGAAGCAAAATCTCTTCTGCAGGCCTTAGGAAGTGTTCTGAAAAGGGGGGTCACTGCACAGTAGCCAAAACCTGAGTTTGCGCCTCCGTTTACAGTTTAGCTTGCATAATCGCAGAGCACAAAACTACTGAGCTCTGAGGCTTTCTCTGCTGGTTTCTCCAGAGGTGATTTATTCTGTAAAAACTGTACCGTGTAACATTTCCTGCCTTAAAAGCAAGTCATGCAAAGTTAATTACATTGCACTATGTTTGTGGGAAAATACATTTTACTACAAGTTAATTTGAAGAAAAAAATATTATACAATGGATGCTATAAAAGAAACAGTTATGAGTTGCTTTAACAGCACTTATAAATCAAATCACTGCACATCAATAACTTTAAAACCAACCTACATCAAGTTTTTGGAACAATGTATGAGGGAAACAGTTTTTGAGTAGCCATGTATTTTTCATAAGTTGTGGGTGGAAAAAAATGTGGGTTATTTGTTAAAAAGTACAAAAAGGAATTGTTTTCTTTCATTTACAAGACTTGATGATTTCCGCATGTTCTGCTGTTTTCTGTGGCTTTTTGGAAGCACCACAGAAGCCAAAATCCTTAGACACTGTGTGATGCTATTTAATTGAAAATATTTCTTACAAGAAATCTTTAATTACATGCTTTCCTCTTTACACAGAGATAGGAATTTCATCCATACAAATTAATAAATTGCAAGGAAAGAAGGGACTTTTGATTTTCTAGGCTCACCTGTTTTTTTTACACTGGCCAAAGAAGAGATTTATTCCTTGCTAAATACTTCTTTCACTCATTGAGCAAGAAACTTGAATGATTCATGTTTCAACTACAGACTATATTCACACAAATGCAGTATTGCTGTGCATGTTAAAGATCTGAACATTGTCCCACAAAACACTCAACTCTTGCTTGCCATTCTTGCCTGTAAAAATATGGGCCAAATTTCTTGGCTGAATTTTCCTTTCAGGCACCAGCTCTTGTAAGGCCTTTGGCTGCTTGGGTAAGAGCCTTTCTGCTCAGAGACATCTTCTCCTGGGTCTGCCTCTCTGGGGAACAGGGAAAAAAAAGAAGGAAAACCCAGGATGCTGTCCTGCAAACTGGCCCTGACACCTGGACTCTTGTCCTGTCATGGGCAGAGTGTGGAGCAGCAGGCTGCTCATACACATTCTCAAAACTTCATTGCCTAGTCCCAAGACACCTCCTCTGAGCATTTATATACTCTGCTTTTAAGGACAGTTGCAGCCTGAGATTAAATAAATTTCTCTACTTCCCCTAGTTTGGGGATATTTTGTAGAATAACTGGGAAAAAAAAAAACCAACAAAAAAAAAACCAAAAAAAAAAAAAAAAAAAAAAAACACTGAAGCTGGTTTGTGATTCCTCCCCATGCCCCAAAATCAGAAGTCTCTTCTCCATGGCCCATCACCTCAGAATCAATTTCAAGAGCAAATCTGGGGGAAAAGATCTTACACTGCTATTATTTCTCTTCTAAATCCTTTAAGTAACTCACTGGAAAAGCTTGTGTGCACCAAACTACTTGCATAATATCATATCCATAGCAGATATAGTCCCCAGAGCAGGTTGACAATATTAAATAAATTGTACCCCTATAAAGAATTTCATGTTCACAGTGTGCATGTGCAAAATAAGCTGCCATTGTTGCTGACTCAACTGAATTTAAGTTTTGCAAGATTAGGTAATTTTCCCCCAAATCCAGCTCCTGCAGGAGATGACTATGGGACCAAAATGTCTGGGATTTTTCACTTCTTCTGCTTCCTTTCATTATTTTTTTTCTGCCTTTCCTGGTTGTGGAAAAGCCTGCAATATGGTGTTTTAAAGGCTTTAAAAAAAGTATGTATTTATTCTGTTCCTTGAGGTTAAAGACAATCAAGAACTTATAATAACCACTTAATATACGTGACTGATCCTTCCCAAAAGTGTAAGATAGGAAAGAAAACTAAAGGAAATAATGCTATTTTTCCTTTTTTAAGTTGAGAATTAATTCCGAGAATTAACTGTGATTAATATAAATCTCAATTCAAAACTTTGGATTGATGCCAACTGATTTCTCAAGATGACACAACCAAGATGACACACCTTTTATAAAATCCTGATACTGCATTGAGGACAGGAAAATATTTCTTGCTAAATACCAGAACTAGTCAAATGTACCATAATTTTGCAGA
The DNA here is from genome assembly GCF_031753505.1 of Anomalospiza imberbis. Lineage (NCBI taxonomy): Eukaryota > Metazoa > Chordata > Aves > Passeriformes > Viduidae > Anomalospiza > Anomalospiza imberbis. The sequence continues at coordinate 27,498,576 of NC_089684.1, read as the reverse complement.
CTTTACTGAGCACCCACTAATCTGAATGGGATTCATAGGCACATGCAAAAGGTCTCAGACAAACTCAACTTCTTGGAAGCAGCTCCTGGTGTTTAACCACAGAGCATTAAGCATTGAACCACCCTGCCTTACTTTTTATTGGGTGGAGAAAGCAAGGGTTCTTCTCTAAGCCATTATAATACAGTTTTTCTCTTTAGATTTATTAATCTAAGAATATTATAAATACATTTGCTAAATCATAATATTCTGAACCACTAGCAAAATGAAATAAGAGTCTAAATACATGCATTTTAAAATCTATGGTTCCTATTCTGGCAAGAAGTAATTACATGCAAAACCAAGAAATTAAGTTAATCATAACTATCTCACAAACAGGAAACAGGCATTAGAAGTGTCATGTTGGGCCTGTACCAGTTATATTTAATTAAACAGAAAATTATGCATAATCCAGTACCCCAGTCTCTTGTTTGCTCTAACAACCAACTGAAATTAAGTTCACCAATACTAACAAGAGTTCATGGAAGCAAGGAACTCAACTTCCATAACTTCAGGGTTGACTTAGGGATTATCACAGCAAATAAAGGGACTTAAACAGCCAGGTGAATAAGCATTCAGAAACCAAATTCTTTAGGCAGTCTTGGAAATCTCAGCCTTGTACTATACTTGTACCAATTCCTTGGTACTGTACCAAAAATATGTTTTTAAAAAGCCCATGCTGCTGGCCATGTAAATCGAACATATATTTCTGTTTCTGAGCAGAGACTTGCAGCTGTTATTTCTACCCTGTGTTTACTTTACCTCTGAATAAAAAGTACTTAGCAATCACCAGTCATGTCTCTCTTTTCACTGCTACAGGGGCAGAGTCCGCTGTTTGGAGGAGGTGTAGAAAATCTTCAGGGTCAGAAAAACTCAGAATAAAGATTAAAACACAGGTCTGGTATCATCCCAGCAGCATGCAGCATGAAAGGATTCCTGAAACGTGGCTCTTTGCCTAATGCTGTTTCTGTACTATACGTATTTTAATGACATTATAGGAAAGCTCAAGATAAGAAACAGATTTATCTTTCTTTTGATCAAAAACTAATTCTAAATGTATGTAGATAAGCTAACAACTGTGTAAATATCACTCAATAAAGTAATGTGAATGCAACCATCAAAATTGTTATTAATAGTCCTCCTTTTTGACCATTTTGTGCATGTTTCCTCTTTGGCTAGGTTAGAAAAAAATAGCAAAAAATATTTTGCCCCATTAAGAATTAACAAATGAGACATTTACCTTTAACTAGGCACACAAATTGCAAAAACACCCTTTAAAAGACCAAGAACACTGGAAATCTGCTAGCATTCCACCCTGCATATTTCAAAGGCATTAAACATTTGAAGCAAACTTATCTACCTGTTCCAGCTGTTGCCAATGAGGATAAGGGAATTTTTTTTTTCTAGAAAAAACAGTAAGTTGCAAAACTCCACTAATTTACTGAACATTTTAAAGGCTAAATAGATTAGGATTCCCATTTTCATGGCATGAAAGAGACTAACTCTTTCACTGAGGGACAATGAATCACAAAAACTGTAATGAAAATATTTATTAAGCATTTTTAGCTGTTATTTATGGATTCATGAACTTCCATCCCACCCAGTCCTCTCAACCTATTTATGCAATTTGGCTATAGTTTATCTTTTTTACTCACATAATTAAAACAAACAAAAAAACAAAACAAAAGTTCAAAACACCTCCTTTAACTAAGATCCTTTGTTTAAAACAAAAAACTTTCTAAATTGACAGGTCCAATCTAATAAGCAGGGAACAGCTGAGTACATTTAGGTACCAGCAAGTACTCATAGCATTGCAGAGATGGTAAGCTTTACAAAAGTATTAAAAATGAGTATCCATTCTGAAATAAATGTTTAAGTATCGTGCTCTGAAATAGACACTGTAATCTAAGTGTCAAGAGTCAGCCTAAGGATGTAACTTTGTGCCCACAGAGCTGCCAAGAGGTCTAAAACAAACCAGTGCAGGATTATTTGTAAGAATCCTGGAGAAGACCAGCCCAGGGTTATGACTCACAAGGAATTCTTAGTGTCTCCCAGAGAAAGGACTGAAAGTACTTCTACTACAGAACAAGACCAGGACACACTGAAAACAGAGTCCCTGAACTGGCACCGTGTGAACCAGGCAGAGCCCCAGCGTGCTGGGATAATGCACTCACCTTGTCCACAATGCAGATCTGCTTCTTGCTTTGCACATCAACAATCTCTACTTCAAAGTACGTTACTTTTGAATGTTTGAGCGCTGGTGATGGTTTGATTTGGCCAGCAGAGAGCACCAGCTGAGACAAGTTGAAAAAAGAGCGTGAGTCATTGTGAGACATGGACAGAGCTCCTCCATCGGCTGCGAGATCCCTCCTGTGTTCTGGAGCACTGGGATTCTGCCTCTTGAGCATGGTGTGACCCAGCAGCAGCAATCGTCATATCAGCAGGGGACAGTTCCAGGGGAAAATGTTTCCTCCCTGCAGCAGTTAAATACAGCCACAGACCAATGAGACACAAAAGGTCAAGTGGCATTCCATTTTAAGTGTACTGTCTTATTTAGCAGGAGTGAAAACAATGGCTCTGTAATCCATGTCTATATTTAATCTGCTATCGTGATGTCCTGTGTGGATGCTGCTGCAGCTTTCTTATTTCCTTTTTTTCATTTAAAACAGCATTTGAAACAAGACATCTTGAAATTCCCTATTAGCAGATATCAGATTCTGAAATTCCAGAGCCCCAGAGGGGCAGCCAGAAATGAATGTAGTAAATTCCACTGTTACCTACTGAGACAGATGTTTAAAATGTCCATGTACACACACATGTATAGGTATAAATGTCACCTGTTCTAGAATCATCATCAGATGCCATCTATTCCAGAAATATCTAGTAACAAAATAGCATGAGTTCATCAGCAAAATTTAGGGGATACCTGCAAATATCTGCTTGGCTTTAGCACTATGGATTTTCTGGTATTTAATGGAGTAGAGCTTTCCTTATAGTTCTGCCAAGGAAAATCAACTGAAGGAAAGGAAATTATAACCTTAAAGGCATTCATTCAGGGCTTGGATCATTTCACTATTTTCTTATTCTTTCCTGACAATTTTTACAATGCAAGTCTGCAGCAAAACAAAAGCAGCTTTAATGGTAAGAATAAAGACTACATAAAACAACAAATTTTCTCTGAAGCAGCTTTCCCAAGCCTTGTTTAAACTTCATTTCTCCATGTATGGCTTTTTAATAGGATTTAACAGAACTAGCAGCACTTTTCCATCCTGAAATTCTTCCTGTATTTCCCTGGGCTGCCCAGGATTACAGTGTTAGAAGGGCACCATGAGTTTCTGCAGACAGCTCTTTCCACAGAGTAAATTCTGAATACATTTCTCCATGGTAAAATCTCGGGGAAATGACAATCACTATTACAAAAATCATATGGGTTTGTTACACTGAGGAAATTAATTAAGTGGAAAAAAGCTTCCACAAGGTAAAAGTCACCACACAATTAATACCTCCTCTGGGATGCAGAATGGAAACAGAACAGGTCTCTTTTCTTTGATTCTGCTATAACTTAGAGAAAATTAGTGGTTCTTTAGCCATAGTTCTGACTAAAGGAGCTAATGCCCACATGACATAACAAATTTTGAAGTAGTCTAGACTGAGAGAAAAGTGCCCACTGCTTGGTGATGCAGTCATGCAGCCTTAGAATGTCTTCACTCGATTTGTTAATGGAAAGCCCTGACTGGGGGAATGCAGGTGTAAAACAATATTGATCCCCTACTACAAATAAACAAGATCAAATGTTGACTATACTGAAATCAGTTCGTGTCTTGCCATTGGTGCAGAACAAGTCAGCATCTACAGGATAAAAGCAGCTGGACTTGAACAAGATTATATCACTTCAAAGTTCACCTGTCTCCAAGGTTAAATGAAAGGGGTTCAAGGAACCATCACCTTGGTGGAGTCAATACAGCAAGCAGAAATTTTGGTATAAGCTAGTCACAACACGGAGAATGGCAAATTATTGTCTTACTATAAGAGACTTGCTAAAAACAGCCACCTAAAGACCACAGAACAGACAGGTCCTAAAATCCAAGAGTGAGATACACTTGTTTGTATGAGCTACTCTAAAGAAACTACACAAACTGTTGTACAAGGGATGAGACAAACTGACATAATATCCCCTTTTAGCTGTAAGATTTATATGAATAAGTGAGCTGTAATAGCATATATTAATAAATGTCTAAATTTATTTCTATTCAAAACCCATAAAGAATAATATTGATCATCAAGGCTAATTTCTGTGTCTACAAAGGAACTGGTGTTACAGTCATTACTGCAAGTATATTTATAACACTTAAAAGGATAACATCTGAGCTGCTGTTGCTGAGAAAAAAAAGCTTTTGATTTACTGCAGACATTTAAATGATCAGAATTTTATTACTGACCAATGAACACTTGAATATCTGAACCAATTCCAGGAAAATGCTTACAAAAATATACTCCCATTTTTTGCAATCCAAGCTAATCATTTGCAATTTCAATATTTTGATGAACAACCATCTTTACAGACCCAAACACCTCGCTGACATTAATTAGGAGAGCTTCCCTAAAGGCTGGCCCTTTCCTCCCTCTATTGTATTATGGATTTAGGATCAGACTGCAGCAAATGTAATGCTTGCATATAAGGTGGATGAGAGCTACTCTACCAAAAATAATCAGGGATAGAGTTACCACGGATAGCCCAAGCTCCAAAAGGGAAATGAATAAAAGCTGTGATGGTTTTGCCATTATTGTAACAAGTGCTGCACTTTCTTGAAATGGCATCAATGAGTTTGGATGTTCCAGCTCAATATGTAGTCGTCCAGCCCATTCTGGGTGAAAATGCACATAGAAGGGAAATATTAATTACTAGACAGAAGGCACATCTTTCCTTTCAATGCCATTATTGTACCTCATCTCAGTCCTCAGCACTGGAGATGGGCAGTCCCAGCACATGGGAACAAGTGATCAGCCCTATGGAGAGAATTATTGATCCTCAGTACACAGCCATAAGATGCTGTCCCCAGAGCTGTGGCAGGGCTAGCAGCCAGCAGCCATCCAGCCCCTGACCTCAGCTTCATTCTGGGACTCTGAGAGGAGTCAAAGAGCACTCAGCAAGAATTAAATCATCTCTGACAGCTTCAAATCACACTGAAGTTCAGGCCATATAAGGGGCTGATATTTTTGAGGGGCCACAAGAATGGGCATCACTCTTCTCCAAGTGTGGCTCTGTCTCCTCTCCTCACTTGGCATTCAGCTCACATGAGCTGTTTTGGAGACAGGCAGGCACTTGGTTAAGCCATCCTTCCAAAATGCACTTTTTTGAGGAGGCAGAGAATGCCTGCCCCCAAATCACACAGCCTGGCCATCATCTCTGTTTAATGGAACTGCTGATATTTTCAGGAAAAAAGTTACATCTGTAAAGGATTTTTTTCATCCTTCTAATCAATATCTGGAAAAAAGCATCAGCCTGTCCTGGTCATTATAAAATAGGTAACAAACCACTGGTCAGGGGCTAAGACTTAGCATTCGGTTTCTGCTTATGACACTGATTTCCTGTAAGGTGTTGGGGAGCTGCTGGTTTTCCTGCTGTTCCCTTCCTATTCCACGTGCCACCCTTGTGTAAGGCTCTCTTGCACTGTGCATTTTGCAGACAGCCTGGCACAAAGGGATTTCAAAAGATCTCAGCTGGGGCCTTAAGGCACTTCTGAAGTTCCTTTTCATCTCTGGTTAAGTTTTGAACGTCTCCTTCCCCAGTGAATTGGTCATCTCCTCTCAGCCTGCAGAATGTCAGCTGCTAAGTCAGCAGCAGAGGGTCACCTCTGTCAGCCCAGATGCTTGTCAGCAGCCCCTCACATGTCACTTTTTTATCCCACACATTTGGAATGCTTGGCAGGACCAGGGTTATTCCTTTCCCACAGGCTTTGCCCCCAAGACACAGAACTCCAGAACCCAAAGTATGTGGGGTTCAGAACCACAGGTCATGAAATCTAAAACAAAGCAGATTGCCAAGGTCACACTTACCTTAGTGTGCCATTTTTGGAGATTCTGCCATTTGTCTTGCTGGGGAGGGAGATCTGAATCTGTGTGTTCACCTGGCCCTTGGCCTCACACCTTTCTCAGCAGCTGTGCAGCCCTTTCACTGGGTATTGTGCTTGATCTAACCACCACTGTTAACATCTCCCTAGCAGATTTCATGTTCTCAGGACCAGGGAGGAGTGTAGCTGTTCTTCCAGTGTCTTTTTACTGAGCTGTCCAAGGAAGGATTTAAGAACCTGATCTAATTTACTCATTTGGAAGAACACTGACAATAATTTGTGCATCTGGCTTCTGGCTTCATCTGGCAGAGAGTTTAGGAATAGGTTTACCAGATGGTTTGGGGGGCTACTGCATTTAAATGTTTGATTTGATTCTGCTACCCATAGCAATTAAGTAACAACTAGAATGTATTTCTGAAGCATTGCAGAAATTTAAGCATGAGCCTGGCTGCTAGGAAAAAAAAAATCAACAAAAAAAACCTGTGCATGAACCTCTGGCATTTCTTTGCCTGCACACACCTACCTCAGAAGTCATAAAATCAATTTAAAACATTCTATCTACATGCTTGCAGAAAAAAATGCCACTTAGAAACAGCTCCACAGCATTCCTACTAAAACTACTCAGGCCATTTCATTTTCTCTCTTGAAGCTAAGTCTCTTAAATAAGTAGTAGACAAGAGAAAAACACAGAAGGAATGTGCCCTGGCTCTAACTCTAAACAATCTTAAAGCTATTTTAAATAATGTTGAAGTCAGGACTAAACCTCACCAGCTAGGGGATAGGGTAAAAGCGATAGACACCCATGTTCCTCCTCTTCAGCTAAACTGGCAGGGTTCCTCAGCAGAGGATGACAACCTTTCTGACCCTGTGAGCTGTGCAGTGGATACATTACACGGCCACAAGCCTCCGGCCACATCCTTCAGAGGCTGTGAGAAGGGAGAGTCAAAGGAGCAGCTTGCAAGCAGAGCCCTGGGACCTCCAGTGCCCACCTTGTCCCTGCAGGAGCTTTTACCACTGACCAGACCAATGATGTTTTGTCAGCTGTTTAAAATCTCACTGTAGTAGCCTGGCTTCATCCTTCTGGCTTTGAAAACTGAAAATACTGACTTTAAACTTTGGTGTGGGTGGTGCCAATTAGAAGCAAATTCATAGCACAAATCAAATCCAAAGGCCGTGTTTGTTTTATCCCCCACAGACATCCACGAGAGACACAAGGGAAATAAGCAAAGTATAAAAACAGGATAGTAATTCTATCTGCAAGCAGTACACAGTGAAACCTCCACCCCCAGCCCCTGTAGCACACAAACACACACGTACATCTCTACCAAAATAAGTACAGCCTGATACAGAACTCAAATCTGATGATGGGCAGGATATATCATAACAGGCAGCTGCTGGACTGTAGTATGGAAGAAGCCCAAGAAGATGCTACTGGTGATGAAGAGACTCAAATGAATCTTCAAAAGTGACCAGTCTTTTAGGGTCACTGACAATAAATAGCATATTCACAGCTGTGAAGTTTCAATTCTTGTTTACATGAAAACAGTGGAAATTGTGCTATTTCATTATTTGAGGCATGAGGTCTTCTCCCCCATGCATCTGGAAATACATGGCTATGTGAAATGCTATGTGAAAAGTCTTTTGTTTTTTAACTTATATATATATTTTTTAACATATATTTTGTTATTGTCTTTCACTCAGGTAAATGTGTAAGCCCTTTTAAACACACAGGAACATCTGAAAACTTGACTTTGAAAAGCCTAAGGAAAAAGATTTTTTTTCTTAATTTCAAAACAGAGTCTATGATTTTTAAGCTAGTCTTGGCATTTTGCAGAAAAACAGGGCCATCAATGCACTATATATTTAAGTCCATGTACAGACAATATGCTCTGTACCCCATTGTTTCTTTGAGGCAAAGATTAGAAAACAGTATTAGAAATTGGACAAAAAAAATGTCACTCAAACTTGTCCAAGAACTACTTTTAAGGAAAACTCCACTGACCTTTACCTGCAGAATTTTCCCTACAGCATTACACCCATCCTTTAGCATGTCCTCAAGCTGCTTTTGCCTTTCAGTGGCAATAAGTACTTTCATACATTTCCCTTAATGTAGTGTGACTCCCCTTACTGCATCATCAATTCTGCCTAATAAAATGGCACCTCAATTAACAGAGGTTAGAAACTGGCTTACAAATGTCTGGCTTTATTTCAGCTTTTCACAACAGGCTTTGTGCACCTGAGGAAAGCCACTGGGATGAGCTCCCTGTCAATCTCAGCCCAGTAGCAAAGCTATCAAACAAGGCAGCATCTAGGTGGGTGAGACTCCTCAAAGCATGGGCAGACAGCAAGTTTCCATGGATTTCACTGTGGCTTTTTGACATTGTGTCACTTCACAGAATAAAGAGAAAGGGCTGAGCAGATTAATGAAGGACAGGTGCTGATAACCTGTACTTTGCAGCAGTGAAGCTTACTCCATGACTTCACTTAATTTCAGCTGAGTACAGGTATTACTGACAGCATTTTTTTTAAATCCCCTCTGAGAACATACCCTGATGAGATAATGGATTGTAATTTCACAGGATAAGATCAAGTAACCACATTATTGGAAGCTGATCAGCCACTAAGTAAGGATAATGAAAAGAAATACAGTAAGGCAAAGCCATTTTTCACAAATGGCAGCAGTACAGAACTGGCAAATCCATGTTCTTACAGTGGAGATTAGGTGCATCTTTCATTTGGGTGAAGTTATTACATGCAATATGAAGCTGGAGTCACTTAAAGTAGTTTCAGGAAAAAAATGTTGTTCAAATATGCGTTTTTCAGTGACACTGAAGCAGTCAAAAACATTTACTCATTTGGATGAAAAGATTTTGAGGTTCAGAACAATCTGGTCTCTTTAATAATTTCTGACCAGTAGGAGGGAAGAACAGCCTTGATTAGAACACCTACAGATTCCTAAAGAAGCTATTTTGACGTTAACATATTCAAAAGCTCTTGTTTGCTAATGTAGAATGTATAAAATCCTGAAAGCTCAGTAACTGCCACAAAATATAATCACGGTCTTTCTGACAGTTCTATCCAGAGATACATTTAAAAGTTTATAATGACAAAAAGAAACCTAACTCAAATTTACAATCCTTCTTTATTGTCTGATGTTCTTGGGGTGATTGGTCTTTCATTGCTTTTGAAATGCTGCGTGGTATTTCTTCTCATACAAGAAGCCAAACTGTTCTCAGTCTTTTTCATTTCAGGGCTTCATTAATTAGGTTTCTGAAACATCTGTCAGCATAACCTCCTTCTTTCACAAACTTTCAAGTTTCCAGAAAAGTTCCCATTTATTATGACATTTTTAATACTCAGTCTCAGTCCCTGAGCTAATTTATCAGTCTTTTTTTACAATCATTTTGTGACTAAAAAATATTCTTGTGACACTTTTCTTTCAAAGCTGAATAATTTTGAGAAACAGTAGAATTACTGGAAACTGGAATTAGACAAGTAAACAAAAAAGGACTTTATTTATTTCATTAGAGCTGTTGTTCAGTGCTAGGTTTTTTCAAACTTTAAATGTTTGAAAAATGTTTCTATGAAGCAAAATCTGGGGGGGGTGGGAAAAGTAAGCATGCTCCTCAGAATGAAATGTGATTTTTTTTTCTTTCTCTTGTTAAGGCTCTTCTGCTCCCAGACTACTACCATTCCCAGGAACAACCCTGATAAAAAAGTGACCCTGCCCCAATTTGAGTATTGTGCTAGTGCCTTCTAGTTTGACCCTTATTTCTGACAAGCCTGCATCAGAACCACACTCTCCTCACCAGTGCAGGAAACCTATCCTATTTAAGGCACTGCAAGAAACCCATTCCTTATTTACACTTCACAAGCAGAAAGAAGCCTCACCTGTGGACAGATCACTTTTCTGCTGGGGTGTGGTCCAGCACGGGAAGTAGTGCTGAGCCAGGCACTTCTGCTGGCAGCAGGCTGAGGTGAAAATGTCGCTGACTTACTGCCACAAACTGAGTAGGGTCATGTGCTCAGGATTACCACCTCATCAAACCTGCCATCCTCACAGCACCTGGAGACACCACATGCCCTGAAATAAAATCTGCCTTTCACCAGGAAACCCAGGGGATGCTAACAGAACCACAGAAAGTGGTGGCTCCATGGGGAGCCCAGTAGCACAACCACGTGTGTCATGCTGACCCATGAGAGTCGGCTCTCTCATGAGCCATGTTTGCTCGTGCCTAAACATCATAGCTGCCCCCAGACTTAATGAACCTCAGCACAACATCAGGGCATCCTCCCATGCACGAGAGGATGGAGCCCATGGGAGTCAAGGCCTCCCCTCTCTTCCATTGTTGACTACCAGAAAAAAATACAGACACAAACAAGAGTGCATTTCATCTCTGTAACAGTATTATACCACACAGCAACCTGGAACAAGTTGAAAAGAACAGGATGTTAAGCTTGAGCTCCAAGGAAAATGGTACTGTTTGCTCAAAGCCTCTGTGGCTTCATGTGAATCACCTGCACTCCAATGAATAAAACATTTTCCACCTGGCACTTTTTTGCTGGCATAACCAGTTTATCCATGCTTTATTTTATCACACCAATGTCGGCACAGAAGCATTTTAATGTAAAAAATGCTCTTCTGTCCAGCCCAGCTGGCAAGGAAGAATGCACTAAGTTGTGTGAGGTTTGAATGCACAGGTTTCCCTTGTCCTGTAGCAAGTCAAAAGCAGAGAAGCTTGATGCAGCTTATATTAGTTAGCATGTGACAATTCAGTGATAAGGAGTTTGGCTTCAGAGGCAAGCAAAGCCAAAGCAAAAGATTGCCATGATGGACTTTAAAACCTTGACAGAACCAGTATGTGAGCTTGGGCTGCCAACAGGCAGCACTTGTTGCTTGGCACATGAGGACAGCAGCTCGTCACTCAACACTCTGGAGTCTGAGCTCCAGTTGACCAGCTCTCAGTCAGGAATGACTGCAACCAGCCTGCCAGCAGTGGCAAGACAACTACCACGTGCTTACACCCAGCTGTCAAAATTATCTTTGCTTTAAAAAAAAAAAAAAAAAAAGCTGATGCTGTTCCTAGGCTGACAACTGTCTCTGTAAGGCATTCCTTTCCTGCAATTTCCATAGCCATCTCAGGGGCAAGGTCATAGAGATAGATGTGACAAGGAGAGCCCTGACATTTAACAGTCTGGGAAGCAACACTGGAGGATTATAGGTAAGATATCAACATGCTTCACCACGAGATGAGCTCCTCTAGCAGAAAGCTAGAGGAACTCAGTTCCCCAAACAGCTTCAAAAATGCTGTAAAATACAGCCCCTGGTTAGAAACAATGTCCCCTCTCTATATCCAGCTGTAGGAAGTGTTCTAAAAGGCTGAAGGTGCAGTTCATATACAAAGGGTAAAATTAAAGAAGATTCAGTTTCACATCTGCAGTTTTCCAGGGCTAGAAATAAAATGGTGGGAAGGGAATATCCACAGCTGCCTAGTGGGACTTGATGTAGTTATTTTAAGTATGACAGTCTGATGAGATACATAAATTCTTTTTTGTTTGTTGTTTTTTTTTTGTTGTTTTTTTATATTAATAAGAAACATGGCTTGCCTGTGCTACCTTCCAGCAGGAGGCTGGAGTATGTCTGCATTTGAAAGGCCAGGGAGGTTGACCAGGGTCACACGCTATGCGTGTGTGACAGCCCCACTGTGCCTTCACAGTGTCCCTCGTCCTTCTCTGCAGAGCTGCAGACAACTGTGGCCATCACTGCCACACAAAAAACACTGCTCCAGCTGCTTTCTGATGCAACTTTCCCCTGAGACCAGACCACATACAACCAGCAGAGGTGCTGTACCTGAGTCCATCTAGTTTCAAGGCTTTTGTGCTGGATCTCTTGGTGGCGTGTCAGCCCCAGAACAATTGACTGTGCCTGCAAGTTTCTTTTCAGATAAGGAACTTGCTTTGCTGTTGCTGCTCTTCATACAGAGGATCTGGGGGTGTCATTAAAACAAAGCTGATTTTGCATGCAAAAGCAGAACAGCCAAGAACAGACAAGGAAATAAACTTTTAAAAAGACTTGATCGCTGTCTTTGTAGGTTTAGGTATTAAAGTCTCAGATTTCTAATTGAACATTTGAATTCACAGTATTTAGAGCAAAGCTCACTGACCACTGGTGTCAACTTGTAAGCAAGCTAAGCACAGAACACTACCTACCTAGAGAAAACCAATTCCACCTCAAAATATTTCTTTCACAGCACTCCCTTAGCAGACTAATACCCATTTAAACTTAGTTACTTGGTTCTTCATCAAGAAGAAAATACAGCTTTGATGAACAGGGCCAAAAAAAATTAATTTTTCTTGATGTTACTCCCAGAAAACATTTTTTTCAGCTAGCTGTAGCTCTCAAAGGTGAAAAAGACTGTCAGAACAGGAACATAGCAGCCTTCTATCTTTCTTTTGCACAGCTTACCACAAGGCAAGGATAAAATAATTTTGTACTTGTTCTGCTTTTATCATTTTTATTATAACTACCACAGCACACCATTTTAAAACACTCCTAAACAGAGAGGGGTTTTCAAGAACACCAGAGGCCCCAGGAATGCTACAACAAAGCCCAGCAGGTGCCCTCTTGTAGGTGATGCACAGGCTGGAGTCATTGCCATTGGCACACTCGGACTGGGAGACAGCCTGAGCTCCTCAGGCCCACACCTCGAGTTAGCACTGCTGAGATGCTGATAAAGAAATAGTCAGACATCTTCACTGGCAAAATCCTTAAAGGTTGTTTTTTAATAATGTTCTGTGGGTTGCTAAAGGGCAAGTTCTGAGCCAAAAGTTAATGGTTTCCTACTTGATGCCCTTTGGACTTGGAGAGATAAGCGTTCCAGAATCAGTAGTTTCTCTCATGAATATACTTTTCCAGCTCTCTCTTGCAAAATGCAACTCAGAAAGGCAAAATATTCAGCAGCAGCAGCATGTGCCTCATTTTCAATAGCTCTGTCAGCTTTGTCTCAGAGAAGCTGAAGCAGTGTTTCCATCTCTCCCTCCTGAAATCCAACAACTGATGTAAACAATACAGGACAATATAAAAGTGCCAGTGAAGCATCTGTAACTACTTAAAAATGACAGAACAAGCAGAAAGTCATTAGTAAGACTACTGAAACCCACAAATTAAATTATATATTTCTCCCCTGAGGAAAATGGGAGGTTGAGCATCACAAACTATTCCAGAGGAAAAGACCATCTGGGCAGAATTTTGAAAATCACAGCAAGTGCATTAGCATGGACTGGGCATTTAGCCAGAGGGAATTTACCAAAAACCGAAGGCCTTAGGGGGCTCAGTGGACTGGGACCTCTAAGCTGAGCTCTGAAACAACACAAACTGAGATTAAACTCTTTGCAGCAAACAGAAAAGATTTGGTTTTGCTTGAATAATACCAAAATGTTTGTGTCCTTGATTAAAAGTAACTGAATGAAGCACTTAAAAAATGAAATATTGTGAAACCTAAAAGAGATACTAACATTTTATGGGATAAAAGGTTTAAAGAGTTTTCAGTTTAGTTATCTCATCCAGAAGATTTTGGCCTACAAATTCATAAACTACAGCTATTCACACCATCCAGCAAAAGAAACTGTGTTTTATACCTTTCCTACATACACAGTGAACAGAACATAAATCAAAGCACCTGAATCAGGTCTGAGAAAAAAATCCTTTCCTTTTCCATGGAATTGCACACCTAAGGTCAGGCTCCTTGAACATCTTTGTAGATGCTCACCACCAGAAACTCAAAAGGAATGGAAGCTCTGTTTTCTGCTCTGCTTTGGTCACTGCATGGCTGAAATCCCAGGACTAGCAGACATCTCAGAAGAGGTAGGCAAGGATCCCACCAAGCTGTACAGAATCAGAAACTGCACCTTAGACTTCAGCTACAAAAAGCCTTCCTGTAGCTCAGGACTCCTGTTGGACTTAAGTTACTACCCCATTCTCAGAGTAGTGCACGTGAACACCTGCTACCAGAGAAGGAAGGACAAGGCCACCATTCCAACATCAACATTTCAGACAAGCTTTTTATTATGGAAACATCTGCACAAATCTGTTAGCCCCAGCTCGTTTATTGACACTCCTTTGGGAGTAGCCAAGATCAAGATCTGGGCTTTCCCCACACACAGTCCAATTAACAGCAGATACAAATATAAAATCACAGCCTACTTTGAGAACTGATTTTTAAAGATGGATATTTATAATTTTTCTTCAGAGTAAATGGCTAGGTTAAGTTTCATTCATGTTTATTAAGGTCCATGAAAGTTCCTGTATGAGAGACAAACACAATTATCTTTACTATGGGAATAAATGTATAATGAAATCCTGGCTTTCCCTTGTTAAAATAATGTACTTCACAATAAGCATAGATTTTGGCAAAGCAATGTTCCCCTGCCACACAGCACATGTTTAATGAAGTTACTCCTCAGCTGTTACTGAGCTGAGCCAAAATGAGATAAGCTGAGTTCGTAAGCACTCCTAGTCTATTAAAATGGAAACCTCCACTGAAGAAAAATGCTTTACAGTTTCAATCTAAAAACTATGTCACTTATTGAAAAGACAATCATTCTATTTTCTCTCAAAGTAATTAGACCAGAAAGTAAGCACAGAAGGGAATTAAGTATTTGTGGTCAGATTTACCATCAGGATCACTCAGACCAGCTGTATTCATACAACCTCATATCTTTCCATTTGCCTTCTCACATCCTGGCCAGCAGCAGCTCTGGCACAGGTATACTGAAACAATGCCAATGGCACTTGAATGCCCAGCAATTAATACGCAAGGTTCTAATTTACATACTTTAAACATTCTAGGAAGGTAATGAAAAGCCATTTTCTTAACAAAACAAACTATTTTCTCTGGTCTGAACAAATTATCCCATTATTACACAGCCCACATGAACACAGATGGGAAGATTTTTTGGTTTCATAAAAAAACCTGGGACTTTTTTGCCTGGAAAACCATGTCACTGGAACAGTATGAGCTGCAAAGTGGCACTTTAATAGTCAATAAAAACAGAAAAAATACACTGCTTGCTACCTCACAGCTAACAGGTTTTCAAATTATGGAATTCATCTGTCACACTCCACTTAGCATATCTATATCACTTCACCAAGTAATGCCATAGTTATTTTAATAGTAAATAGGTAAATGAATAGTGTAAAGAGTGATAGAATGGGGAGGAAAAAGAGACCAGAGAATTAAGTTAAGACTTTTTTATTTTTCTCTGACACTGTAGAGTGAAGATTCTTCTTTGGCTCACTTTAAAAGGGGAGCAATGTAAAAAAATAGAGAAAGAGACATATTTAACAAGGTAATTTAATACAGGAGAAATCTTCAAGCTTGTTTCAGGGGCACATCTCTAGTGATGCTTGCAAGGTGCTTCCCAAGGGTAAGCAGAACCTACTGTATACATTTACATAAAACAAACTGTGGTCCAAACTTAAGAGTGGCTTGAGACTCATCCCTAAAAATTCAAAGCCTTCATCTTTTCAGTCTTGGCTGGTCTGGAAAGTAGTTCTCAAGGTTCTTTAGCAGGCTGGCTGTGCCACTGTGCCCATAGTGACTCCTGAGTGGGCAACAAGCACAGGTCTGCTCCACCACAGGGACTGGGGACCTGTGGAAATGTGAGCTGCCTTCACCCCAGCTCACACTTGTTAGCACAGCTGAAGCTGTCAGGAGATTTTTAGTAGCCACTGAGTTTTGCTCCAACCAGTTGTTTCCCTCAGTTCCTCTGGCTCCAGCATGAGCTTGGACTTGAGAGGTGGCACAAAACACAACTGCATCCTGGAAGCTCAGGGCTGTAACATTTCATGTTTTGTTTTTAAGCTGCCTTCAGTGGCTCCTTTGCAGAGCAGGGAGACTGGGGGGGTGTAAGGGGAACAAAGAAAGAAGAGCTTTTGCACACAGGGCATGTTTTCTAATGCAAAGCCCCAGCAAATGCAGCCCACCCATAAAATCTGCCCCTTTATAAATTGCTGATGCACACATACTGCCACATTTATTAACCACCCCACCAGAAAAGAACACTGTCTTTTCTTTTTCTTTCTTCCAGTCTTCCCATTCCTTTTCATAAAACATAGTGTACCAATTGCACAAGAGATTATCTGAATTTTGCAGAGATCTTCTGTTCATTATTTACTAGAGGACGATAGCGTACATTCAGGGAATATAAAAATGTTTTATTCACTATCTTCAGCTGACTCTTATTTTTCTTCAACCCCAGTAATAGCATTAATGCATTTGTACACATCCTCAACGTAGCATGTCACATTCCACCTGCAGATATATCTTTTTGTCTTTGAAATATCTATGAACTGCATTAAACAACCACTGTAAGCCATCTTCTGTTGATAACTTTATCATTTTACTGCCCTGAATTATTCATACAAAGCCAACACCAAATCGCTATATTATTACAGGAAAGCAATTAAGGTATGGAATGTACTGTTTCAGGAAAATGGAAATCCCTCTATTCTGTTGCACAGAGCAGATTGTTCCCACCTTTTACTTAGGTCAGTGTCAGAAAACATCAGAAGTCTGCAGAGCTATTTGGGTGTACATGTGTGGGAGGGGATGGCTGTTTAGTAGTGTTACCAGCTGCAAAGAGGAATAAAGACAGGTTTCTTAGCCCCAGTGCCTGGCTCCAACAGAGCACTTGTCATCAACACACATATAAAGAAGTTGAGTGCAATTTTTCCCCTGGCCACAGCTGGTGAAATAGAGGCATGGCAGAGCCTGCCTCAGGTTATACTCACAGCTCCTGCCTGCTGCAAGGCACCTACTACAGCTCCCAAATGCTGGCTCAGCACACAAATTGGTCTGCCACACAACCACACCAGCAAACAAAAACCCAACCTCATCTCAGTGGCTGGAAGTGGCTGATTTTAAAAATGCAGCAACTGGCTTCAGGTGCCTTAACACCTGTGATTGCTTTCATGTACCTGTGAAAGCCATTGATCCTTTAACACCAGCCTGGAAATTAAAGTCTACACTGTGACTTACTTCATGGAAGACTCAGTCCATCTGAGCACCAATCCACTATCTGTTTGAAACCTGATTTAGTAAAGACATACTTATTTCCTTCACAGGACACTCCTTATATGAGATAAGACTCTCCAATAATTGTTGGCTTTTTTTGTCCTGTTAACTCCTGGAACACTGAAGTAAGTAATCTAAAATACATATCAAATTCATGGATGTAGTTGATTTAATGAAACCAACTGGGAAATTTGTATAGACCATCAGTATAGTTTTTGTGTTTAGACCAGATTTAATGCAAACATGCCAGAACAGAAAACAGGAGCTGTCCCCACACAATCTTCCAGAGCTGCCATTATGTCCTGGAACAGCTAGCTTGTGATAAAAATGTATCCTGGATGGTACTGACAGAAAAGGGAAACATGACACAATGAGACATATCCCCAAAGCTCCCTGTTCATCATGACAAGCTTTTGCTATGAGAAAGTATAAAGACCATTAGACATACAAACATATATATGCACACATATATGAATATATAAATAAATAAATAAATAAATATAAATATATATGGAGGGCTTTTACTAGTCCCTGTAATGAGTTATTCTTTTCTAGGGAGCACCAAAGAAGTCAATGAAACATTTTCTTGCTCTACAGAGACTTACTTGGGACAATAATTGTGAAATACAAAAAGAAAAAAAATTAAGTAAAAATAAGAGCAGGGCTCAAATACAGAGAGAAAAAAAGAAAATAAAGAAGTCACTCTTCTGTGAACAGCTGATTTGGTTAAAAAAACAATAAAGAAATTTTTCCTGCTTTGCTGCTATCCCCCACATCAGCAACTGTGCCTTCTCACAGGGACCACAAAACAAACTGGGACTGCACAGTCAAGTAAAAATACCAAAACATGCAGCTGTTACATGTGGGAAGTGAAGTTAAGCCTTTTCCCTCTGCCCAGTGTTGTGCAGCATACAGATGAAACCACAGCCCCATGTGAATAGCAAAATGGCAAGGCTGCGCCTCTGTCCAGCACATCCTTGAGGTCTACAAGACATCTCCAGCCTCTCTGGAAATCCTGCCCACTCAGCAGAGTAAAGTATTAGCCAGAGAGGAAACATCCCTGTAAGCAACAATTAGGAAAGAAAAATAAACCCTCCTGCCTTTAGGTAGCTCTGTTCTCCTGCTAACATGTCCTTTCTTATCAACTGGAAACAGTCCTCATGGATGTACAGTGCAGAAAAATCACCTCTAGGTTTGCAAGAAAGCACTTTGGGGCTGATGGAAAGAAAAAAAAAACCTCTCTGTCAAGTCACTTTCTCTGTCATTTGCACAATGAGACAATGGTCGAATAGGCACTATTTGCTTATTCGCACTCAGCAACCCAGGGCATAAAACAAACCAGGGAGCTGGCAGGTTAGCCGAACATAACATGTTGTGTAATTTATTATACATAGCTCCCTAATGAGCTGTGAAATAAATTCAGATGTGGCCATTTTAGCAAATTTACTATAATCTCTGACTCTCAAATACCTGAGCTACTGATTCACAGTTTGTTCAGAAATGGAAATGTCACTCCCCTAGCCTGTTGCTACTGGTTTGAATATAAGGGGAGCAGCAACAATTCTGTATCTCTTCTTTACATCACAGAGGTGGCTGAATGCTCCAAGCAAGCCCGAGTTTTTCTCCTCCCTGGAACTGCACAGTCTCTTTGCACCACCCTCACAGCAGGAATGACATTTTCTAAGAATTTTGAGATGTTCAGAAAACATCTTAATCTGAGAATTTGGGCAAGGACTATCCTGGCTACTCTTCCACATAGTTATCATCGCTTTTCTCCATTTAGCTATAAAACAAGCTCTTTATTAAGCATACCTTGGTATGAGATTTCGGGTTAGAGTTATTTCTTGGTTTGGGTTATGGGTTTTGCTTTTTCAAAGGAGAGAGGAGCAGATACACATTAAAGGTAGGAAAAAAATATAGTGGGTTTGTATGACCTTCAAACATACATGATGGCATGCAAAAGGTAAGATGCACATATTTGAGCCCAAGGCTGCAAGCAGCTATAAATTTACCACACTATAAATTTCTCAACCTTCAAGACACTTGTATTCTGTCACATCCAGTTTTAAGTCTCAGGCAAAGGTGATTTTCAGACTATTATATTTCATTAGCAAGAAGCTTTCTGGATACTCATTTACAATTTTCCCTTCCTTAATTAAGTCCAACTACTTCGAGTTACACCTTTGTGTGCTTCATTAAATCATTTAATTTCCTCCTTGGTATTTAATAGCCTTCAGTTATTTGCAGACCGCTGGGCCCTGTTCTCACCCTTTAGGTTGGCTAGTGGCCAAAACTAAACTAGCCAGCTCAGATCCTCAGCTGGCATAAATCACTTCAGAACTTTTAATCTTTCCCATACTATACAAGTTGCTCATTCCAAGTCAACGATCTGCTCATCAATTTTTTCTCTTTCAGCTCTGACCTCTCCCTACTGATAACACAATGCCCAGACTCAGCACAACGTTCAAGAAATGAGTGCACCAGGGTTCTTGTGTGAAGGCAACCCAGATTGCCACTGGCTTTTTCTATGCAGGTTGCAAGCCAATGTCTAATTCTGGTCTGCTATCCAGACAGTAGACTCTGTCTTTTTCAATATTTTCTTTCCATGCTGCATTCATGTGGATGGTTCTGATAAAAATCATTGGGAAAAATACAATTTAATAAAGCTCATCTCATTTCCACATATAATTTTGTGGGTTTTCCACACTCCAATGCTTTTTTCTGTCTTTTTGAATCACAGACTCTCAGGTCTGTTTATCTCAGTAAAACGTAAGCCCCAAACAAATCTCCTTGGTGTGTGCACCATTTAAGTGTTTGGGATTTGCCACCTCTGAAATGCAATGGCATAACCTACTCAAACCTGCTTACCAGAAGAGATGTAGGGAGCACCTGTGATGCTTACAGATGGCTACAGTGCAGACGTGAAGGAACAAAGCTAAAGTCCTCCAGTCTGAATTATTATCTAGTAGTGCTAGAGCTGCTGTGCAAACAGAAAACTAGTCCTTGGCTATGCTGCTTGGAGCACATGTCATGCAAAGAATTGCAGGCCTGCCTGGGAGTAATTTTGCTGCTTGCTACTGAAGGAACTATGCCTGCTGCATAGTGCTGTCACGAGGTGCAGAACTGATCTCTCTTATTTGATGTATTGTCCTCAGTAATTTCCCAGTGACTTCAGCTGAATAGCTGACAGAAGGAAATAGCTTCAGGCTTCTGTGTCTCTGAGGACTTCCCTCACAGCCCAAGGCAGATGTTGCTGTTTCTGCTGCTCCAGGGACTGTGCTTCTGAGCTCTGCTTCTAAGCATAAATGCAGTCCCAGAGTCCAGAGTGCTCAGAGGTCATTCTGAGCCACGCAGCTCCTCAGAAACCACCCCGCTAGCAAACAGGCTGCGGATGTGAAGCATGACAAATGGCGTGCTGTGAACAGCGATGGCTCCTCACCACAAAGATGGCACGCTCACAGTGCTGATAGAAGACATGAAAGGCATTTGACACCCAGCTTTTCAATTGCCTAAGTAGAGTGATTATTTTCCTCCAGAAAGAAAATAATCATGACTGGGGTATTGCAAAATAGTGTGCGCTGAACACAAATGCCGGGAAATAGTTTTCGACAGAACTGACACAGCTGAGCTAGTGTTTAGCAAACAGGTCAGTAGCTGGGGCTATCCCAGAGGGCCCCAAATGTCAACATGGCCAAGTAATTTCTGTGTGAGATGAAGGGAATTACATCCTACTCATTCTTTCAGAATAGCAACATAAGGGACAGTGGCGTGACTGCCAGCTTCTGGAAAGATGACTGTAGTTGCTTCTTGCCCTTCCACCCTAAAATGGAGCACCTTTTGCATCCCATAAGGCATAAACATCTATCCCACAGAGCAGCAACAGGATGGTGAGCTGAGAATTACCTGAGAGTGCAGGTTAACAAAATAAAAACTGTTTTCTAAAACACACTGGAAATAACACTAGCAAAAAAAAAAAAAAAAAAAAACCAAAAAAACCATCAACAACAACAACAAAAAAACAGGCTTCATGCTCACCAAAGAGCAGTCAGGGAATCAGATGTTTGGATTTGCTAATTAGACAATTCCTTGCTATGTCTTACTAAATAATCACAATTAATCATGACTGCTTTAGAAAATCCTGTTCTTTACCTTCAGGTACATCAGGCTGAACACTGTCAACTTCTCAAAGCAGACTGATTAACAGGTTAGAAACTGCAGACTATGAGAAAGCTGTTTCCAACACATTCATTCTCGAGACCAGAACTGGCCACATTATTTAAAGCTGCTCTGGGGCTGCTCTAAGCTGCGCCACACGTACAGGATCTTAACACGACAGTACCAGTGCAGGAAACCAGCAGTACCCAGACAGATAGGCTCTGTACCTTCCTTCCATATGGGCTGCATATTTTTTCTTTCAATATTAGATGCTACTAGTATTGTAATGAGTGCTGATAGTTGTCTCATCAGTGATCTCACAGGTCAATTCTGCTCTCAGCCACTAAATGCTTGGCCCTGATCTATGCCAAATGTGGGTACAGCCACAGTGATCCAGAAATTAATGCTGTTATTAACTCTTGACAGGAACATCTCCCATTCCCACATAAAGACCATTTTTCACCAGCTGTGACATATCCTAGAGCTTTGGGATGTCTTTCTAACCCAAGGAAAATCCACACAGAAGCTGTAATTTTAATTCAGGTCCTTTGAGTAGCATAAAGTAAGCTGTATGTAGCAGAGTACAGCCAAATTTCAGTATACATGAAAGATTTTTGATATAAGAAGATAAGAGAGAAGTCAATACAGGAAAAAGTTGAAATCTGTGTAGTTTACCCAGCAAGTTATAGGAAGAGAAAGTGGCAAGGCTGAAAAGACAAAACTAGACCTGAGTCAAGAGTCAAGCTCCCATCAGGAGTTCTGACATGCTAGTACACTGCAAATTATCCTGGACATTAAAAGCCACAATTTGAAACTAGACAATTTTTAAGCTAATGAAATACAGGAAAAACAAAGTCTGTTTTCTGATAAAGAGGTCTTTCTTCCTAGGAGGGTATCTTTCCTTTGTTTTCCATCACTTAAACCCTTTTAATTCTGCTACTGACAAAGCCAAGTCCCATTATGGCACAGACTACTTTTCTCCAAAATTATCCTGTTCTGTAAATCAGATCTGCAGAGACATTAAACACAAACCTTGTAAGTTTTGAGATTTTCTAGACTTCCTGGAAAAATTTACCTCTCACACTAACCTCTCAGTTATGCAAAATCACACTGATCCCAAATTCTAGTGCTGATTTCTTCCCAGTGTATCTAAGTGTTAGGATAGTGACAAGCTGTTTGCCTTCAATTTTAAAGCAGTTTTACCTCAAGACCTTATCTAATTTGGATGCAGCCACTTCAAAAAGAAGAAATGCAAGAGGGCATTTTCAAATGTCTCCTGCAATGCCTGCTTTAATTAAGCTATGTTGAATCAACTGCACTTTGAGCTTCCTCTGCCTTTGTTTGCTGGGTATGAATCATCTTCATCATTTCTGATTTCATTCTTTTGTTGATGGAAAAGATAGCAGGAAAGGATTTCTCAGGATTGATTAACTAAGCTCTCACCCCATTGCCCTTGGTAAGTTTAAAGAGAACTGGAGGTTATAATCATCTTTATCACTGAACGAGTCAGAGCCATGCAGATTTCCATCTTTCACTTTACCACGACTTTGCACTTAAAGGAGCACTTAGCTGTGCTAAAGCAACTATCCTCTCTCTCTCCAAGACAGTTCTGGATAGACCTGGACCACACGATGTTGTGGAGTCCCCTTTGGTGAGCATGGCTTTGTAAAAGTGCTTATTGTGGTGTAGAGTAGCTGAGGTTCATTATATGGGGGTTGAAATCGGTGCTTCATCCTGCATGACTTTGGGCTCTTCAGGTTGGATTACAGGGAGAGAAAAATAATCCTGTAGCCATAATGGCAGATATTTTTTGTCAGCAGCAGAATTAAAACAGTTTAAGTGATGGAAAACAAAAGAAAGATCCCCCCTAGGAAGGAAGATTTCTCATACAGAAAATATATTTCACTGTGTTCTTTTGTTGAGCTTGCCTTAGTGATACTAAAGAGATGGCCTGATGGATCTGATGGAGCATTGATTCCATCTCCTGGTTGCCAACTGGAAGTCTGAATTGGAATAAGATTTTATTGCCACAGTAAAGCATTGTAAGTCTCCTTCTTCTAAGCAGTAAAGCAGAACAGAAAGGAATTACAAAGAATAAACAGACAAACTGGATTTTTTTCCCAGAGTTTAAAGGTGAAGTTGTACAAATATCAGAAACTAATTAAGCTGACTGTGTGATATTTAGTTATCTTAGATCCTGGGAGAAAAAAATTGATTTCTGTTGCACTGAATTAAATTACATTTTCACACTGATTGACACAAGCTGACTTTGCTTCTACTTGTTTTACATTATCTGACTTTATTTCTTGAAACTGGGCTGCTGACCTTCTGCAGTGATGCTATTTTAGCACTGTATTGATGAACAAACACTTTGTCTACGGGTAGCATTGGTCTGAAAGGCCTTATATACAACTTACCTAACTTGTTCAACTAAGTGCAGGTTTGAAAAGGACATTATTTTTCCTAAGTGAAACAGTATTTTTAACCTGCACAAGTATGCTGTGCTGCTACCAGCTTCCACATGCAGAACCTTTCATGTGAGAGTGTAAATGCAAGTAACAAAAGCTTTTTTCCTCCCTGAACTACAATCCGCTTTTATAACAAAGTCAGTGCCTGGAAACCAAGCACTGTCACATGTTTGAGCTGCATGGCCCTTGCACCTGTCCCAGCTGATACCAAACACCCATCTTCTGGAAGATGAGCCTCAATCCCCCAGCTGGTCTCACGTCGGGTGCAGGAAGGATGCTGAGCTGCATGATGGCCCTTGACCAGCAGTGGGGCATGTGTGCAGTGTCAGGGAGGGACAATACCTGCTTTAGCCCACTGACTGGCCTGCTCTTTCCATGACATCTTCCACTGTAGGCTGGTTCAAGCATGAATTAAACTGCTGTACAGATATAGGTACAACATGCTCAAATTATGAAGCTCATCTGACAAGACCTCCAAATTCAAGGATGTGACATCTGCTGCTTGGCAGTGATGCCACAGTGCAAGTATTTGATCTCTCATTGACAGGGCAGCTGGTGTTCTCATCCTCTGAATGCTGACTGTACCAGCAGTCCACATCACTCCTACAACACAAAGGGAGAGGATGCTTGTACCTGTGGATTAACAGGGAAAGGCAAGGAGGATGTGGTACACTGCTCTGAAGTGTACCAAGAAGATGATCCCAAATAAGTGGAAAAAAAAGCACTAAAACATTTTTGGATGATACTAAACCTGCTTTCTTACTGTGAGAGAATTTATTATTTGCTTGGGTGTGGGGGAAAATAAGAAGGTTAATCTGAAAATGCTGTGTTGCTATTTTGATGCACTTGGCAATGGATGATCTTCCTTTGATCTTGTAAAACAATTTTGAGAATCCTCTTGATTCCTATGGAAAGCAGGAAGACCTGGAACTGTCCAAGGATTCCAGTTCAAACAATTTTTTGAATGCCTGACTCCTTCCACTCATTCATGCTTCTCATGGATTCCTGATGATATCTGTAATGGAAATTGCATGTGACATGTCTTTCACACTCATGGGCTTATCAAGGTAAAGCTGACAAGTTATCTTTTCTCAGCCTCTGACTCTACATGACAACCTGTAGTAAGCCTTGGCAACTTCCAGACAGATGACTACTTCTGTTTTGCACAAGACCAGAGATGTTTGTTGCAGCGATAAAGCGCGTGTCGCTGAGTGCTGGGGTTAAGTGCTGCTCAAAATACACCAAAAGCGATGGGGAACTGGCACAAGAAATGATGAGAGGGAGAAAAGGAACTTCACAGACCTGAGGACTCTGAAAAACTTGGAAACTTGGTCACTTTACTGGGAGAACAGCTCAAATTGAAGTCAGTGGTCCAGCTTTGGATGATAGACAAAGATGAACTCCCACAGATTTCTTAGGATACAGCCATGTGCTCTGTCTACCTGCTTCCCAATTTTTAGGTGGTTTTTCTAAGCACTGTGAATAATTTGGACACAGAAATCTGTGCTCAGAATCTCTGAGACAGCAAATCAAGAGTTACATTATGTAAAGGTTGCCTAAAACCTTCCTATGTATTTGGGTTATTGTTTCTAAGCACTGTGGAAAGAGATTAAAAGGCTTTATCAATTTGTGGGTGTTTATCTTTCATAAAAGCCTGCCCTTCCTATCCCATCTTTATCTCAAATAATGTTAAGGCACAGTTCCCCTTCCTTTATGAAGGCTGAAGTAGATGCTCTCTTAGAAACTATTTGAAGAAAATCTGGATTCAGAATATTATGACAAAGACTTCTTACTCATGTGCTTCATTCTTTCATTTTGGGTAGTTTACATCAAATGAGTGTAAAGATATTTCCTTTGTTACCAAAAATTACTCCAGTACCTCCTCGCACAGGAATGTACACAGACAAAAAGTCCTAATTTGTAAGACTAAAGTTTGTAAGACCCACTAGCAAATGTGAGATGTTTGCAGATAGTGTTGATAAAAAGTAAAAGTGCCAGGATAAGCAGAAAGGATAGAAATAAATGAAGTAGAAAGGACATTCTAACAATACCAAAATAGCCTTCAAAGATCAAGAGGTTGCAGCTGAGACAAATGAATAATGGTGGAAGCACAAGCTGCTGATGCAAAACCAGAAGAGAAATGATAGCTACAGTGGTGGCACTGGCCTTCCCCTAAATTCACCAGCTTACATGGCCTCTGTTAGAGCAGATTTAGCCTGCAATCTGTTGTTTTTATTCTCATGCCAACATTAGCTCTAGGGCAGAGGTGGACACTGACTTTTCAGATGGGGCATGGGGACAGTGGTCACAGAGCAAAGCCAGCAGTGTTTCTCCTGCCCTACACTACCCTGCAACCCACCAGGTGCTTGCTCTTATTCTGCTCAGCCCGTTTCAGAAGTAGTACTCAAGGACTAAATTTCCACTTAATTTAATTGAGAAAGGCTGTAGGGCTTTACTGCTATCATTGTTTAGCAGTTATTTTTCCTGAAGCTGCAATTATCACTGCCAATGCAATTCAGTGGGTAATGGAGGAAGTCAGGACAGTGTACGCTTCACAACCTCCCAGGTGCTACCTACCCATGACACTTATTTATGAGGGTCCCACTCTGCTCTCCGTTTTTTCAGGAAAAATAAAAGGCATGAACTCTCTCTGGTTTAAACATCCAGCTCATCTTTTACCCGTGCATTTGAAGGAGTAGGGAAGGAGTGCTGGGGGAGGAGGGGAAGAAAGTCACTAAGTTAAGGATAATTAGAGAACAAAGGCAAGAAGTTTGCCCTTGCTAATTTAGCCCTTGATGAGCTGATGAAGCATCAAAGTAAAAGCAGTTAAAGTCATGGCCAGGAAAGAATTGTAACCTACTGCATTGTGGACCTAATAAAGTAAGAAATGGTGGTGGGATTTAGGCTTTGGTAAATACAAGGGTCACTTGGCACTCATTAATTTGTACTGAGGTGCTTCCAGTTTCCCCCTTGAGATTCCCCTTCAGAACCTGGATCCCAGCCCTTGAACAGAAGGTGCTCCTATGACAGCCACTCTCTACATATTTCACCCCAGTCTCTGAAATTTTTTAACTTCAGGCTGCAGTCATTTACATTTTTCCATTAAGATTCTGCCCATAAATAATAAATAATAAATTCTGCTGATAAATGTTTCAATGCTTTCTTCATGAAGTCATAAAATCCAACAGACCAGCAAGTTGTTTTCTACCTGTGGTCTGTAGCCATCTGCAGCATTCACTGATGTATGTATAATCATGCAGAGAGAAGTGGCATATGTGACAACATTTAATACACATTACTAAACTCAGACCACTGGAGAATGTTACTTTGATATGAAGTTGAATCATAATTTTATTACTCAAAGGACATAAACTAATTTCCACCTACAGTTTAGCCAAACAGAAGGTATAGTTGTTTAGTTTCAATAGCAATTCATTATTTCTTTTGAACTGAAAGGACAAAAGAAAACCCTGAACCACCCATGAACACATGCAATGAGCAAACCTGCTACCAACCTTCTAGAAGAAAGAATAAAATATTGGGCAAGAAAATTTTTCCCCCTTGCAAGAAAAGGCTCAGCAGGACAAAGGCAAGTTTCTTACCAAACTTACTGAAATAATGAAAAAGTAATGAATTATCCAGGCAAACTTCTGGGATTAAAATTGCAAAATACAGGGCTTTCTTGATGTAATTATTTTGTATGCCCTGCTTATTCCTACTCAATACCACACTGTTAAATTTCTTTAATCAATTAAACAGGTACATTCATGATGCAGAACAAATTAAGTGGAACAACTTTGGACAGGATTTGCATGTGGATTTCTCTTGCCTTCAGCCTGCAGTGTGCTATGCAAGTGTGCCATCAAGTGGTACAGAGAGAAAGAGCTCGGCAAAGAACTGGTCCTCCACCTCAAAGACAGGAGACTGAGTGTCCCCTGAAATGCCACAATTTTATCCATAAATAACCAGGGACAAATATTCACGTGCCACCATAAAAAGAGATAGGAGAGAGCTGTATTGTTTGGGTTGCTGGGCACGTGGCTACAGGGGCAAATGTCTATGAATTCAAAAGCCTCTGAGGCTCTTGTGACAGGCTTGTACAAAAGCCTGACATTTCTTAAGTCTGCCGAGGGCCCTAATTACTGCCCAGTGAGGTGTATGTCCCACATCACCGAACAAAGCAGCCCTTGAATGACCCTTCTGAAGAACTGGTAAGCAGCATGGCTTGGCCAGAGAGATGATCCTGATTTCAATGCAGCTCAGTTGAGCCCAGAAGGGAAACTGTCAGTGCCATCTGGGACCTGCTGGTAGTGCCTGGCTGGTGAAAGACCTCTGCACCGATGTGGTGACGCCAGCAGATTCTCCATCCTCGTCCTTGCACTGCTTTCAGCCATGCTGGAGCTGATGAGTTTGGCTCTGACTGGGGTCAAGGATTAGGGATTAATTTAGGTACATAAATAAACATTTTTGGTGACTTCTGAGCATTCCATAATCCTTCCATCACCTCAGCATCTCAAACCTGAATGCCATGTAACTATGAAAAAATGTTTTACTGCTTTGTTTTGGGGAGTTTGTTTTACATCCAGGTAATTTGAGCACATACAAGAAAATAGCATACTTCAAGAGCTACCAAGGCACCTGTAACTCAGTAAAATCACTAGAAATTAACTGTCCCTAAATACCTTTACAAATATGATATTAGGTGATTCATCTCTGAGCATACAAGTACATAGTACAAACCCACAGTTTTCTTGGTGGGTGATGTGGTTTTCTAAGTGCAGTGGGTGGGAAGACCAAGAGCATCTTAAAGCAGATCTTTTATTTTTCAGACTAGCCTGGCTTTGTTTTTACCTCATATATATCTCTCACTTATGAATTGCCATTGCGCTTTCCATTCTGGTGGAGCTGAGCATCAAATATTACCCTATTTTTTCCCCCCAGTATCACCTGATGCCAATCACATCTCAACACTGCCTGCTTCCTTCAGTGAAAAAATTCGTGTTACAGTGCAACTCTGTAAGACAGTGTGTGGTTAGTGTTGAAGCAGACATCTGAAATAACACAATAGGAAAATGCCAGGGAACAAGAACAATATGAGCAATAACTGAAAGATTGGTTGGGGAGCATCAGTAACTTGTGATTAGCAACACAGAGATGTTTGAATTGGGAAGACAATTGATGATTTTCTAAAAGCAAATAAAAGAAACCTTTATAAATCAGCTTATTCTCACTGTGAAAAGTGCTAGGACACATCCAGATTTCCTCTTTTTCACTGATTGTGAAGACTTACACTCAGTACAGTTATTCATGGTCAGCTGAGCTGGGATATCTCTAGCTGTATTTCTGTTCTCACCCACAGCCCACCTTCCCTGGCAAAAACAGTCACAGGAGCATAAAGGAAGCCCTCAGTTACCCATTGAGGACTATCTGTCACACTGGCATGGTGAAATAGCCAGGTGGTCTATTCTCTTTGTTATCAATAAAACATATTGCACACTAGCAGACCTCCTATGCTACCAAGGAAGCATGAGGGAAAAGTTCCTCAGAAGACAATGGCAAAGAATGAAAGGTGATTTATTAGGAGACGTATGCCAAATTACCTGGGAAAGCCAGGAAAGCAGCACTCTGCTCACTAAAAACATATACACATCTGAAAATGCTCATTATTAAAACTGCAGATATTCTCACCTCAAGTGCTGTTGGAAAAGTAAATCTGCTGATGCATGGAGGCATGACTAAGAAGACATGGGAAACTTGGAAAGCAGCACATGAAAAGTAGAGGTTGTGCTTTAAAGTGATTAAAGAAAGCGAACATCAAAATTTCCCAAACTCTTCCAAGGTGCTGCCTTCCTCTCTCCTGTCTAGTCATGCTCAAGTGACTGCAATGCTGGTTCATGGAAAGGACAATTTGCCCTCTGCTCTTCAGCTCTTCTGTTGTAAGACATTGGCTTTATTCTCTCCTCTTTAAAAAAGCAAACCTTAAATGAGCTTTTCTGTTCCCCACTGTGTGGCTAATGTGCTGCTCAGTCCTGTACAGCCAGACTGGCCCAGGCTCTTGCTTTTGGTAGAATTTGGTCTGAAATTTGCTGCTGCTAGATCTGTGTCAAATAAGGGCCATCACAGCTGAGGGCAGTGCTAGAGGCACCATCACATAGGTACTCGTGATCTAGCTGTATTTGCTGTAAGCCCTATGTTTAGCCTGCAAAAATGAATGAAAATGCTCCAATTTATAGAAAGCAATAATGTATTATTAAACAGAGAAGCTTTCAAGCATCTCTGTTTGTTATGTGTGCAAAGCTCCCTCGGGGAAAGCAGGCCGAGTTCAGTGAGACTAATGGTCTCTGTGGAATAGACAGAGCTACTGTGCAAAGGTTCAGAGGATCAGAGCTAATGGTGTTAGAAACCTCAGTGGCAGAGAAGTATCTCACAGCAGTAGGATGGAAGCTGCCCACCCCTCTTCACTGTCTTAAAAATTATGAAGTTGACTCCGATGGCATTTTAATTGAATTTACCTTTTCCTTTCATCTGCTCTTGTCTTCTTACTGCAACTTGTAAGACTTCTCAATTTCAACTCTTCAAATTGATTTTCTCACAATTAATTGGACAATTAACTGTAACTTAGTAATTATTTATCAAGTATGCTCATTATGCAAAAACCTACAGATCTAAAATATATCCACACTCAATGAATTTAATAAGAAGGCATTGCTATGGATATTATAGAATTGTTCTTCACTTGCACCAAATATTTGAAAAGCAAATGTTAGAATCATATTTGGTTTTGCAGTCACCTCAGATTTTTGAAATGTGTTGTAGAATGTGTTCACTGTCATCGCAGACCAGTATGCAATAGCTTAATTAATGCTGAAAGATCTGTAGAACATCCCTTTCATGTATCCCATGTCTCACCCATAACCCATAACTGGACTGTTTGCATTCCTAGAGCACCTGAGGGCCAGTCATGCTTCGTGCTCCTTGGAATCTGCCATTTGATCAGATTGATACCTAGGCTGATGGGCAGCACCGTGTCATCTTGGATTAAATTAATGGCAAAAGCTAATCACTGAAAGAGCAAGTACAAAAGGGGGAGCAATTTAACTGGTCATCACCTTGGCCAGGGTGGTTCTTGTTTCTATGATTCATTCTTTTGTTTTCCCTCTTCATTCATTTATCCACTGATTCAGAGTACATAAATGTTTCATAAAGAGAACCAAGGAACCATAAATGTCAGTTCTTGGTCTTATTTCAGCATCCCCCACTCCTGTACCCATAATGAGTGACTTCTTTTGAATTACAATCAGTTCTGACCCCTCCCCTTTTTTTTTTTCTGCTGCTGTTTTCATCTCTATCATTAGCCACTTAGAAGAAGGTGAAAACACTGAAATGGAAAACTTTTGGAGGTCTACAGCCATTTCTGTGATTGGCTATTTTTATTTTTATGGCTGTTTGAGAGGCAAAGTATTGGAAATACTTGGCCTGCAGTTGTTTGTCAGTACTGTTAAAATATTTGTCTTCCCAGCAAGTTGGAAAGTACAGAAGGCCATTTGATGTTTGGAAAATTAAGCTGCATCAACATTTAGCAGAAGAAAGCTGCAGGAACCCAGGAGCAAACGTAAAGAAAGGTATATATCACTTCAGAAAACAGAGTTAGAAAGATATATTCAAGAGCACTTATGGGTGGGAATCCAGAATATTTTTACTCATATATTGACCACATAAAGTTTTAATGAAAAACCTGTGATATGATCAGTCTGATTAGGTTGTTTTCAAATATTTCAGCTTTCACAGCATGCTCAGTGGATGGCTTTTTGTTTTCCCTTTTTGAAATTTTCCCAGTAGAATATTTTTGAAGACTATTTTTCCCAGTCTGATTTACCTTTGTCTCTATTTCCCCTGGTAATCTTACTGTCTGAAGAACCAGTTAATCATATCTGTGTTCCTGGTAATTCACTATTCCATTTGCAAAATGATGTAGAAAAAGCCCCAAAGAATCCAGTATTGTGTAGTTATAAATTATTCAGAATTATTCTGAAGGTCCTTCTTTTTCTATTGTGGTAAATCACACAATACAACACTCCAGGAAGAAAAAGAGATCCAACCAAGATAGTTCTGGCTTATTTCCAGCATTCTAGGAATAGAAAATGTCTGGATGCTTTAGGAAGATGTAACCCATCTGATCCACAACTCAGGGATGTATAGATGTAACATTTAGTGGCAGGTTACACAATCACAAATCCACAGATTCCTTGGGCCACGTTGCTCAGTAATTATGCAGTGCTTAGATGCTTTCAAGTGAAAGTGGGTTTAGGTAAAAGCAGAAGGAAAGCAAGGCCCAAACTGTGTGTTGTAAAACCTCACTATGCATCATACTCTGGAAAGTAAGTAAAAATCAGTGGCAGTATCAGCAGGAATGCTATTACATCTACTCATTGTGTAAACACAGAGAAAATTAATAATCCAATCTATCATTTAATGGTTTATATGCACCCAAGTAAATAACCCCCAGTCAAACCAGTATCCCCTCTATCACAAATATGAATAAAATACAGTCACCACTGTTGTCAACAGAAAATGTATTTCCTTCAGGCAGCCTCTGGCATCTCTCTTAGAAATCATTTTAATTGAAGTTAGAAGATTCAAAGCAATAAAAGAGAAGGTTTTCCTTCCTTTTAAACCTATATCCATTTCCATCTAGGTTTTCATCTTCTTACCAGCACAACAAATGTTTTTGAGGTTTGATGTTAATGTGATGCAATTTCAGGAGAACTCAAAACAACATAAACCTTTTTTTGACAGATTGTTGAATATCAGAAGAATGTGTATTACTCCTTATGCTTTTTCAAAAGCTGACCTGTTGGCAGAAAATGGAACGATGTCACTTTCCTAACACTTAGATTTTGTCATGTACATTTGTCCTAACCCAAGACTGGAAATAGATTAGTGCAAGCATCCATTTACCATTGTATGTTCATAATGTAGTTCAAGATAAACATGTTAACACTGAAAAGAACATAATTTCCAAAAATTACAATCACAGGCAGCAAAATGTTTTTTTCATAACTAGTTGAACCTAATGCATACTTTCCCTTAAAAGTAGCATTCTAAGGATTTATACATGTGGTTATTTTCATCCTGGTGTGTTGGTTGACCTTGAATTTCAGTGAGGCTGCCCAAAATATGATGAAGGGCTTGCTTGGTTTTGTTCATTTGTTGTTTTGCTAGAATTTCTCTTTGCTTGGCATAAATGACAGCTTTAACCTCAGTTTAGTTATCTAAGAGTTAGGCATGTTTAATGATCTTCAGTTTGACAGCAAAATGATCTGTACACACGGATAACTTTAAGTACAACAGTTCTGTGCTCACTCTCAGTGGCGTTCATTTCCACTTGAGCCAGTTCCTTTAATTTGTAGTGTGTTGCTCCTTGACCACCATCAGGTTCACCTCTCTCATGCACCATTAGCCAGACAAGTGCAGTGCACTCTGCAGTGATTCTACAGAGTCCCCTCAATCAAAACTTGACTGAAAGGCTGCCTTTCCAGAATCAAGCATCATAACCCTAACCTAAGTCTCTGAATGGTTCAAACAGGAACCATGTTTTGGCCTGTATTGTTGGGAAACATCAGCACTTTTATTTCTGGTTGTTTAATTTCTAGGCTTACTGTAGTTTTGGTGTCTTTCTTAAGCATGCCCCTCTTTCAAAGGGCACTGACAGCCAACAGCCTCCTTCTTACCCCCTTTGTCTTTAGTTTTCCTTTTTTTTGTAGGCTTAGGAATGGGGAGAGAATTTGCCAGTCCTTGTGGAGTTAGGCTAATAAATGCCATGTATTAGCATCCCCACTGCTTTCTCAATGACTCTGCATTCTTAGCCCAGCTTTCTGGGTTTTCATTTGTCAAGGTCACTACACATTGTTAATCTGCTGAGGATTTCATCCCACAAGAGCCCCTATTGATTTACTGTATGATATTAAATGACTCAATTGCATAATTTTTCATAAACAGCATACAGTTCATTCCCTTCTTTGCCTCAGAAGCTTTACTTACTGTGAAGTTTTGACATCACCGTTGGTCATTCTCATGATGTAACCCACCAGTATTGCATTTAAATAAATTGAGCAGCCTGAAGAAATTTAATGTGAACTGGCTTAATTGGCCGGTTCCTGCTTCTCAAACAAAACTGCCAGCAATAAACCAAGTGGCAGTCCGGCATTTCCCTCACTCATCCAAAGGTGCTTGTCCGTATGGATGCCAGTGATCCTGAAACACACTCATGCACTCATGCCTTTTTATGACTTCCATACTCAGCAGCACTGACTACCACAGCATTTCGAAGTGTCACAGGCTCTTTTAAAAAGGCTGAATTATGTATTATCACAGAAGAATTCCAGGGAGCTACTACATAGATGTAACTACAAGTCCTAGAGTTCCATGAAGGGAGCCCAGAGTACACAAAGCCCAGCGACAAGTGGGTGTGTTGGAACATGGATGTCAAATGATTGTTTACAAAATGCTTGCTGGATTCATAAAGATTGGACACTCAAATTTAAAAGCCTTTGCCTGTCCACTACAGTTTTAGCCAAAAATCTCTAACCTTAAAATCTGCAGGATTATCAGAAAAGATAAGCCTTAAATTTTGCCCAGTGAATCCCTGTATCAGTTCATTACCTGGAAGGTTCTAGTCAAAGATATTTACTGCATCTCCCAGTTACTTCACATCAGGAAAAATATGTCCTCTAAGGCACTAATTTGAAAGACTTAGATGTATGCATGCTGTGTGACATGCTTCCTAATACATATTGGGAGGAATTTCCTTTACTTCTCTAAATTTCCCTTATTCTTTGGACAAAAATGAGTAATACGCTCAAAACTCTCTGCCTGTGGGTCCCCTCACCTGGTAGAGTAACAAAGTATGAACAGCAAATCAGTGAGGTTAAGCTCCCTCTGTTGGATACCATGTTTTTACACTTTCTTCTTTTCTCCCTTCCCATATTTCCTCTGCTTGACATAACTGCAAGAGGTTCAGCAAATTCTCAGAACCTTTGCATGTGTATTTGATATATTGTTATTTTCTTGTCCCATTGTTAATGTTTACAACATATTTTGTATTTGCAGGATTTTATTAAGGTTTTGGCAGATCTGACATTTAGAAGCTCAAGGACCTGCTTCTAACCTCTAAGTTTGCTTGCCTTGACTTTTAGAAAAAATGTCAGGCTTCCCTCACTTCACTGGGTGTTTTTCTAAAATTAAATGTGCTTGTTTTGCAAATACAGAATGTACTGTAGAAGTGATTTTCTCATCTTATACACAAACAAACCAAAGCCACATCAAATGTTCTAGAGGTGTAGAATAAAATCTCTCATTTATAACTGTAGATAGCTTAATTTAAAATTCCAAAATTCATGTGACTATATACCTGTTTATTAATTTCAGACTAAATGCAGTACAATCTACCATGCACAGGGAATGATCAGGACTAATTTTGTAGTTACATTTTTATTTTCAGTTTGCAAATGTGTAAATGTGTAAAGGTATTGTTTCAAACCTCAAAAACTGCTTGCTGAGTTCAGGTGTACCCTTAAAACAAATGTAGTACATTTTCTTTTGTAGTTTTAGTTGTGGAGCATACATTAGATCACAGAGACATATTTGATCTCTGTGGACAGATTTCTGACAGTTTTGTGAAGACAAACTGTAGCTATTTATGTTTCCCTCTGTTTCCATAACACTTGTCAATTGTACCCCATTCTAGAACTGTTTTAAGCTCTGTGGGGCCCAAAGTGCAGACCCTAGTTTAGAAGTGTTCCTGTGGTGAGATTTGCACATAAGACCACAAAGTTTAAACCTTGTCTCTAAATGCAGTCCTCTTTTAGGCAGTTTCTGCTACTTACATTTTTCTCCCATTTGCTCCAGCATTTTCCCCTCTACTTTTTGAGTGTATGAAGTTTTTCATCTTTTTACCTTTCTTTTTCCAGTCACTTCACTGATGGAAACAAATCCAAACTTTTATTCTTCTATAAAAGTTTGAGGAACAGTATGTGCAAATTACAGTGTGTTTCACATTGGGAATGGAGCGACACCACCCCAGGCAGTGCTCCTAAAGAACTAAAGCCACCAAATGTGTGAGAACTTTACAAAGCAAAAAGGCAGAGCCAGGGGAATTCACCTCTGCAGCCCATGACTATTATGCTAAGCAATGGAAATCAGTACCAAAGCTACTTTTAAGATGGAAGCTGGACAGACAGGACTGATGGATGTTTTTAGTGGCCTGTAAGCACAGCTCTGAATTCAGGCAACTGCAGAATTGCATCACCCCCACAAGAACATTATAGGGGCTTTTGCCTCCAAAAGCTACAGTGCCTTTCACACCTGATGTGCAGAGGGGAAGTACTATCTACCAGCCCCTTCTCATGATGTACATCATCCACACACCTGCTGCACCAGCCAAGGATGAAAAAGGAATAGGTGTCACTTTGGTATCTTTCAATACCTTCACCTGCTTTTGCATTGTGGTATTATGTTGGTAGCTCTGGCAGATCTTGATACTCTTTCTCTCTCACCACCATCTGATGCAAATCATCCAGGAAGAAGTTTGGATTGGTGCATTTGTTCAAGATGCAAAGGTCCCTGTCTCAGTATTCTTTTGCATTCTTCTCAGTATTCTTGTTCTTGTTTAAGACATAAATTGAACAACATGAGTTGTTCATGCTGTTTCTACACACATAAAGAAGTTGTTTAGCCTCTTGCCAGCTTAAAAATGTTCAAGATACCCAGTACACAAAGCAACATGGTTCTCCCATTTAGCTATAAGCAAGTCAAGGAAAGTACTTGATAAATCCATGGCCTGTTCAAAAAGAATGGGCAGAATTTGTACAGGGGTTGCTTTGCTGTGTGTGTTATAACAGTTGAGAAAAATATGGCACTTTCTCTTCCATCGTCATAAAAGTAATTTTAAAAAGAATTTCTCAAAAAAAAAAAAAGCTTTTAGAATCTTGTCCTTATACATTAAAAAGATGGTGTTTTTTCCCTTTGTGAAGGGGAAATTGAAAATCACAGCACTGTGAAGATTAGCACGGCTAAAACAGATAATCCTCACACCAGTCTTGCTGGCAACTCCTTCAGTAATTTTTGCAGCCAAATGTGAGGCCTGCCAACAGCACAAAGAAATCCAGCCAGGAAGACAGCTACAATCCTATATACCCATGCTGGAAAAACACATTCTGGATCTTGCTGCTCTGATGCTTGCCAAGCACACCCTACGAGTGGCCACACATGTGCTGGCTTTCACAACAGAGAAACAGAGGAAAACAGGAGAGCTGTGTGAGTCACAGCCTGAGCAGCGAGGAACATGCTGCCACAGGTTTTTTTTCTTCTAGAAAGAACTAGAAAAAACTTCCTGAGAAATCAAGGTGAGAGTGCACATATTTTGTCTAATGTACAGGAAGAACTCTAGTCTAGACACAGACTGAACACATGTGAACCACATTCCCTGGACTCATTGGCAGCAGATTGACCTTCATAAAGAACAACTGATTTTCTACACAGGGAGAATTGGGCACCTGCCAGCATGGACAGGGAACTCCCCCAAGACAGTGCTGAACTTCAAACCCCATGGCACCCAGCGCTTCTCAAAGCCACCATGACCCTGCCTGGCCCATCCCATCTCACCGGCCCCCGTCGGGGGAGCAGGGAAGGAGGCAGCAGTGCAGGGCAAGGAAGAGGTGAAGGGAGTGCCGAACACAGCAAGTGGCTCCACAGAAGGCCACAGCAGCCTCACACAGGGGAAGAGAGCAGCCCTGAGCAGGGGCTGCAGACAGACCCACATGGTGGGTCTGGGCTGAAAATGGGGGGAAACAAAGAGCAGGGCAAAGAGACAGGTTTCACTAAAGGAATGCCAATACATCCCACAGGCAACAATGGTGAGAAGAGGATGCTGAATGAACCAGTGATTTCTGCTGATCATCCAGGCTTCTTCAGGACAACAGCCAAGGACCCAAGGACAGCAGAGCCACCTCTGGGGACCAGTGGACTGACTGAGGACAACATCAGGGAAATGGTAAGATTAGAAGGCTTTTTTTTGCCTCTTTCAGCAGACTGACTGGTCATGTGTCTCTCACAGTCTGCCTGTCTTTGGCAGATTGAGCACTTTTATTATTGCACTAGAGCTTTCATGCGTTTAGCAAGATGCTCATGCCCACACAAAGAGTGCTTTGTCAACTAGGTCAACAAAAGATCGTCTTTGAAAAGTTTTATTCTATACGCTTGGTTTCAAAAACCTGTACCCAAGCTACAGAAACCAAATCAAAGCAGTGAATTGCAAAACTTTCCTCTTCAGGCACATGAGCAGACCTGCTTTTCATTAAATCACTTTTCCTGTGTCCAAAAGCAGGATACTGCACACTCTAATCTGCTCTAGATGCTGAAGGAGAGAAAGGACACAACTTCTGGTCGATGTTGTTGAATCAGTATCAGCCACTAGGAGGGTCATACCCACACTGGAGCATTCCCTGCTTCTTCCAATTCCCTCCAACCCCTCTAACTATGGAAACACCTTAAGAACAAGGTGGCTATTTCTGACATGAGGGAGCATGCCTACAAGAAACCACCTACTCTATGAGCAGCAAAGTCAGACCAGGTCAGGCAGGTGAGTTCCACCCTGTATTTC
This sequence comes from Anomalospiza imberbis, assembly GCF_031753505.1. Classification (NCBI taxonomy): domain Eukaryota; kingdom Metazoa; phylum Chordata; class Aves; order Passeriformes; family Viduidae; genus Anomalospiza; species Anomalospiza imberbis. The sequence continues at coordinate 27,460,112 of NC_089684.1, read as the reverse complement.
AAGAGGGGACAGGCAAAGGAATCTGCCCATCAATGCATCTCAGGGAGAAGCTGTTTACCCTCCCACAGCAAGGTCCCAGCCCCTCAGTTCATAATGGCTGCAGTTCAGCAGCTGGATCAAATGTGGACTTGTGGAGCTCCCCCCAGCCCCTCTTCCCAAAATGTGCCTGCTGGCCTTTGAAAACGAGTCCAACGTTTTCTGAATACCAGTAAGTCACAAGGTTCTCCAGGGGCTGTTCTGTCTTCTGCCTTGCTCGGATGATGAGAAGCGCTATGTGCTTCCAGCAGTCCTCAGGTTTTCCACAAAGGAAGGAGGCTTTTTGGTCCTGTAGGCAGGAGTGCCTGGGATCCGGGCCCCTCTGATGGTACTGATGTAAGGCAGAAGGGGAGGCTCCCGCACCACCAATGCAGTGCCCTTGGGAGTGTAGGCTCGGAGCAGCAATTCCTCTTCAGCGTGAGCTGTCACTGCCACCCAGCCTGCACAGCCAGAGAGAATATGAACGGTGAGGAAGACAAGTCCCTAAGATCAAAACAAACTACTGCCTCCCAGTGTGGCTAAAAATCTGAGCTACCCTCACAGGGTTGCTTGAGAAAGCAAGCTCAAAGGTCATATCCTGCCCTTTCCCAACAGAAGGCAGCACCCAAAGCCATGTTACTCTTCTCAGACACAGATCTTTCCTGGTAAGGGATGGTGTGCATCTTCCCTTAAGAGAGATGGTGTGCACCAAAAACAGAAGAATGAAGCTTTCCAATCAATGGCCCTTTCCCTCTCACCTGGACAGCTGACAGTGCCACAGCCATTCCTGATACTGTAGAACATGTATGGCAGCCAGAGCATAAAGTATTCCAATGTTGCCATCCTGTACAAGCATGGCTGTCAATCTCCATTCCTGGAGGCTGCCATGCTTCAGCTGGACAAAGTCATGGCTGCTATGATTTCGTGGTGTTGACAGTCCTGCTCTGAGCAGGAAATACAGCCTCACCCCTTCAGAGACCTCTTCCCATCAATGTTTCTAGGATGCAGACCCTGCAAAGCAAACTAATGAAGAAATATTAAATTACCTGCAGAGGAAAGCTTGATATCTGCAACTGCCTCAGTGGTACCAATTCCTTTCAGTGTAATGTCCTGAGGGACAAGTGGGGGGAACTCTTTCATTCTCTCTTCCCCCCCCATGGGAACCTAAGATTAAAACACAGAGAAATTATTTACCAGTCAAGAGATTCTTCAGCATTCCTACCTCAAACTAGCCAGCAAGGCACAAGGAAGAATAAAGACATTAAACATTTGTTAGCCAGTTAAGAGCTGGACTGAATAACCTCCAGGAGTTATTTTAGGTTTGTCAGAACAGAGTCAGGATCACATCCAGAGGAACCCTGTGAGAGGTGAGCAAAGATATAGAGCCCACTGCAGGATGCAGCTGGTGGATAAGGCCAGCTGCCTTGATATGAGTGACAGCACTTGTTCTTCATGTGCACAGGAATGGAAATACCAGGACAGGGACAGCTCACCCCATCTCCCATCAATGTGTTCAACACAGAACATTGCCATTCCAAGGAAGAAGTCAGACCACCAAGAAATGAAGATATATGCAGAAGATCCAGCAGGGAAAGAATAAGAAAAGCAAAATTTTCAGCTGCAATCTGTTCTGAAACCCCAGTCTGCAGGTTTGCCATGGAAAACATCCCCGTTGCTGCCTGCACTTTAAGGCTGTTCAAGAAGAGCCAAGTATGACTAAGCAGAGCACTACAAATCTCATCAGCCTGAATGCTAGAAGCAGAAACTATGCTGAAAATGCATCATCTTGAGTGCTCTCTCCTCACACACCTCAGCCATGCAGTCTGTGCAAGACTGCTCCACATTGCACATCTCCACTCGCCAACTGCACAAGTCCCAGACTCCTGATACCTATGGATGACACCTGTCAGTTGTACCCCAGACAGGGGTCCTGCCTACCTGCAGCCACAAGCTCCCTCTAGCACCTCCCCTTACCTTTAGGAATTCTTGGGCTGCATGCTTCTCAGAGACGGTGTCTGCATTACTCAGTGTAGTAACATGGACTGGCAAAAGGTTAGAAGCCAAGACAGAAAACCAGGCAGGCTTTTCTCCCTGAAATAAATACCAAAAGGATGTTAATTATGCTAACTGAAAAGCAGCCCTGAATTGCTCCCTCCTGCCCCATTTTTTTCCTGCAAGTTGAAAATCTGCCCTGCTTGATGCCCCCTCCCTGTTTGAGAGGTCCTTGCCTCTGCCAATGAGAGCAGCCATGGTTTATATAAAACTGGGATTTGAGCTTCCAGAAGAGAAGACCCACAGCTTCACCATCCTGCCTCAAGGCACCCCCAGTTCCACATTTACAGCCAGCACAGCTGCTCAGCTCAGGTAAATCATCCAAGAGAGATCTTTGCTCTCATTTAATTCAGTAGAACAAACTCAGTGTGCTTATTAAGTGCAAGAGGTGATGGACATCCGGAAAGGGGCTTCTTCTCCTATCACTCTACACTTCTAACACACAGTGCTCATTCAACAGTACTAGGTTCCAACTGCTCTCAAGCTATGCAAAGTCAGTGGAGCAATTTCAGCAGGCACTCTCATCACATTTGCAGGAAGAGAACAAGGTCAGAGAGGAGAGAGATCTCTCCAAACACTGCCAGCAACCAAAAATAAAGGCAGGAATTCCTTCAAGTTCAAAGATCTAAGCTGAGGCAGGAGCTTCTGTCATGATCTGAACACAACTGTCTTCCAAGATATCCGGAGGATATAGATACACAAAACTGAATACATTGATGTGTGCTCCTGTCATACCAGTACATTTTTTACTTTACAGAATCCTGCCCCCTCCACCTTTCTGGTTTTCTTCCAGCAGGTCAGGAGTGTCTTTAGCAAACTATCAATTCAACATTTCTGTGGTGATCTTGGAAAGCAGACTGAAACAAAGGAATAGCCATGCACACCCCTAAAACATGGCAAGCTACTGAGAAAATTATCTAAGACTTATGATAATGTCTAATGTTCTTATGAAAGAAGCTGCCCCTTACAGAGGAAGCATCATGGGAGGTCAACGCCACACAGTTCAGTAAAGATGTATGGCATGGGATTTTTAATAAATGGAAGAAAATATTGGCAGGGGGGGACACACAACACATTTGAAAAATACTTTTTACAGAAAGTAAAATACACGTGCAATTAATTGCTTCCTCAGGCAAGTTCTTGAGAGGTCTGCCAGGAAAGAAAAATATCTATGCTCTTCTCTTAACAGGCAGCTTTCACAAAACACAGAAATGAGGAAACCCATCTATTTTCCCAGTTAATTCTGACATTCTCCTCCCTCCCTCCCTCATGCCTCTCTGTATGTCATGGGAAGCACATTAAACTGAAGATGTTTGTCAGCATTCAAAAGCAGTTCCCATTATACGCTGTGTAATACTGCATGCTGGTACCAAGTAACAAACCTTTCTACTACCCATCCAAGGCATTCTGACTTCATGCAGTGATTCAGTAACTGATTCATCATCACCAAAGCAGCAATGAAAGGGTCTGGGAAAGCTACTCAGAAAATATTTTATGGCTGGTACTACAGTAAGAGATGAAGCAGCTGCTCCCAAAATCCTTTCTTCCTTTACCTCTAAGTAGTCTATACGTCCCAAGGCTGCTAAAAACAAGACCATTCCTGGCTTGAGAATAAAGGTCCGTGGAACAATGGCATGTGATGGCAAAACCAGTTTTACTTCCTTCTCTGTTAGGAGATTCAAAACCTGCAAAATAAATTGTCATAACTCATTCCAGATGTTTCAATGGGAACAATGAAGTTAGTACTGACATTATGTTGATAGAGGAAAAAGACCAATCAAAGCAATGTCAAGAACATCTGACACAACAGTTCAATTCAGGTCTACACAGTAAGTGAGAAACAGGAAGAATCTCCCCTGCCAAAATCTGCCAGAGACAATCTGCTTTATCATTGACTGCAGATTATCATTGACTGCAGATTATCATTGACTGCAGGAACAAAATTTGATCTGAAACTTAGCATGGAGCTCTCCAAAGGAGAGCGTGAAGATAATCAGAATCAGAAGCAACTATTTCTGGATGCAGGAAGTATTTTCCACAAATATTCAAATCCATTAGAAGGGAAGAACACATACAATCTCAAGTTACCAAACCAGGTCTCTAAGTTAATGCCAGTCTTTACACTGGCTACCAGAGACCAGAGTGCAGATTAGTAAAGCAGGTTATGGTCTGACAAATACATCACTAGAAAACCAGGAGTCTTCTAGTGTTCATGAAAGCAGCAACGGCACTCGCGCTGTAAAGTCTCAGACAGTTTTTGCGCTTCATTCTCTTCAGAACCTTCCTGTCTGCCTGTACTATTTAATCTTCCCAAAAAGATGACCTGCAGCTCTGCATGGGTACTTAAAGACTAAAAATCAAAACATGCCTGTTTTAGACATGTGCAATTAGTCAGCACTGGCTGACAGTAGGGCATTGCTCTACTGACAAACACCTGACAGACTGGAGCCAGTAACAGCAACACTGCAGATCCTCCTAGCTTCAGGAGAATGCTTTCTCTAAGATGTGGTTTGGTCATACAACTCTGGTTATCCTCCTAAGCTCCACCTTCTTCTGTAGGCTGGGAGAGCTGATGAAGTGTCAGCTCCATTGGCTAATGCTGGTGTGAACTTGCTAAGAGCACTCTTGCTTACTTCCCTTGGTTCAGAGGTTGTGGAAGCTTAGTGACACAGTCCTGCAGCTCCTTTGCAAAGCTGGAAGTATTACACTACTCAGAAATGCAACAGCATTACCACATGAACCCCTCTCAAGTATATACAAACCTTATCTTAATACAATTCCCAAGCTAAGAGAATCCTAATGCCAAGACTATGGCAGAAGCACTCTCCCACAAGCAGAGCTAAGGCAGAACAGTCCTCCCAAACCCTGTCACTCCAAAACACAGCATCACAGAGTACCTACACAGTCTTCCTTTACAATTCCTGGAGTGTCAAAACACCACCGAGCATCCTTCACTTCATTGTGAGTGAACTCCTCCCTTTCCTCAAACCTCTTAGGGGGATCTCGAGGATCTTCATCCATGGTGTAAGACAGCATGTCAGGGTCGAAGTCAATCTCAGCACTAGACTTCTGCTGTTGAAATGTTCTTCCAACTCTTCCTGGATTAAAATGAAAGGTTTTCCTGGTAATTTACTTATTAACTTGCTTTCCTTCAATCAAACATCTGCCCCTTTCATGGCTTAAAAGAAATACACATCAGTAGTATAAAGGCGCTGAAGACACTATGTGGCTAGAAATTTGTGTGTTCAAAATCCAAAATGGTAAGAAATCCCTTCTATAATTCTTGCTTAGCACTCCTCATGACCCAAAATCTCAGCAGGGACCAGATCACAGACACTTCGTTATTTCCAATTTATGGTAAAGCAGGCTGCCTTCTATCTTCAGTGCCTCAGACTGCCAAACACAGAATTATCTGAAAACCAGAGCTATCTTCTGGCAACCCCTCTTTTGAATACATACTAAAATTATGTACAACCCCTGCAGCCTGCAGCCCAAATGTGATTATTTAAAATTAAACTTGTTTTCTTTATTTGGGAACAAGAGAGGCCCATACCCCCAATATGATATCCTTGCACACTACTAAGCTATCAGAATTTGTCAGCCTCCTTCAGAGAGGAGATGCACTGCACAGAGGAACCCTCTGCTACTACAGCAGCTGACAGGTATTCAAAAGTACTAATGATGCTGCTTGTAGAAGAGTCTTGCCCCCATTAATCTGGGAGCAAACACTGGTCAAAATAACTTAACCCTTGTGTAATGCAGTGTTTTCATTAGGGGCAGAAAGGTAACACCTTTACTCACCCACTAGGTAACCTTGCTTTTTAAGTTGATTAAGGTACTTTTTTTCTTCACTGCTTAGTTGATCTTCTGTTTTTGTTGCCTCTTCTTTTAGCCTCTCCTGCCTTCGGAATATCCTGTCACACGTAGGGTTAATAATTGGAAATTTCAACAGGTTCAGTGTTGTTCCTGGAAAAACAAACAGAAGGCACTTTTGGACCTCTGACTACTTGACACATTTCAGCTCTTAGGAACAAGATTACAAAAAACTGCTTCTCTAACTTTTTGGTGAAACCCAGTGACACAAAGTCAGAGGTGGAACTACAGCTGCTCCCATAACGTACCAGCCTCCCAACATGGGGAAGCAAAAACAAGCCATCCACCTGCTTAAGAGCTGTTTTCACCTATCGTTTGAATAAAAGGGTCTCAAAGCCGAGTGGTGCTGAGCCTTAGTATACCTCAGACAAGTCTCAACTCCAGACAGCTTGGTTTGGCCTACAGGTGTTCATCAGTCCACCTCCCAGCCTCCCCACACAGGACACCTCTAATGGACAGGGACAGAGCAAGGCATACACATCAGGTGCCATCCTAACTGGCAGGGGTGCACACAGACCCACTCTGGTTTAATGAGCCTCTTAGTGCTTCAGGATGTGCAGTACCCTCAGCACATGCATCCTACTCCTGCTGCCCCCTGTGAGGAAGCACAGGACCAATTAGGCTGGAAAAGACCTCTGAGATCATCACTGCATTGACTAGACCATGGCACTGAGTGCTACATTCAGGCACAGATTCCATCATCTCCATAGGCAATCCATTCCAATGTCTAATCACCTTTTTGGTGAAGAAATTCCTGCTAATGTCCAACCTAAAGCTCCCCTAGTGCATCTTAAGGCTATGTCCTCTTCTGTCAGTGGCTGCCTCGGAGAAGAGGCTGACTTCCACCTGGCTATAACTTCCTTTGCGTAGATGCAGGGGAGTGATAACGTCTCCCAAACCTCCTTTTCTCTGGGTTAAACACTTCAGCCACTCCTCACAGGTAATATTGTGAAGCATGGCACAATTCTGGAGCTTGCTAACCACCATGGAGGTGCTTAGGGTGGCACGTACCACTTTGGTGACAGGTTCTCCTGCTGCTGGGGTGGCCAAGAGCAGCCCAGAGGCACACAGCTCAATGTTTCCTGCGCACCCCACATCCCCCATTACTCGTGCTACAAAGGGCCGAGTGGTGCCCTGACCTGGCCACGGGGACACGGTTGCCCTGTCGATGATGTCGGGGGCGCGGGACTTGCAGTAGTCGGAGCGCAGCAGGGTGTTGAAGAGCGTGGACTTGCCGGAGTTGGTGGCGCCCAGCAGGTAGACATCGCCGGCGCACTTCCAGGAGCGCTGCAGCCGGCTGACCAGCCCCTCCACGCCGTAGCCGGTCTTGGCGCTCACCAGGCGGACGTCCACCAGCGCGGCTCCCCGCAGCCCGGCCCGGGCGCAGGCCGCCGCCACCCGCTGCCGCAGCCGGCCCAGGTGCCCGCGGCAGTCTGCGGGCAGCAGGTCCACCTTGTTGCCCACCACCAGCACGCCCGCGGCGGGCACGTCGGGGCCCAGCAGCGCCGGCAGCTGCGGCAGCACCGGGTCGGGCAGCTCCATCACGTCGAGCACGTAGAGCAGCAGCGGCCCGCGGCCGTGGCGCGCCGGGCGGCGCAGGGCCGCGCTCACCACGCGGCGGTGCTCGTCGGGCGGCAGCCGCAGCCGCAGGGCGCTCCCGTAGTGCGCCAGCGCCCAGCACCGCTGGCACACGGCGCCGCGCAGCCCCGCGGGGCCCTCGGACAGAAGGCTGCGGTACCTCTCGGCCGGCACGAAGCCCGGCGCGCCGCCGTCCCCGCACTGCAGCTCGGCCCCGCAGCCCGAGCAGCTCACGCCGCTCGGCGGCACCGACGGGTCGGACAGGCTCGGCACTGCCGCCGCCGCGCCCCGCGCCCGCCGCGGCTCCAGCTCCCGCTCCCGGCGCGGCTCCAGCTCCCGCTCCCGGCGCGGCTCCAGCTCCCGCTCCCGCCGCGGCTCCAGCTCCCGCTCCCGCCGCGGCTCCAGCTCTCGCTCCCGGCGTGGCTCCAGCTCCCGCTCCCGCCGCGGCGGCGCCGCCGTCGCCCTCTCAGCCGGGTCCGGCTCGTACTCGAGGAAAACGAAGCGCTCCTCCTGCTCCTTGCCGTGGCCCGCTGCCGCCGTCCGCAGCGAGGCGCGGAGCGGGGCGCGGGCCAGGCGGGCCAGGAGCGCGGGGCCCAGGCGGAGCATGGTGGCGCCGCACCGCCGGGCGCGCGTGCCTGACGTCACGGGGCGCGCGGGCGTCTCGCGGGAGACGCAGGCGTGACGTCACTGGTCGCGCAGCCGCCGTCCCGCCGCCGTCGGCCCGCGCTGCTCCGCGCTCCCGCTCGCCCCTCTCGCCCCTCTCGCCCCTCGCTCGGCCGCCGCCGCCGCGGCTCCTCCCGCCGCCACCATGTACGACGCGGACGAAGGTGAGGGGTTTTCCTCTTCTTTCTGCTCGCCCTTTCCTCCCGCCCGCCCCTGCCAGGGATGGCGCTGGGTGCGCCGGGGCCCGCGGGAGCCGGGAGATGGGGGGATGCGGTGGGCTCTCCCGGAGGGTCCCTGAGCCAGACGGTGGTCGGAGCCTAACTCACACGTTGTGCTTCCCCGCAGATATGCAATATGATGAAGACGATGATGAAATCACGCCCGACCTGTGGCAAGAAGCGTGCTGGATTGTTATTAGGTGACCTGCTAAAAGTCGCTGTCCTTATCCCTTCAAAACCTGTGCTCTCGGTCTTGCAGGTGACATCCAGCTTGCTCCCGGGAGCACGTCTGGGAGCTGCGGGCTTGGTTACGCTGCACTGTGTGTTGCAGCACGTTCAGAGCAGGAGGGCTTTTAGAAGAAACAAAGGGCTGTCGGCTGGATTAAGAAGTTCTGCTGACCTCCAGCATGCTTTTTTCAGTGAAGAAAGGGGTGATTTTGGTTCCACATCAAACACCCTAATCTCACTGCTGTTGCTGGCGTTAGGAAATCAGTACTTGGGTATTTTCACCATTTTGGTGGTTTTTTTCTAGCAAAATATGAGCATCCAGGACCTGTGTGGCTGCAACAGAGGGGATCCACTCTAAAGTTCTGAGTACTATTACTTGGACTTGGGGGCGTCCTCCTAGTTTACTGCAGCTAGGAAATTTAGTTGAAGCAAAGTAATTTAGAGGTATTATTGAAAACTTGAGCTGGAGCCACTTTCAGTGAGGTTTGTCATCACATTTCTCTTCCAATTTAAGGGAAATTTGAGGCACTCACTGTGCATACACTCGTGGCTTAGCCAAGAGGTGGCAGCAAGTCTGTCACTCCAACGTGTCTGTGTCTTCAGGCAGGGAGGGAATTATTAAACATTTGTGAGGAGCATCTGTGTTTGAATGCCTTAGGTTAAGTAATGTGTTTGATTCTGTACTATATTTCATGGCATGTGGAGTTTTGGTAATAAATATATCTTAAGTTTGTTGGTGTGTGAAGTACATTAATTAAATTAAGATTTCTTATTAACCTGCTTTTTTTTTTAGCTCCTATTTTGATGAAAAGGGTTTAGTCAGGCAACAGTTGGATTCCTTTGATGAATTTATTCAGATGTCTGTGCAGAGAATTGTTGAAGATGCTCCACCAATTGATTTACAAGCTGAAGCCCAGCATGCCTCAGGAGAAGTGGAAGAGCCAGTAAGTGGAGAACCTTGGCAGAGATTATGTGTTTTTAAAATTCAAAGTCATTTTACATCAGTTTTATTCAACTCCTGTCCTGCTGTTTGAGTTGAGAAGTGACCAAGAACAAGTGGCTGCTGCAGCTCATATTGTCAGTTCCTCTACAAAAGTGCATGGATAAATTTAGTAGAGCAGGTCAGGTAGCCAAGAGCGAGCTGTGTTTTGGTGAGATTTTGGTTTTTCAGCAGCTTTACCATGGCAAGGCTTATGGCTGAAAACTTCTCTCTTAGCTTTGACTCAAGTTAAGTCCAGGTTTTCAAAGGGTGCTGTTGTTCATGTTCTTCCCTTGGCACCATGTTCTGAAGAGGACAGATTGTCTCTGTTCTGCACCCCGTGATGAGTGTGCTCTTCTACAATGAGTGTGCACCTTCTGCAGTGGCTCTGGTGCTTTCACCTGTGTCCCTTGTGTAGTGTGATCCCTGTTCCATAAGTGCAGATGCTGATGAGCCTTTGCCTTGCTGTCAGTCACTACCTTGATGTTTCCCTCTAGGAAGCATTTAAAGGAACTTTAGGACGCCAGAGCATTGAATTTGCTACATGGTTTTCCTGTTCCTTTGCTTTTATTTTTTTGCAGGCAAACAATTATCCTGTAGAGAATAACTGAGATACCTTTTAGTTTCTGTGATAGGCAAACAGTTCATAAACATTTAGCTCACTAATGCTTAATATTTCCTCTCTTATTCTCTGTATATTATGGCAGAATTCTCTACTTGTGCAGTTCTGCAGCTGATGTTTGTGCTGTGTGTTCAGATCACAAGCGTGGTTTGTGCTGGGCTTCTTTTTGCCCAAAAGCTATTATTTTGCTTTCTCAAATCACAGAAGTTAGTGTCTTATTCTCATTTATTATTTGCAAGTTTTTAGGAATAGGTTTAGAGGTGAGAAAAAGAAAACTTGCTTTTCCCTCAGAGTCACTTGCAGGCAATCTCTCACCACATTTGAAGATACTGGACTAATTTAAGGAAATTGTGTATTGGGAAAAACTTAATTTTTTTTTGTCTCCCTCTGCTTCTCAGTCTCAAATTTTGAAGGCAGTTTAGAGCACATAAGAGGGTTTAGCAACCATGCTCAGAGATAAGAATGATGGCAACCATATTCTCCTTAAGATAGCTTTCATGAGGACTTGGGAAACAGCACTATGTGCGGCTGTTGCTGCAAATCCAGAAAAAGGTGTTTCTTCACATAAGGGTTGAGGTATTTTTGACCTACAAAACATTTGCAACAAGGGTGTGCCACCTCCTGTGGTAGGAAGCTTTTGTGCATTTTAAAAATCAGATAGTTTTCCAAAAACCTCAAGTCTTACTTTGTTTACTTGTCCTATAGAATCTTCTAGGAACTGGTGCTACTCAACTTGCTTTGTTTTTATTTATTGGTAGTGGCTGTTCTTCTGCAGTAACAGTTCTGGTTGCTAGTAGGAGAGATGTTTCTCCCATTACAAATAAATATATTCTTGTTTTCCAGCCCCGGTATCTGTTGAAGTTTGAACAAATCTATCTCTCCAAACCTACACATTGGGAAAGAGATGGAGCACCCTCACCTATGATGCCAAATGAAGCCAGACTGAGAAACCTTACGTAAGAGCCAACTCTGGTGGATAAACACAAGGAAGAACTGCTTCTGCCTTATTAATTGATAACCTTTTGCAATACAGTAGTGCCTTGAAAATGTAACAATTACTGCTTTATTTAAACTTCCATGTCTAGTTGTTAAATGCAGATGGTGATTGGTGACTTGGTAATAATGCTTAATACACCAGTGAGTGCTTGAATAACTGCTTTCATTACTCAGGGTTATACAGAAAGGTAGTAACTGACAGGTGACGCAGTGGTGTTTTTATTCTGTAGGTATTCTGCCCCCTTGTATGTGGATATAACTAAAACAGTTATTAAAGAAGGGGAGGACCAATTGCAGACCCAGCATCAGAAAACCTTTATAGGAAAAATCCCTATAATGTTGCGTTCCACATACTGTTTGCTGAATGGCTTAACTGACCGTGATCTTTGTGAGCTGAATGAGTGCCCACTTGATCCTGGTGGCTACTTCATCATTAATGGATCAGAAAAGGTAAGGGATATACCTTGCACAGCCATCTTTACAGACACTGGAAGTTCTGTTACTTGTTCCTATATGTTTTGCCAAGAGCATAAACACTCTTATTCCAGTGTACCGGCGATACTGTGGGAGCTCCTGATCTTGCAGAAAGATGGGCTTTTAGTCATCTGTTAGGGCTTTCTCAAGCCACCTTTTCTACTTTGAGGTACATTTCCCATCTTCAGTTCTTCCCTTCTTCAGTTTGGTGAACTGCTTTGCATTTTGTGAACTGTTTGTCAGTAAGTGCTCTTAGATAGTTTTATTTCCTTTTTCAGTGTTGCAGAGCAGCATGCATTTTGAAATGAGGCAGTTCCTCACTCTGAGTGTTCTCCAGTTTGTTCACAGCTATATAGATGCATTTTGTTTTAAGAAAAGGTTCTTGCCTCCATTGCTGTGGAAGCAGCTTCAGAAAATCATATCCACACCCTGTTAGTGCCTCACCAGTGAAACTCACAGTTTTTTCTAACTCATAACCTGGGGAAACACAGCAAAATAATCTGAATTTTTTATTTCTTCTTGGGGGAAAACAAATTCTGGCTTTGATTGTTGAGCTGGCATTTAAATTTGCCTGTGTAGTGCATTGGCCTTGGAAAAAAAGATTGTGAAATGCTTTCTTTATCAGTGTGTGAAATGTCTCAGCACAGCCAGCATGTGTGGTAAGTAATAAAAGACAACAGTGTTCCCTGAGTCTCTTGTTTGGGCTCTTCCATCTTAACTAGCTTATATTTTGTTTAAATCTGTATTTTTAAAATACAGAGTTTGGCCAGTTGACTTAATGCTGTGCAGTGCTCTTAAAGTTGAGGCACCTGAAGGAATAGTAGAAACACTGTGAGTGCTACTTTCAGTTTTCTCTTTTGTCAGTTATTTACTGGTGCTCTTGTTTCTCACACAGGTTCTGATTGCTCAGGAGAAAATGGCTACAAACACAGTGTATGTGTTTGCAAAGAAAGATTCAAAGTATGCCTACACAGGAGAGTGTAGATCTTGTCTGGAAAATTCTTCTCGACCAACAAGTACTATATGGGTCAGCATGCTGGCCAGAGGTGGACAGGTATGGCTAGGCAGCAGTAACCCCAGAGATTGATTTAGGAGTTTTGTTACTGTCCTGTCTCTTTGTGTCATTTGCTTTTGGGATTTTGAGAAGATATTTTTTCTGATGCTAAGTTGTAAAGAAGATAAAAGTAAATGAAAATTTGTTGGTTATAAATTATGCCTGTCTCTATGATTAATAATTTGAGGATTGAAATGAAGACTCAATATGTGGCAGATTTTAGGGCAAGGCTAAAAATAATTTTTAAATTACTATACATGAATTTTTAGAAAATTCAGACAAGCTGAAGAATAAATAGAAGAGCAGGGGACCCTCTCTTTGCTGATGGCCAAGCTAGTGTTGAGATGTGTTTTGCAGACCACATATTAATTCATATTTAACATCTAATTGTGCCATCTGTGAGGGAAAGTTAAGTGCTACTTCTAAAGCAAAAGGTGTCAGTACTCATTTAGTATTGCACTGATGTTTTGAAATTTTCCAAGAGCAACTTAAATAGAAGCTTTACAGTATTCTCACTCCTGATGTCTGAGGCACTCCTGATTTCCTCTGCATCCCACAGCATTTCCTTCTGGAGAAGGAGAGCAGCTGCTTGAATAATCACTTGCACATTGGGTTGGAAAAGCTGAGTTAAGCCTGACAGAAGGAACACTGAAGGTGGATAGGATTCCTCTTTGAACTTAGGGAGAGAAATGATGCATATGGGTGAACGAGTAGTATTTCTATTCCTTTGTATCAGCAAAAACCTTACAAGTTTTCACAGGCTTCTAAAGCTTGAAATGTTTTTAAAATAAAAAGTCATTGCTGGAGTAAGGTTGCAGAGTAGCTCCTTAGTTGGCCTGCTGAGAAGCTGTGTTGTCCTGTGGTGCTTGAATAAATATGCTTGCGTTGTATGATCCAAATTCAGGGAGAGACTTTTACTTAAAGGCAGGATGATTTTAGAGACTCTGTTGAAAGGCAGGATGATTTAAGCCTAACCCTGCTCTCCCCCATCTTTGCAGGGTGCAAAGAAGAGTGCCATCGGTCAGCGCATTGTAGCAACTCTGCCGTATATCAAACAAGAGGTGCCCATCATCATTGTCTTCCGTGCACTCGGCTTTGTGTCTGACAGGGACATTCTAGAGCACATCATATATGATTTTGAAGACCCAGAAATGATGGAAATGGTAATATATATTAAATTATTTCCTGTTCTCATGTTTGGTGGTGTGTCGCTGCAGGTAGTCATCACCTGAATGGTTGTACATTTTCCAGTTGAAATTTATTTATTATTTTTGTGGGTTCTGTATTAGAAATGTTGAAAGTGCTCTGCCTGAATCTATTGTAATGAGTACATTAAGGGAACAGAGCACAGTGGAAATTTTTAAGAGTTAATATGTATTTGGAGAGTTAGGGTCTTCTCTTGCTGTTGCTAACTTTAACTGTAAAATCTTGATTATACCTGAAATAGCATCAGACTTAGAATGAACTTGAATAAGAACTATTTTCTGAAGTTTAAACTATTTTTTGTGTTCTTCCTACATGCTTCATTGCTGTTTTCTAGTGCCAGAAAGACCTGGATCAATAATTAGCAGATCCTGAAAAGAATCATTAACAAACTACTGTGTAGTTTCCTTCAGCCCCAACAGGCACTGGTTGCTACAGGATTTTGCTGTATTTTTCTGCCTTAGGTCAAGCCATCTCTGGATGAAGCATTTGTCATTCAAGAGCAAAATGTTGCCCTAAACTTCATTGGCTCAAGAGGTGCCAAGCCAGGTGTCACTAAAGAAAAGAGAATCAAATATGCCAAAGAAGTCTTACAGAAAGAAATGCTCCCACATGTTGGTGTCAGTGACTTCTGTGAAACCAAAAAGGCCTATTTTCTAGGGTATGTCAGAACTGTCTCACAGCTGCAAATGGATATTTTTTACTCATATATATGATTGGAAGAATGCCTTGAATGGAAGTTTGTTTTAACCTCAGTCTTCCGGATACTCTGTGATAAACCTTGGGGCACTGGTATATTTTTCAGGCTGAGAAAATGCAAATTTTGATAAACTAGGAAAAAAATAAAGGAACAAAATGAGCCTCAAACACATTTTGGATCTTAAGTTAATATGATGATAGTGCTAAAAGTTGTATGGATAAAATCTAGAAATTAATAACTAAGATTTAGATAAGTACTGATAAGCTGACTGTAATGTAAACCACTCTTTAAAACTAGTAGCACATTGTCTTGATCACTGCTTACTGATATACAGATGAACTGTAGCATCAGGAGAGTTGTGATTTTATCCCTGATTGCATGTGCATAAACAGAGCCTGTATTACAGTGCATGGCAGATGCTTAGCAGAAGAGGCATGACCATCATGATGTGAATATTTTCTTCTCTCTGTCCTTAGCCTGAACTTTCTGTGGGTCATCCACCTCTAAGGATGTCCTGAAGAGGTTTATTTTAGGTCAGTGGTATCCTAAAGATCTAGAATGGACAGCCTTTAGGAAAGAGTTCACTGACTTATCTATGAAAACATGTACTCTTTGTTGTGAATGTCTGGTGTCAGTTTAAAACATAAACTGTCTTATTTGCTTAGGTATATGGTTCATAGACTGTTGCTGGCAGCACTGGGAAGAAGAGAGCTTGATGACAGAGATCATTATGGCAACAAAAGACTGGATCTTGCTGGTCCGCTCTTGGCTTTCCTGTTCAGAGGGTAACTATCACATACACGTTTTCTTCGTTTTCTTTCATGGTAGAGGCATTGCCTACTCTGTGCTTCTAAGTCAGACTAATTCTATTGTGTCAGCCAGTCTTGGGCAACACAGCTTCTGTCTAATTATGATTTCTTTGTGGAGTGGTTGAGTTTTCTATAACACTAGGTGCCCAGCATTGACTTGTTTTGAAGCATATATTATGCATGTTTACAAACAGTTGCATTTACTTTATTCCCCTCTGCCTCCTCACCCTGGTTACAAATTGCTTCTTTTCAGGAGGCCAGTGACATTTTTTTCAAATAGCCCCAAGTAGGCTGAATTGCACGTGCACTGTTTAATCAGGTTTCTTGGTGTCTTCTACAGAATGTTCAAGAATTTGCTGAAGGAAGTGAGAATATATGCACAAAAGTTTATTGACAGAGGGAAAGATTTCAACTTGGAGTTGGCAATTAAAACAAGAATTATTTCAGATGGTTTGAAATATTCATTGGCAACTGGAAACTGGGGTGACCAGAAGAAAGCTCATCAGGCCAGAGCAGGAGTATCTCAGGTACAATAAGAGCTTTGTCAGGTTTACAGTTCTTATGGTAAAATTATTCTCATGGAAGAGTTTAACATTGCTTAGCAGCCATGCATGTTGTATGTTAAACAGATATATTATTAAAAGGAAATTTCCTTCGGTCACACAGATGAGGATCCAAACAGTTGGATCTTCACGGGTCTATGGTTTAGGGTTTTTTTGGTCATGGTTTGTTTGCTTTGGCTATTGCATTCACTGCTGAACTGATGGTGTAACTCTTGTACAGATTTTTTTGTTAGATCATACACTTTTGTGTAAATTCCTAGTCCCAGGTAATCATCCAGGAGGATGGATTTCTTTGGTTTAGTTACTTCCAGTGCCTCAGAGGCAGTTAAAAAAACTTGAGTGACACTTTATAATACAAAAGTTAAGTATTCCATAGCAAATGATGAGGAGCACTGACTTTATTAGCCCAGGGTCTTGCTGTGGTAAAAGCATGCTCTGGGAACTTCTGCCACTAAAACACTAGTTAGGAGCTTGAGATTCTGGGGGTAATGTGAGGTTAGTGGAGGTGAACTAAAAAGTGCAGATAACAAAAATGAAAGCTGTTTTAGTTCTTTTTAAGCACATAATTTCTAGAGGGCATTGATCCTTTGTGCTAGGGTGTCATGATGCCTACCAGCAACACACTTAAGAAGCTTTGACTGACTGAACTCCTTCCAATGTGCAGGTGTTGAACCGCCTGACTTTTGCATCCACGCTTTCCCACCTGAGACGCCTGAATTCTCCAATTGGGAGAGATGGAAAACTGGCCAAGCCCCGGCAACTGCACAACACCCTGTGGGGAATGGTTTGCCCTGCTGAGACCCCTGAGGTAATGAAAGCAGAATTTGTGTACTAACTGCCTTTCCCTCACAGACATTTTGTAGCCTTGGCACTTGTGATGATCCCTTGCACTTTTTTTAATAATGCTGACACAAATATTTAGCTTTATAGCTAACTGGGTGGTTGGAAGCATATTTTGCATCCATTTCCTTGAGGAGTTAAATTTAAATTCTTGAATCTTCTTGCGGGAACATCTTGATTTGAAAATGCAGGTTAACTTTGTGTTTCTGCTAGGGTCATGCAGTAGGACTTGTGAAGAACTTAGCCCTGATGGCTTACATTTCTGTGGGGTCTCAGCCATCCCCAATTCTGGAATTCTTGGAAGAGTGGAGTATGGAAAACCTAGAAGAAATATCTCCAGCAGCAATAGCTGAGTACGTGCAAGTAAAACTCTTAAACAGACTTAAACTTTGTCCTGCACAACACTTAAAGGGTTTGAGGGTTATTTGCTGGGGGGGGATATTTTTAATTATTATTTGTTTGTATTTCCCCTTTCTAGTGCTACCAAGATATTTGTTAATGGCTGCTGGGTAGGAATACACAAAGATCCGGAGCAGCTGATGAATACCCTAAGGAAGCTTCGTCGTCAGATGGACATCATTGTGTCAGAGGTATAAATCTTTACATCTAGAGTTTGGGTGTCCTTTTAGACAAGAGAGGATAATGCCTTGATACTACTTTGCAAGTTTCAAGTGGCATTATTTGCAAGTCTCTTTCTGAATATACTTCCCGTTAGGTTTGTTTTGTGGGTTTTTTTGGGGAGGCTTTCATATTTGGTGCATTTGGTTTTGTTTGTTTTTTTTTTATTTTATGCTTCATTGTGTATGATTTGTTGTGGGGTTGGTTTGTTCAGGGGGGATTGTTTGTTTTTAAAGAGGATCCAAAACAGTTGAAAATAATCCTCTGAAATGCTCCTGTTTGTAGGAGTGTTACTCTTTGTTCTGTGCTTCTGCTAGTGCCTGAAAAGTCTTTGCTTTAGGGAATTTGGGTATTCTGTTTTGTGTTCTGTAGTTCTGATTCCAAGCTGAGGCTTTGTACTTAGGAGGTGCTGCTGTTTTGCCCAGGTCTCAATGATCAGAGATATTCGTGAGCGAGAAATCCGCATCTACACTGATGCAGGCAGAATTTGTCGGCCCCTTTTAATTGTGGAGAAACAGAAGTTGCTGCTGAAGAAAAGGCACATTGACCAACTGAAGGAACGAGAGTATAACAACTACAGGTGAGATACATTCCTGAAATTCAACTGAAGGTGTCATTTTCCATCCTGGAAGGTGCATGTTTTCTCAGGTTGGAGAGAGGAATGTTTATAGCTTTGTGCAGCACAAAGATGCTTTCTCTGCCTGGTAGTTTAATCAGTTTTTTTAAATCACACTGAGGCAGTGGTAGTCGTAATAAGCCAGAGAAGTCCTTGTTCTTGTCACTGCTGAAGAGACCCATTTTAGGTGTTAATTGAGTTATTGGTTGTTCAGTTGGCAGGATCTCGTGGCCAGTGGTGTAGTAGAGTACATTGACACCCTGGAAGAAGAGACTGTGATGCTGGCAATGACTCCAGATGACTTGCAAGAGAAAGGTGTGGCATATTGTTCAACATACACACACTGTGAGATTCACCCATCCATGATCCTGGGAGTGTGTGCATCTATTATCCCTTTCCCTGATCACAACCAGGTCAGTGCACTTCTGCTGATATCCCGCTTTTAAAGCTGATAGAAAACCCACAGGTGTGTGTGTGTGTGTGTGTGTGTGTAAGGAGCTTTATGTACATAATTATTGGTCTTCTCTTTGTCTGTCTAGTCTCCCAGGAACACGTACCAGTCAGCTATGGGTAAACAGGCTATGGGAGTCTACATCACCAACTTCCATGTCCGTATGGATACGCTGGCACACGTGCTGTATTATCCCCAGAAGCCCCTGGTAACAACACGCTCCATGGAGTACTTGAGGTTCAGAGAGTTGCCAGCAGGTGCGTTGTCAGTTCATGTTCATGGAACAAAACCACTACTCTTTTGTTTCAAACATGTCACAAATGGTGTGTGTAGAGTACCTGAACACTTAGCAAATGTGTGCAATTTAAAAATAAGTATAGGTTAAGTGTTAGATTGCAGCTGGACACCTAGACTGCAAAAATATGTTGGTAGTGTTGCAACTGAAACTACTTTACCCAAAAAAACCCTGTTAAACCTCACTGAAAAAAAAAAGCATTTTCTATATTGATGTTTGATAGGTTTTTCACAAGGGGTCACTCTTGACTCTCTTTTCTACCCAGAGTTGCATTTGCTGATACTGCATGTTTTTGTGTGTGGGATGTAGAGATTTTATCTGAGGAAGGACAGAACAGCTTCACTGTAGAGAGTACAGCCTACTTTGAGTTAAAATAGTGTCTGTCTGGGCATGTGTGCATTCTTTCAAAATATTTTGTCTGCATATTTAGGTATCAACTCGATTGTAGCCATTGCATCATACACAGGCTATAACCAGGAAGACTCTGTCATTATGAACCGTTCTGCTGTTGACAGAGGCTTTTTCAGGTAAGACTCTATAAAATTTTTAACAGCTTGGAATTTAAAAAAAAAACTATATTGAATTGTCCAGAGGCTCAAGAAAAATTCATTTTATGCTGGAAGATGCTGTTCTCTAAATCTTTCCGACTTGAGAAGCATTTTTTTTTAATGGGGATGGAGGGAGCAACACAATGAAAACAGTGAATGTGTATCTTGGCAAAACACCATGAAACCTCAGCGCCCACTTTGTCTTCTTAATCTTCCATTTTGATCTTTATTCTGTTTAGGGTCCTTTTTGTCACAGTTTAATGAAAAAAAAACATTTGGACTCTTCTCTGGTATATTTTCATATAAGTCTTGCAAGTTAACAGAATGATGTTGCAGCATTTTAGCATAGTCTTGTCTTTATTAGTGAGACAGTTGCTACCAGTTAGGATTGGAATGTTCCTCTCCTTAGAAGGAACTGCTGTTGGCACAGCTGGTGGCTGATGTGACTTCATGCATTATAGTATCTGAAAGCACTTTGGTGTGCTGGCAACTGAGGCAGCAAACAAAAAACCTTAAAGCACCAGAAAGAACTTTATATAAATTGGGAGCATTTCACTGCAGTTCATTTGTACTGAGTGTGGCACTCCAAGGTAGCAGTGGAAGCCTAAAAAAGTATGCAAAATTGCTTGCATAAGGAGGAAAGTAATATGAGAATGATGGACTGAAGATGTGAATAATCATTAGGAATAATAACTACTTCTGTGGTGTCAAGCAGATACAAAAGTCTTTGCAGTTCATCAAAAATTAGCATGTTATCTTAGGTACTTTGGCAAAAGTGATGGTCACTGCAAAGGGACCATCATAATGCCCTCTGTAACTTCTCTGTCTGGTGGGATGTTTTTTTGTTTTCCCCTCCTCAGTGAAGGTCAGATTATCAGGAAATCAGAGGAAAGGTTGTGCGGCATGCGCTCAGTATTTGAATTTGGTTGTCATTAGTAACGGTAGCCATAATATGTGAAAGTTAGATATGGGGGAAAATGATGCTGGCTTCACTGAAGAAGACTTCATAACTTCCTTTCAGGTCTGTGTTCTATCGCTCATACAAAGAGCAGGAGTCTAAGAAAGGGTACGACCAAGAGGAAGTTTTTGAAAAGCCTACACGTGAAACTTGCCAAGGTAAGCTAAAGGAGTGTTTTTAAATTAAGGTTTTGTGGGCAAGGTAGCATTGAACAGTCTTCATTCTGGGATACATTAATACAGACATTTCTGTATTTCATAGAAATTACCGTATCAGTTGAGATATTTACATTAGATGTTTTAGCAGTTGTCTGAAGCTGCAGGCAGACTTGTTGAATTACTGCAGAACATCAAGAGTCAGTATGTTGAAAAATTTGGGAGTCTCCTTTTTTGGTTCCTTCTTCCCTTCAAGGTATGAGACATGCAATCTATGACAAACTTGATGATGATGGTTTGATAGCCCCTGGGGTACGTGTGTCTGGGGATGATGTCATCATTGGCAAAACAGTCACACTGCCAGAAAATGAAGATGAGCTGGAAAGCACCAACAGACGCTTCACCAAGAGAGACTGCAGCACCTTCCTGCGGACCAGTGAGACTGGGATTGTAGATCAGGTCATGGTAACCCTGAACCAGGAAGGGTACAAATTCTGCAAGATTAGGGTGAGCACTGAGGTTTTGCTTTCTGCTTTAATGATCTTTGGTCCGTATTTAAGTTACCAATTGCATGTTTTCCTGTGGCTTACAGGTACGTTCTGTAAGAATTCCACAAATCGGAGATAAATTCGCTAGCAGACATGGTCAGAAAGGAACCTGTGGGATCCAGTACAGGCAAGAGGTAGTAATTTATTTTTTCTTCTTCTTTCGGAGATTTTACCTGTGATGGTCATGGCATTGGAACTCTCTTAAGTGAATTGTCTGTGGAATATCTACTCAGGTGCAATATTGACTTAAATGTAGCTAAAATATTTTTAGAAGGAGACACAGCCACTTTTTACATATTTCAATGCCTTTTAAATTTTTTAAAAGACTTAATTTGGATCCAGGCACATACTTTTCCTATACATGATTTCTGGGAGGAATTGATTGTGTGTTTCCCTGCTCTAGGATATGCCCTTCACATGTGAAGGCATCACACCTGATATCATTATCAACCCTCATGCCATCCCTTCCCGCATGACCATTGGTCACTTGATTGAGTGTCTTCAGGGCAAGGTAAGAACAGTTTTCTATACTGCATGTCTCAGCAATATGAATTGAAATTTGGTGGGGACTGTTGTTTGCTTTGAGCTTTTCTTTTTTCCTGAAGATAAACACTATCTAGTAGGTGTTACTTCACTTTAAAATGATTGTTCTCCAGTTACTTGATAGCAAAAGGAGGTTTCTTAGGGAAGATGTACAATCCTGTAAATTTTATCCAGAAGGTCAGGTCCTACCTACAGTGTGCTCTCTCGTTTGTTGTTTTTGTTCCAGACATTTTCCCCTGACCTAGAATAAGGAGAGGCAAAATTGTTCCTATTGTGTATTTTTTGAAATATGTGGCAGATAAACACAGCAAGATTGGCATGAAATCTCAAATTCCAGTATTAAGCGTTACAACTGTTTGAAACAGCTAAATATGATCCTTCAGAAACCTGACAGACTTTTCCAAATCTCTTCTCTGTAGGTGTCTGCAAACAAGGGAGAAATTGGTGATGCTACACCTTTTAATGATGCTGTCAACGTGCAAAAGATTTCCAACCTTTTATCAGATTATGGCTATCATCTAAGAGGAAATGAGGTATAAACAAAGTATCAATCCACTGTATTTTTTTAATATACCTGTGATGGGTAGTAAGGCTTATGATTGCATTGACTTCTTCAGGTCCTCTACAATGGTTTCACTGGTCGAAAAATCACATCCCAGATCTTCATTGGCCCTACCTATTACCAGCGCTTGAAGCACATGGTGGATGACAAAATCCATTCTCGTGCACGAGGGCCAATCCAGATCCTTAACAGACAGCCCATGGAAGGCAGATCTCGGTAAGGATCCCTGCTAGTTTCTTAAAGGTCTTTTGTTTTTCTGTCCAGTTTTTAGCCCTGAACAAATAGTTGGTTCAGCTTTGCAGCTTAATTAGCTCACCCCAAATAGCCACCCATTTTTTCATGTGATTGGCTTAAGATCTTGTATTGAGTGCAGGTGCCAAGGTTTTGGTAGAGGAGATACTGCTAGGGTGGCCTCTCTGAGAAAGGACCAGGGCTTGCCCCATGCTGGACACAGCCACTTACAGCTGGCCCTGGCACCCCCAGTGCTGGCCAGAGCTGAGCCCTGCAGTGGTGCTGGTAGCACCTCTGTGAGAATATATTTAAGAAAGGGTAAAAAATGCTGTGCAGCAACTGTGAGAGAGGAGTGAGGAAATGTAACCGGAACTGCCCTGCAGTCTGTTCCTGAATGATTCTACCCCATGGGAAAGGCCCATGCTGGAACAGTTTGTGAAGGATTGTCCCATGGAAGGGGCCATATGCTGAAGCTGGAAAAAATTGTGAGGAGAAGGGAGCAGCCAAGAGCAGCTGTGATGCACTGACTGCAATCCCCATTCTCCCAGTCAACACAGGGAGGAGAGGAAGGATTTAGTAATGAAGAAGTGAAATAAACCTGGGAAGAAGGTTGGGGAGGTGACCTTTTTAGTTTTGTCTTTGCTTCTCATCATCCTACTCCATCTTTAATGGGTGATAATCTCATTTTCCCCATGCTGAGTCTGTTTTGTCTGTCATAGTAATTGATAAGCAATCTCCCTGGTTTTATCACCACTCATGAGCTTTTCCATCTTATTTTCTCCCCATGTCCTGCTGACATGGTGGGGACCAGAGAGCTGTTTGGGTATGTAGCAGACAGCCAAGGTTAAACCCACCACAGATAAGCAGAGGATGACTTAATTGTGCACTTCATTTTGCTGTATGGTTGTGCTGTGGCTGTCAGACACCAGCTGTACAAATCTTCATCAGCAGTTATTAATTACTGTTCTCAGTTTTATTCTTTGGTGTTAAAGGAAAATTAATGCCCAGCTTTCCTCCTGCCTTGCAATACAGCTACTTGTTCTACCAACAAGAACTGATTATTTTGCCAGTGAACTCAAAAGTTGAGGGGTTTTTCTCGTCCTTCTAGTGATGGTGGCCTTCGCTTTGGAGAAATGGAACGAGATTGCCAGATTGCTCATGGAGCAGCCCAGTTCTTGAGAGAAAGATTGTTTGAAGCTTCAGACCCATACCAGGTCCATGTGTGTAACCTCTGTGGAATCATGGCAATTGCAAACACAAGGACTCACACCTACGAATGCCGCGGATGCCGTAATAAAACTCAGGTGCGTGTGGTTTTCATCCGCCATTGTTTCTCCTTGTGGGCAGGAGGAAATGCCACTTGAGTGAAGCAGGAGGATAGGGAAGTAAATATTTAAAGAAGCACCAGAACAATTGCTATTTTAGTTTCATAACTGTTTTTAGTGTTTATAGTGTTGTAGTCAATTTGGATGCTTCCTTATTAATTTTACAGTGTTGGCTTGTCACTTAGCAGGAAATGCTGCTCAAGTGTTGTACAGTGCAGAGTTTTCAGAGACTTTAAATGCTCAAGAACTTATTTTTAGAAGTAAAACTCAGAATCACAGGAATTCCAAGGCATTGCCCTTGTGACTGTCCCATGAAGATATTTATGCTTGCAGAGCTAGGTCCCCACGGGAGGTCTTTTGTGCTGCACTTTGGTGGGTTTTTTTAAATTTAATAAAAGCTCTGCAGTCCATGCTTGGTTACAGAAGTATGTCAAGGGACAACAGTAACAGAGATAAAAATAGCCTTGAACAGGCTTGTTTTTTTGCCAAGGACTGACTGCTGCAACTCTGAACAATGGCACTGGGGTTACAGAGTGATGTGTGCTGGAAACCTTACCTGCATTTATGCACCTCAGGCACACTCTGCTATGCACAGGTTCTGTTAAATGGTTCTTGTTTAGGATCAGATCCCTTGGCTGCATTTTTACATTAAAAATGTGTTCTGGAGAGCTGCTTTGTAGCCTCTACAGACAGTCTCAGCTTCCTTCTTGCTTTGATACTGTCTGTGAGCAATTCTCGGTAAATGCTTTCATGCATAACTTCAGATTTGCTTTTAAGCCAAAAACTCAACTAAGTTATTTTGTAGAGGATGTGGAAGTTGATGCTTTATGAGTGTTTATCACAAGACTTTTGAAATCTCTTTCCAGATATCTTTGGTTCGAATGCCCTACGCCTGCAAACTCCTCTTCCAGGAACTGATGTCTATGAGTATTGCACCTCGTATGATGAGTGTTTAGCCTTAAAAGGGCTTTTTTTTTTAATTATGAGACTCAAGTGCTCAGGTTTTGTTTCATTTTGTACACGTTACATTCAAAATTACAGTTTTACTCATCTGCTGTGTGCTGTTCAAAAGTATGTTTATTTCCTGTAAATAGAATTAAAATTTGTAATCGAGTTTGTGAATCTATTTGTGTATCTGTGAAAGAAGTGTGCAAGCAAATTGGGACTCAGAAAAAGGGAGTTAAGAGGGACTGATTAGTCAGCTAGAAAAAGCCAGAGCTTGCAGCTTTCCAAAATACTAATTTAAAACTGTGCGTAAGTGAAAGTCCTCACATCACAGCTCTGCACCATCATCTGTGGAGAAACAAAAATATGTTACACTCTGTCCTGTTCCAAAGGGGAATATTGCAACTTTGGCAATAGCTTTGGGATCTCTTGGCTGAGGATGAGACCTGACCCCTCCTTCCTTCCTGCCTTCTTTCCTTCCCTCCCTGCTGCAGGGGGGTGATAACAGACATGTTTTTCTGTCCTGAGATCACCTGGACATGGTACACCGACTCTCACAGTGTAGCTATGATGTCTGGCAGTTTGTTCCATTAACTTTATCAATTTCCTTTAAAGTGGCAGTCTTCATTTACTTATCACTTAACTCCAGATGCCTCAGAGCTTTCCTACAGCTGAAAAGAACCAGCTGTAGCATGTGCTGGGTGTGTGCAAGAAGCAAACTGTTCTGGGATATAATAAGCTTGCTGTTCATGGCACAACTCAGTAAAACTCAATTTCATTCACATCCACAAATAAGATGTTTGAAAAGGGATTAGAGACTACCTTAAAACCATTAGCAAAGTTCCTGAGCATGATATTTGGATTCATTGTAAGCTCTCATTTCAGTGCCAGGTGCTGCTAATGTTCCTCTAAGGGAAGTATTTTAGCTCTTCACAGACATAAGGACACAAAAAGTCAAGACTATATAGTTTGGATAAAGCTAGCAGGAATGAAAACTAAGGATTACATCCAATAGGGGGATTTGGGCAGCACAGTATTCTCTAGCCAGGTGCTTTATTCCCTGTCCCTCTGCCTCTAGCAGGGTTAGTTGCTGTTCTGGCTCTCCAGATTTATTCCTAAGCATATCATGTGGCTGTGGTACTGAGCCATCCTCTGCAGCTGGGATGAGGGTGGCTGGTTTGCCACCAGCTTTGCACACAGCCTAGCAAAGAGGACATGCTGTGGCAAATCTCCTGAGGTTTCACATCCCAGCATACAGAGAACCTGGCAGGAACTGGAACATCTGCTGTGCCAATACTGCTCTCAGGAGAGAGGAGCAGGGTTGAAAGCATCCAGACAATACTGAAAGGATGATACAATTGTAGGGCTGGAAACGCATTGGAAGTTGCTCTATAAAAAAACCCAGAAGATGTTCCCAGTTAATTCGGTATTTCCAGTACTTTACAGTATGTGAGAGGTTATTTAACAATCCCTTGAAAACTCTAGCGGCTAAGATTTGCTGGAATGTTCTGTCAAATGCAAAAAACTGCATGTTAAACTGGTATTTCTAGTGCAGGGGGGAGAGTTTGTTGGTTTTTTTGGGGTTTTTTTTTTGAAAGCATTAAAGAGAAGTAGTCCTTTTTATCAAATAACAAGAAACTGTTAGGGGAGAGAGCTGCTGAGTGTTCAGCCACACTTACCAACCTTTGGTCAGGGCTATTTCATGCAGAGTTTCCACAACGTGGATTTTCGCAGAAGCTGTTGCCTCTCCTTTGGCATTTGATGCATGGCACTCATATTCCCCAGCATCCTCTTTGCTCAAAGGAGATATCTAAGGGAAGAAACACACCCCGCTCCCCCAGTGAGCATCTTGTGCACTGGTAGAGGTGATTCTGTTTTCAGGTATCTTACAGAACTTCCTTGTGTCAAACCCTGTCCTCCCCACTACTCCCCCTCTGATTTTGTAAGTGGTATGCACACTGTAAAACGCTGCATGCTAGACAGAGGAAGGGTGCATGTACCAGGTAAGACTGGAACCAGCAGCCACCCTTATCCTTCATCTCTAACTCACACAGGCTGTTTTCCTCTAAATGCCCTGTCTGTTGCCATTTGTCTAGTGTTCTTTGTCCATGAGCAGTTTGCAAACTGCACTCTGCTGCCTGTGCAGCTCTGTGCACACATAGAGTACTTACCAGCACCCAACCAGTCACTTCGTGTTTCTCAGGGCCCCCACGGGTCTGGATAGCCAAGTTCTCCCGGTCCCCAGGCAGAAGCTCCATCCTCTGGACACCATACTGTCCTCGAATTATCTAGACAGAGGGGCAGGAATGGGTAAGAACTTCGGGGCTACCTTACGCTGGAACCGCATGCTGAGCATACCTGCACACAGATCAACATTAGATATACATGAATGTGTTTTGTGCAGCAGCAATGTATTCCTAGTGTCAGAGTTTCACCTCATCCTCCGTGTAGTGCAGCCACAGCACCCCAGTGCCTCAGCCCTGAGGCTGGGTTCCCCTCACCTCAGCAGCAAGAGTGGCCCAGTTTTCTGGGACGGATGGTGCTGGGCAGTGGCGTGTGCCAACATGCCCCGTGCTAATCTAGCCTCACAAAACTTGTGTGTGTTCCCAAGGGTGTGCTCAGCCGTGCCTGTTTCTGCTGCAGCAAACCAGGCAGACCCGACTGGTAGGCACAGCATCAATGGGAAAGCAGCACTGCAGTCTTTCCCCAGTATCTGAGCCCAGAGCACAGCACAAGATAAGTGGTGCTCAGCCCTTGTTACCACCAGGTCAAGCAGTCTCTCAGCCATGAGGAAGAGGCATGAAAAGCAGAACAGCACTGACAGTGTAAACTCAGCATCTATTTCATAAACAAGCAGAACATGCTGCGTGAGTCAACAAGCCCACATTGTATGCTCACCTGACAGTCTGCTCTTGAACCCCTATGAATAAAGCTTGCTGTCTTACAGCAAATTTTGTGCCAATCTAGTTTTTTTCTCCATAGTATCCTTAAGTAGTAATGTTTCAGCTTAATTTTAAGACCCTTCACAAGTGTGCACAAACCTGTGGCACTTGAGGAGGCTGCAGGAGCCATGCAGTGCCTCTCAGCCCTACGGCCAGGATCCTCTCCATTCAACATTGGCCCCTGTCCTAAGCCAGATGTTACCAGTGCTGCCAAAATCAACATGCTGCTGGCTACTGGAGCTAAATGACTGCCCCATGTGGTTCCTGTTCCCAACGTGGGCGATGTCTAGCCACCTCAGAGTCACTGCTGCCAGCAGGGTGAAGGTGAAGGCAGGTCAAGTGACATTCCCTACATGCTCCAAATACCAAGCGCTACCAAGAGAAATATGAGTCCTGTCCTGGCTCTGGATCAACAAGTTATTATTTCTAAATAATGTCTAAAAACTAAGCAAAACCAGATGTGTGGGGGTGGACAGAACTGCAGAGATGAGAAAACTCATCAGAGGTGTATTTCTACAGAGATCTGCTATGGCCTTTGTGCTTACCAGGCACTTTCAGCCACCTCAGGTTTGCTGTGCTGTAAGAGCTCCTGGCAGGGCCCTTACCTTGTTCCAGATGAGGACAGGGGTTGGGATGCCAATGACTTCACAGCTCAGGTAGATTTGTGCTCCTGTCACATTCCATATGTCCTTAGGAGGAGTCACAATGGAGGGTCCTGTAAAAAGGGAGAAAAGCTTCTAAGTCTCAGGTGACTGCAAGCCTGCCTCCATGCTAAGCCTTTTAAGTGAGAGCCAGTCACAGTTTTGAGGATGAGGTGATGCTAGGAGCAAAGCTCACTGGACTGATCCAACATCACAACGCTTCTCTCTCCAAAATGACACACACACCCAGCCTTGAGCTATCCAGACCGATGGGCGCTTGCCCCAGATGAAAACTCAAGTGTTGAGCAGTTCAGGTGAGTGCTCCTCCTCACAAGGTTGAGGTTAGAAGTGAAATACTGTTTATATTCTGTCATCTCAGGGGCTGAGCAGAACTGTACCAACTGCTGGCTTTGCTTACCATGCAGTCACCAAGTCAGCTGGCATGGAGGAACGGACCCCTAGGAGACAGGGTGCATCCCACTCAGTCTATCAAGCCATGAAGAGCTCGCCCAACTTTACAGCATCATTTCTCCTGACATGATTTCAATGTGGGCTAGCAGAATTCCATGTTAATGCTGTTCCTGTTTTACCTCTGTGCAATGCTCAGCCAAAGAAGGCTGGCTGGGTGGTGGCAGAGCTCTCCAAGGGCAAGATCTGGGAAGGGAGAAGGTGAATGCAGAGCTCTGTTTTTCTCCAGAGAGCTCCAGATTCCTGGTTAAATAGAGAGTTGCTTCTAAAGCAGATCAGAGCAGGGTTGTTTTGCAGATCTAGCTGGAGATGTTTATCCCTCAGGCTGGGAAATGCTGGAGACATAACCCATATCCCAGGAAAGGAAGAAAGCCTTTTCTGTTCAATCCCTCTTTAGCAAGGCTGCTTTGCTAAACACAGCTATTAATTCCCTGCAATAGGAAGTGCAGACCACAGAGCATGAGTGTTTATTTCCAGTTATTGATAGCTCTAAGAACACCACAAACAGCTTTCCCCCTTCTGTTCTGAAGATGCAGGCAGTAACAGGAAACTAAAGCTCCCATTACACTCCATCAGGAAAAGGCATTTCCTATGCAGACAGGTACTCCAGAGCCAGCCTGACAGAAGCTCCTGGGTATTCTGGCTCACAGACCACATACAGCTCATTCCCAGTCCCATAAATGATGGGCAGATATGGGTCCTGATGGTCCTTATGGGGTCCTGAATTTGCACTGATTTCAGCCCTGCATGTGCACTCTACCCTGCAGCCCTGTTGCAGACAGTGGGGTGCAGGTTTCAAGTGCATGGCATTGCACCAACATCTTCCAGCAGAAAACTGCTGTCTTCTTCCTCCTCGTGATCTGGGGGCAGATCCACACTAGTATCAGCCAAAGAGTATCAGCCATGCTTCTATTTTAGCCCAAGAGATGCTGAGGTGGTTCCCTGCTCCTGAGCAGCTGGTGCAAACCCAGAGGAGTGTTTGCTCTTCTCTTCTGAGACTTCTCTCTCCAGGAATCACTGTACACAGCCTGCTGGTGGAAAGCTACTTAGAGATTAGGGGTAGCTGCACTCAACAGTCTCTATTACAGAAGTATCCCAGTTCTGATTTTTAACAGGAGGCAGCTGTGGAGAAGCAGCAAAGTTTTATGTGTAGCCCCGGGCGATGGTTGAAACCACACCTAATAGTCAGCACAGGCTGGTTTCCTGGCAGACACCACAACCCAGGTGCTCTTCATCAGAACAGAGATGAGTCTCTCAGCTGAGAAGAGGATTTAAGCAGCATTTCAACACCCTGCTGAAGGTTTTCTCCCATGAGTACCCTACAGTGGCCAGCCCATTGCCATCTGCAGGATGGGGCCACCTCAGGTCATGCACTCTGCTCCCCTTACCCAGTGCAGCATTTCCTGCACAGCCTAGCTGTTCTTTTTTCTGGTGTCCCTTAAACAATAGGGACAATAAGGTGCTTGGAAGCTGTGAAGGGACACAATGTCCCCAGGCAGCTCGTCCGGACCCATGGTCTTTGTGGGATGTCCAGCTAATATGCACCCAGCAAAGCCTGCTGCTGCTACTGTTATTCTGTTGTCCAGCCCTCCACATGCAAATTTGCTTTCCTAAAGCAGAGCTTGGGACTTGTCCCCAGCTGCCAGGGCTATGTCTGCCCCTGTAGGACACCATCCTATCACTGGGGTTCTTCCATGAGGCAGGAAAACCACAAGTGCCAATGATCACCACCACTGACCACAGAAAAGGAGAGATCATGACTCTTACATTAAGAGCCAGGTGGATGTTAAGGCATTGCTGTGCTCTTCCAGGATCTGGCTCAATTCTCCCCTGGTTGGGAACTGGCAGCATTCAGCACACCACTAAATCCACTGCCTGAGGTGTCTCAGTCTTGGTTACTGCCAAGTTTCCCCTTGTGCCAAGGGTTCAGGCACCCACTTGCCCAGAGGTGTTTATTCACCCTGCCAGGATGAATAGGACACACCATGATTTTTCAGCAGCAATTGCTGTCAAGGAAAAAGAGACAAGGAATTTCTACCCATCTCCTGGGTGAGGAGAAATTGTTTACCTTCTTGGACAGGGCAATTGCCTGCACAGCTTCACAGCAAAGCCCTGTCTGGCTTGGCACAGCAGTCAAAGCACAGTAAGAGCTTGGCTGTTACAAGCTTGTCCTGAGCTCGGGATGTACATCCTGATCCAACCAGGCAGAACATGACGTTCTACATTTGGCTGTAAAATGAGCTGGAAGTATCCACAGGCCTCTGCTTGTATCTGACACAGCTCTGAGGCCAGGAGGGAATGCACATCCTGAGAGATGTAGCAAGTGTCATGGGAAAAGTCACTGTGCTCTCTCTGGACATTTGACTTAAATCCATACAGGCAAAACTCTAGAGTTGGGCTTCTTCCGCCACTAAAAATAAATGAGAAAAGCCAAGAAGTCATCAGATCTAAAGTCAAATCACAGCAGTAGCTAAACTCTCACCACAGTGAGCTGACACCCAGGTGCATGGCAGTCACCCTGCTTGCTGCCTGTGCTGGTCCCACTCATGCTCAGCCCTCAAAGTGGACAAACAGATGATATGGCAACTTGACACAGCAGGAGAGGCAGAGTATGGCAAAGCCTTGCATGCACTTCAGAAGATGTGAGGACATTCCCTCCTCCAAGTGCCCCTCTTGCTTCAGGAGTTCTTGTGAAGGGAGCAAAGCTGGGACCTGAAACAAGCCCACATGTACAGAGCACATGTCTTGATTCTTGCCAGCAAGGAGTCTCCCTGCCTTCATCCTACAGCCTGCACCTCGGAGGCCGTGCTGCTCTACTGGCGGCACTGCCCACAGAGGGGATGGTTTCTCCCTCAGCTTCCTTCAGGCTGAAGACATAAGGGCTGCACCTGCCCATAAAAATGGTCACCACCATCAAGGTGGCTGAGAGGTCCCCGCTGTCCTGCCGGGGACACTGTGGATGTACGGATGCTCCCTGACTGCACGTGAGCTCCTTAACCAAGATGAAAGCCCAGGCTGTTGATGGAGATCAGCTGCTCTCCGCAAGCACTTCGAGCATTTCCTCTGTGCTCTGCCCATTGTTTGTAAAACAAATAGCTCTCCCTGGCCCAGGAAGGCGCTTCTTACAGAGCGCCAGAGCTCATTCACCCTGGGACAGAGGCTGAAAACATTTTTCTGCAGCTTGCAGGGAACTGACAGCCTGTGTTATGTCAAAAATAGCAGCTGGAAAGGAGTTCCCATTGTTATATGTAGTTGCTTTTCTGCCACAGCAATGTGCGCAGCAGAGCCTCTGGCGTCCTCGATGAGGATATTATTTGGCATCTTCCTGACACCCCTCCTACACCAGGCACCCCTTCTGTGCCAAGCCTCAGCTGGCAGAGACCTGGCATCTCCCAGCACACCCACTTGTCCCTCACTGATTCCTGGATGGTCACTCACAGCTGAGGGTTAGTGGCTCCTCACCAATCTTCCTTTGCTGTTCACACACACAATCAAATAAAAACCACACAGCAATCAGAGCAGTAACTTTTTGCTAAAATCAAGGGGCCTACAGGTATGTGACTAAAGGCAAAATTGAGCTGGACATTAAGCACCATTGGCTATGTCCTGGTGCTTGGGAGTCCGTGGATGCCCAGACCATGAACACATGAATGCTGAAGCTCACCTGGGTGTCAGCCTGGCTCCCAGGCAGCCCTCCTGCTCACTGCACTGCCCTGCCAGAGCCCCAGGTCACACACAGGCTGGGAACAGTCCCCAAGAGGACAAGCCCAAGCAAAAGCTGAACATTGTTCAGTCTCACAAGCTATTGCAAGTCTGAAAATAAACCCACTCCACCAAAGTGCTGGTAAAGTACTTTCCCTTCAAAATTACTTTATATGGAAAAAGGGAAACCTTCCATAAGCAACAGTCATGTTAGCTGGTACGGCCCCAGCTGCTTCCCTCCCAGGTCAGTGCCCTGTGAGAGGCGGCAGCAGACGAGAAGTGCAGGCAGCTCCCAGCCTTCCCCATCCCAAAGCCGCTTACAGCCTTCTGGAAGATGTACAAGCCTCCTCTGTTACCTCCTTCTGAAGGCATTTCTTGTCCTCCTGTAGCCTGTCTTTGAAGAGACTAAGGAGTCCCAGAAGGAAGCATGCGTTGGATGCTGTGTCTGTTTGGACACTCACTCCCCCTCAGACTTCAGCAGGTCCTGGAAAGGCTGCAAACACGAACACAGCTTTGCCCCAAGCCCTGCACACTTGAGCCTGAGTCGGCTCAGTGACAAGAGCCCTGAGCCACCATCACTGTGCCATGGAGCAACTCCTGCTTTCCACAGCACTGGGCCCAGCGTGGTGCACACCACTGCCACTGGAAATCCCAGCCCTGCTGTTTTACCATGATTTTGGAACGCTGCCTTCAGAGACCTTGTGCATGACCTTTGTACTGTAGAATCATAGAATGGTGTGGGTTGAAAGGGACCTTAAAGATCATCTACTTCCATGAGCTAAAGCCTGGAAAGAATGTGAAAACGGAGACAGAAAAAAGGCATGGCAGCATTTATGCATGGAAAAGCAAGCAGGGCTTTCAAAAATCCGACCTGATTAGACTTGTTACGTGGTAATCTCCTATTTAGCTCTAACCTCAGTCAACCTCAGCCCAACAAAGGATTAAACACATTTTTTAAAACACAGCATGCCTTTCCAGCAATAGAAAAAACAAACACAGGGTGAAATTTGCTGATCAGTAGTCATTCCTTCCTAGTGAATTTGGGTATGCTGTGATGATTGAGAATGAAGACACAGGTGAAATACAGGATCCTCCTGAGCAGTGAAGGTTTTGCATAGTCCCTGGGATACTGTTGCTCTCTAGGACTCTAACAAGTAATATATTAAACTTCCATAGTAGCTTTTAGCACAGTAACCATAAAAACTCAAGCTCCAATGAACCAAAACATTTTCAAATAGTGGAATGCCTTTTAAGGAGGAATTTATGACCTGTGCTACAACAGTGGAAGCCCCCAATGTTACACATGAATTTTAAATCACCAGTATTTTTGAACATTGAGAGCAATGAACAGCAGTGTTGAGGAGTCAGTCATGAAACACAACAGAGACCAGGAAGGCTGGATGTGTTTTTAAAAAGGAATTGTTAAATATTCAAGAGCCGACTGTCCCCAAGTGTAGAAAGACCAGGGAAAAAGACCAGACTCATTAAACAGACAACTTAGGCTGGAATTCAGGGAAAAAAAAGGAGAATCTACCATCTTTGGATGAAGGGTCAGGTAACGTGGGAGAACTATAAGGATGTCATGAGGTCATGTAGGGACAAAATTAGAAAGGCCAAAGCCCAACTAGAATTGGATTTGGCTGCTACAGTTAAAGACAACAAAAAAAGTTTATATAAATACATTGCCAGCAAAAGGAGGGTCAAGGAGTGTCTCCATCACTGGTTGAATGCAGAGGGTAGTTTAGTGCCAGGGGATGAGAAAAAGGCAGAGGTACTTAATGCCTTCTTTGTCTTAAATATCAAGACCAGTTGTCCTCAGGATACCCAGCTCTCAGAGCTGGAAGTTGGTGATGCGGAGATAAGCGAAGCCCCCATAATCCATGAGGAAATGATCAGTGACCTGTGCCAGCTGGACACTCACATGTCTGTAGGTCCTGATGGGATCTACCCCACAGTGCTCTGCCACAGACTCTCAGGATGCAGCACAAAAATGCTGGAAAGATCCACCTACAAATGCAACATTTTCCTTTGCAGTGGAAGCCAGCAGGTAGCAGGCCACTGCTGCAAGACCCCCGCTCCCACCTGATGAAGAAACTCAAATCAGATTTCCAGGAGAATCAGGGAACTTGGTTCATTTCCAACCAAGATATCTTAGCAAAAACTTTTCTAAATCTTTCCCTAGCAAAGACAAAACCACTCATGAAATGTGTATATTCTTCTAAGACCCTTAAAATCCAGAAAAGGGCGAATGGGAGGAAAGAACTAAAGCAATCTGAGCCTCTTGTTAACAAATCTAGAAGAATTTCTTGCAAAATGTGCCTGGCTATGAAGTATGTTTTGTGGTGTCTAGAGTTGGGGGCCTTTGTACTTAAGGCAGCTGTATCAGGAAAAGATGAGCTAATCTCAGTGATAACAGCAGTCTGCCATTTCTCACAAGCTTTTTTTCCCCCAAACTCCTGTTTTTGCTCTACTCTGGTAGTAGAGCAACTGGATTAAAAAAATAAAACAAGCCACCCACAAAACTATGATATTTCTGGCAAAGCCTCAACAGCTGAATTTGGATGGAATGAGCCAACAGATGTGATTCATGTTTCTTGTTTTGAAGTTGACCTGTGGGAACCTGGCACTTCTTTGTTTGCAGCACAGATGAACCTTTATGGAACAGTGAAGCATCAGCAAAGCAAAACCACTGATGGGGTAAATTGGCAGGAATTTGGAGGGGTGATATATCTGTCCCTGGGGC
This sequence comes from Anomalospiza imberbis, assembly GCF_031753505.1. NCBI lineage: Eukaryota > Metazoa > Chordata > Aves > Passeriformes > Viduidae > Anomalospiza > Anomalospiza imberbis. The sequence continues at coordinate 27,424,954 of NC_089684.1, read as the reverse complement.
TGCCAGTCTCCACAAGAACCTGGCAGTCACAATCCCACATCCATCAGCCTGTTTTTTTAAACCCTGTGGACAGCCAAGAAACCTCACACCCACCTTCTTCTGTGCCCCAGAGCTGGTGTGTGGCACCTTAGCAAAAATCCCCTTCCATGAGGGAGGCTGTCTGGGCTTCTGGGAAGCCAAAAAGATACCTCTCTGAGGGGATAGCATAGCTCCAGTGACTGGGATCTCCTTGCTGGTGAGATTTAGACAAGTTTAATGCTGGTTACAGTCACTTGTAATCTCTTCTGGTTCTGCTGTTCATCTGTGGGAGGGATCCTGTGAGCCCTCATAGTCATAAGGAAAATCCCTGCATGTTCCCAGTGCTGGAAAAACACTTTCATGGAGCCACAAAGTTTTAAACCACATTCAGATGAAGAGAAATAAAGCAGACTGCTTGGCAAGCCAGCAAATTTACCCTTCACACAGAGAGGCCCTGAGTTTCTACCCCCAGGAGGTCTTTGTAGGTAGGTACAAAGCAGCACCAGTTGCCCTGAGAGTGAAACATCCTCTGAAGTCTGCTGAGAGCTGCTTTGTGGTACACTGCATTTGAGCAAGTGTAAGAATTTGGCTTTTACCAAGAGAGAAGGGAGCATAACACAAAGAGAAAGTCTTGACTGACAACAGCAAAACAACCTGGACACACCAACCCTGTTGGTACAAGCATTAGGGACTTCAAACCATATAAAGAGGCAACTTTGGCAGTATTTCCAGCAGTCACGTCTCTCAAAGCAGGTATTTGCTGGTAGCTAATAATAAGAAAGACTCAGGGGTATTTGTCCCTTCCTGCATTGGTTAGGCAACAAGTCAGTGCCTGGTATTTTTGAGCTCAGAGATCATCATCAGGAACCCTGATAGGTTTTTTTTTATGGGGGTTGGTGCTTTGAGGTTATTTTTCTGCCTGGCTTGAGCTGAGCCACACAACCCTAATTCTTTATGCCAGCTGGCTTTGCATGGCAGTCGGTACCACAGTCCTCCTGCCCCAGGTCCTAGCTGGCTGCAAACAGCTTCAGTGTGTGCACTGCAAATTGAATTTCAGACTACATTCCTGAAGCCTTAACCACTCCTTAAGAGGCACTTCTGAACATCTGTGCACAGCTGTGTGACAGCAGTGACAGAGGGCAGCGCCCCAGCTGTCAGAGCAGCCTCCCCTCCTGCCAAGGGGGCCACCAGAGGAGGCACCCCAGACCACCTGTACCTGCCCCACCAGCAGGCTTCTGCTTTGTGTCTGGACCTGCCCTGCCTGCAAGACCTGGAGGCAGACCTGAGCTGCATTTTCATAGGCAGAGAACAAACAGACAATCTGTTTAAAGGCAATGTTGGAAAGCAGATGGAAAAGCTCACAGCATCCACCTCCTGCATCCTCAGCACTGTGATTAGCTACACAGAGGCTGCTGGGACACAGAGGGTAGAGATGGGATATGAATAATGGTGCCCTGACAGGGATCAGGACAAACCCAGGGCCAGCTCTGAGTGCAAGTGTGAGGGCAAAGCAGGAGCCCAGCCAGTAGGGAGCACCACGGCATCACTGCCTGCTCCCCCAGAGCAAAAAGACAGGCAGCTTTTTCTGCTGGCACAGCACCAACAGCAGCCAGGAAGCTTCAAGGAGCCGGCAATCAAGCAGGATGCCTTTCTCTAGATATCCCCAACAGTCCTGCCCACATAAAACCCACTCCAGAAAGGACCAGCTGGATCTCTCCATTTGCCAAGTGCAGGTAGAGCAAGGGTTATTTCCATCCTTTCAAACTCTTCTCAACTGTGTCTCCCTTTGCCCTCCAGCAGGCAGTTTTGGCTGCTGCAGAATTACTTTTTTATGCATGGCTTCATGATTTCTGTAAAAAACACAGACATCACATCTGAGAAGTCTGGGAAACAATCAAGGACAAGGTCAAAGCAAATTCTGCAGGTCTGAGAACGTGCTCATTCCTTTTGCTATTTAATATCAAAGATCCAACAGGATGTGCAAAACAAGTCTTCCCCCTCCAGCTCCATTTGAACAAAAAAAAAAAAATTTAAATCCCAAGAGCAATCAAACACAGTTAGGACCCACTGCTGAAAACATGTTTCTGGATCTCTTCTTAGATACTATCTTGAAAGGCTGCTCTCTCTTGGACTGAAAGAACATGCGAGGGCATGAAGGCACCTCAGAGCCCATCTACCACAAGCAGGAAGCCCAAGTGCTCTGTCTCCCAAGGACTTCTTTCTGTGCAAAAACTATCACAAAAACGACTGATCCTGCCTGTTTGTGGTCTCCCTGTGCTGGATCCCACCCTAGATAGTGCCTTAAGGAGATCGCATCTGTTTGTGATGGGAAATGGCAAAAACCAGAACTCCCACTATTTGACTACCACAGTATTCAGGTCCTTCTAGAAACCTAGAAAAGTGCCATCTCCTGTCTGGAAAGACAGTGGAAAAGGCTCTATCCTGTCAGGCTGATGGGATGGATGTTCTTTTCTGTCAGTATTTCAAAATCCATGTGAAGATTACAACTGCCCGCCCTTCCCACCCAATGCTCCTAACTGCCTGGAGGCCCTGAGGGATAGAGAAATACTTCCAGCTGTCTAGCACGGTTGTTGGATGAGTCCCTGCCTCTGCTGCAAGCCACAGGGCAGTGCATATCACCAGAAGGCCCACGGAATAAGGAAGGTTCATGCAGCTGACGAAAATCTCTGAAGGGTCAGTTGTGACACCACTGCTGAGCAGCCCACATCCATCCTGCTCCCTTCCCTGACATGCTGGGTCAGTGCTCTCCCAGCAGCAGAAGACAAAAGAAGAATGGGTCCCCTGAATGATGGAGGACAGAACATTTTGCCAGTTGCTCTGCACCACGTGCTCCAGTGAAATTCTTGAACAGGTAACATCCCGCAAAGGTGTCTTGCTGCAGATCTGCACACCTGAAGAGACCTTCTCAAAGGAAGGGATGCAGTTTGTGCATGGAATGGCTGTCCCACTCTGAGACCTTTCCTCAGCTAAGCTGCTGCTGTGAGGATCAGAGGACAGAAAAAGTCTTGTGGGACCTATTGGAGGCTGGCAGGTCAGTGGCCTTCCACATCCCCTGCCAGTGGCTCATGTATGCACTGACCTCATCAAACTCTGTCTCCATAATCTGGATCAAAGCCCCACCAGGTCAAACCAGCATCCAGTCTGGGACAGACACCAGCAAGTGCAGCCAAGGGTTGGGACAGTATCTTAGAAGTATCAATACCTGTTTTGCAATAAACTCTCATATTACTTTGGGCAAGACAAGTGAGAACACAGCTTTCTTCTCAAGTGCACACCTGAAGCATGACATCTTTCAAACCCATCTGCTCACTTGTCTGGGCTGGCAAAGCCAAGAAGCAGCACACATTTTAGGACTCCTGATGCCACTGGGCAGGAAAGGCTCCTTCCAAATACTAGATGCAGGCACAGACTGAGCCCATTCTCATCTCATTCCACATTGCCCCAAAGGCTGAAATTCCTTCCCTCCAAGAGTTAATACTGTACCGCACTGTTTCTGGCTAATATGTAAGCCTAATGTTTTGGACAAGGTTTGTGAAAAGCCACACAGGGCATTTAATGGGCAACATCAAAGCACATAACTCAGTCCTCACCCAGTCTTTCATGCCTGCCTTGGGAGTTTCAGAAACATTTTTTTACAAAATATTTGGCTTCAGTTATGAGAAGCAAGAGAAAGAGGAGGTGGAGGTTGTGACCTGCAGATACTGTGTTTATGAGAACACTTCTCCACCAAAACAGCACTGGCGCTGCAATCTTGTCCTTGAGATGTTTAGTATATGGTTTGCATGCTATGTCTTACTCCTCCCTTCCGCCCAGTAAAAACTACTCAGAGAACCCAGACTTTCTAGTAGAGGCTGTACAGCAGAACAATTTCTTCCTTGAGCACCATCCCTAAGACAAAGCTTGGGATGAATCAAGCTCCTGGTCGAAAATGCTGCAAGTGCAAACTGCTACGTGCAGCTCACAGGAAAGTCACTGTTTGTTTTCATTTCAAACCAGAGCAAGCCAGTGAATGCTGGCTCTTAATTTCTGTGGCTTTCACATCTATTTAATCATTTCCTTTCCTCTCTGCTTGCAACCATCCTGGGCAGAACATTCTGAATAGCTCACCCCTTTTGTTCCATCTCACAGCAGCCCAAATTGCAAGCTTCAGGCAAAGTATGAAAAGTGAGGGCGTGTAGTTCCAGCACCGCAACAGTGAGTGCCCAAGTTCCTCTGCGTTTCTGGTCCGAAGAGTTACTCCAAGTTTAGGCAGCGCCATCCGACTGGGACTCTCCAGTCCATTTAAGGTGGGTCTGAAATCACGTCCATTTTACAAAGAAGCGCCCCGATGGGATAAATGGGCAGGAGGAGCACTCGGGAGGCGCGGCGTTTCCCCCGTGAAACCGGGCAGCAGAGCGGACATCCCCCGTCCCGCACCCCGCCCGCCCCGCTCCGTGCCCCGCACCTTGCTCGCAGGCTCCCTTGCTGCGCTGGCTGATGGCGGGCTCGCCGCGGCTCTGTGCGCGCAGGCTGGCGGCGCGGAGCTGGCAGCCGCTGCCGTACGTGAGCCCGTCGCTGCCGCACACCGGGTAGCGGCTCTTGCATAGGCACACGCCGGGCGGGCCGGCGGCGGGGGGAACCGGGCCGCCCTTCGCCTTGCGGCGCTGGCGGCTCTTCACGCACTCGAGGCCGGGGGCGCAGCGTCCCCCCGCAGCGCCGCCGCCGCCGCACGCCTCGCCCTCGCCGCGCCCGCACTGCCAGCAGCAGCCGCAGGCGTCCCGCACCCGGCCCAGCGGGCAGCCCCGCGCCGGCAGCGCCGGGCACCGCGCCGGATCGCAGGGCCCGCAGCCCCCCGCCGCCACCGCCGTGCCCGGGGCGGGCACCGCCAGCGCCGCCAGCAGCAGCGGCAGAAGCAGCAGCGGCATCGCGGAGGGCGGCATGGCGGCACGGCGCCGCCCGCCCGCGGCAGCCGCTTATGCCGCGGCGGGGAAACCCCTCCCCGGCGGCGCCGCCCCGGTCACGGCCACGGTCACGGCCACGGCAGCGGGGCACCGCCGCCATCCCGCGGCCGCCGGACACTCCGCACCGCCGGCTGAGCCCTTCGTGCGCGGTCCCTCCCGATTGTCCCGCACTCAGCTCCGGCATCGCGTCTGTTCCCCCTTCTACTTCCAGGAGGAAGAGACCCGTGGGAGCGGGCTGACAGCCGGCTGCACACGAGCCACCTGTGCCCAGGGGCCAAGAAGGCCAATGGCATCCTGGTCTGGGTCAGTAAGTGTGGCCAGCAGGATCAGGGCAGAGACTGTCCCCCTGTACTCGGCACCTGGAGTGCTGTGCTCAGTTCTGGGGCCCCTCAAGGACATTGAGGTGCTGGAGCATGTCCAGAGAAGAGCAGCAAGGCTTATGAAAAGTCTATCGAGAGCATGTCTTATGAGGTGGGTTTGTTTAGAAGGTTGAGAGGGCACCTAATCGCTCTCTACAATTCCCTGAAAGAAGGCTGTAGTGAGGTGGGGGATCTCTCTCTTCTGCCGTGCCTGCAGTGAGAGAATGAGAGGAAAAGGCTTTAAGCTGAGGCATAGGAAATTCAGACTAGCTATTGAAACATTTTTCACTGTTAGGGTGGTGAGGCACTGGAATTGGTTGCCATGGGAGCTGGTGGAGTCACCATCCCTGGAGGTGTTTAAAAGGCATCTGGATCTGGTGCTGGGTGATGATTTAGTGGTTTAGGGGTTACAGTGGTAGTGTTGGGTGAATGGTTGAACTTGATGATCTTAAAGGTCTCTTCCAACCTTGATGATTCTATGATTCTTGCCACTCACCCATGCTCAGCTCACAGCCACTGGCTGTGGGGGCTGCTGAGGTACTGGTGAGCCTGTCAGGTTCCTTAAGGAGTGGAGGCAAGGAAGAAAAGGAGAGCTGTCTGGTTTCTCCTTGGGACAACATTGCTTTCTGCTGCCTTCTTTTACCTGAGCTTGTGGCTCCTGCCCTGGAATGGCTCCTGAACAGTTTCCTAGAGTGTGGGGCTGTTGCCACCAGCAGAAACTGGGAATATCCCTCAGGCAGCACTGGGCAGTGTTGCTGTCAAAACAGTGTCCTGAAAGTGCCAAACCTAAAGCACCACGGTGCTGATAAACCCCTCAGGCAGAGGGGCAGCAGCACAGCACATTCCCTGCCCTCATGCCTGCCTGTGCCTGCGGGAGCTGCCATCTCCTGAAGGGCAGTCCAGGCCGAGATGATGTTCAGCCTTGGTTCTGCCAGGGCCTGCGCAGTGGATGCTGCTTTGGCACTCTGGGGAGGAGAAGGACAGAGGTAGTTGGTGTCCCACGCTGTGATACTGAGGGATTTGGCACTGTCTGGTTTGGGTTGCCAGTGGCTGAGCCCTGCTGGGTAGCCCCCGAGTCACCGTGTCCTGTCCCATGGAGAGAGCAGCTGGAGCTGTGACTCAGGCCTGCTGAGAGGGGCTGCAAGTTCCCCATGCTCCCAAATCTGCTCTGGAGGCATTGACCCACTCATGCCTGTTCAGCTGCTGACACTGTGGGAACAGGCTCCCACCACATGTTTCCTTGGCTCCCTGGGGCTCAGCATGAGACATTTTCCATTTCTCCTGAGACCCTGCTGTCTGCATACATGTCCTTGGATTTCTCCATTCTTCTCACTCTGGAAGTGCTCTGTGCTGTTCTCCTGGGAGAAGGGCTGCCCTCATAAGCAAGCAGTACCCCAGACTCGAGGACTTTAACACATTTTGATTGTTGCTGTGCTGTGTTTTGCTTTGGTTTGGATTTTATGGGCAATTCACTAGAGGACTGATGGAAAGGAGTGAAATGTACAGATGGACAAATCTACCAGTTCTAGCTGCAAAAACCATTTTGCACAGTTCACCTCTTCTTGCTGTCTCCTGCCAGTTGCCACACATCTCCCTCACATGCCCCTAGATTCTTGTTCATCAGAGTATCACGAGCCCAGATACTCTTGGGCAGAGAACCAGAGGGAGTTTAATGAACCTGCTTACCAGAGCAAGCCTTTCTGACATGAAATCACTGTCGGTAGTGCACTTGGAGGGAGGAAGAATGTAGCTCTGAAAAGATGACATCAACATGTTTTCTTTCCTTTCTTCCTCTCAAATCTCTTTCTTTCCATGCCAGGCAGAAGGCAGTGCTTGGAGCAGTTTTTCCTCACAGGGAGGAGTTCATGCTTCGGTGCAGAAGGACCTCTAGTGTCCCTTCCCAGCTGATGCTTTGGCATCACTGCTCTAGCTCGGTATTTCTTGATCTCGAGACTTTCCTGCATACTGTGGAAGGAGATATGATCTGCAAAGTGCGTGTAGGGAAGTGGCTGGGAGAGATAAGGCTGGGGTGCTCCTCCCTGGGCAGAAGTCATTTACTGTATGCCCCAGCCTCACCTTCCATGGCTCCTCCACATCCTTTTTTCTTCACCACAGGGACCTCCAGGTGCCTCTTTGTGCACCACAGGCTGCTCCATTTAAATACATTACATTAGATGCTCCTGCTGTCTCAGTAATGAATTTTCCACTGAATTTCAGTGAACATCAGTGTAAATCTGTAGATTCATCATGTCTTTCTTGGGACTTTTGTAAAGCACCCTACCAAAATCTCTTCTTAGTATTCAGCAGCATAAAATTATCATAAACAGATTGAATTTAATTCATCAGTGGCAGCTATTACAAATACAATAAAAGTGATCTTATGTATTTTGATCTGTTTCATCATTCACACGGGTATCCCTTATTTCATCACCAAGATTGTCCTGCATGCATCACTCCAGTGAGACAGTGTGGGAGTTGAGGCAAGCGGGATGGTCTTTCTGGGACGGGGGAGGCTCACGGGGTCTTTGAAGGCGGGGGAGATATAGCAGAGACTATGTGAGAGTGGAAGCAGATGGCTTTTAGATGTTGATATATTTCCAAACCGAGCGTTTCACATGCGGTTTGACTTCCCCCAGCCAAGCAGCCCCTCCGGGTTTGTGTGGGCTCTTAGCTGGGATGCAACTGAGCAGCAGAGTAGTCTCTCGACTCTCCGCCGGATGGACACGGGCGGGTCACTCTCCGAAGTGAATAATAAAGTCAAAAGGCGCATTCTGCACATGGAAGACCCCGACATCCCTCCACCGCCTTCTGCTTTGCCCTCTCCTTCCACCCGGGCAGCAGCAGCTCCGCAGGCTGAGGAGAGCCGGGAAACCTACCAGAGCTTACTAGCCCACGCCTTTTCACCGCAGGAGTCAGTTTCCCAGCTCCGGGCTCCCAGGTATCCGGAATCCCTCCCGCTGCTCCTCCCGCTGCCGCAGCCCCTGATGAGTTTCGGTTTCCATTTCCCCGGCGCTGCGTTCCCGGCGCTGCCCGGGCACTCCCGAGCTGTCGGCGGGCGAGGGATGGCGGAGGGACGGCGGCGGCAGCGGGACCGGAGGCGCGGCAGGGGAGGTACGGAGGACGGTCGGGAGGACGCTGGGAGACCCCCGGGGATGGGTCCGCGAGTGGGCGAGGACGGGTCCGTGCAGGTGGAACCGCTGAAACTGCAACAATCTGCTGTGCGGCCCCTCGGGGACGGGGCGTGAGAGGCTTAAACGTGTCCCGGTGCGCAGCACTCGGAGCGGCGGGACTGGAAGGAGGGAGAACGTGCTGGGGAATCGACAGGGATTTTCCTCGCTAGTTCCATGTCTGATGTGTGAGAAGGGTGGGCAGTGAGTCTCTAGAGGTGTTAGGTAAATTAGGGCAAGCTTTGCTGATGACCGCCTTTCACTCTTGGACATCCTGGGTGTCAGGCACTTGTGCTGGAGCAGAGGTGGATGCGAATAACTGAGTCCCTGGTGCCTCTAGGTCTGGAGAGCATCTGCAGCCCCTCAGCTGTAGACAAGGAGGTACTTTTTTCTGCTGTAAAGAGGCAATGAGTGAATTTTCCATCATCGCTTCTCCAGCACCTTGTAAAGTGCTTGACTTGAAGGTGTTCCTATCCCCAAGGCTGTGACAAGTCTAGGGTGGCCACATGCCTCAGGAAGTGCTCTGTCTCTGTCAGACACTCTCCACAGGTGCACAAGAGCAACAGACTGTGCTTCTGCTGATGTTTCACTGGTTGTCTTGTGAGCTGGTGGCACAGCAGCCTAAGAGATGGAGAAAGGTCCTTTAACATAGAGTCATCCAGCACGAAACAAACCAGTGGGTAGGCAGGACACTCAAACCCTAAGGAGCCTGAGAAAATAAGTCACACACACTTGTCTCACTTTCTCCTGAGAAGCTGAAGCTCTTGCTGAAAGCAGTAGCACACTGAGACTTTGGGAAAGGGGCTGAGGTGGTTAAGGTGCCAGCTCCCATAGTGTGACCATCATGTCTGTCTGTGTCCTGCAGAGTGTGCACAGTTGCAGAGGAATGAAGAGGTGCGCTGCTCAAACCATGATGAAACACATAAGCTCATTCTCTCCCCTAACGGGAAGCTTTCTGAACACTGGGCTAAAGCTTCAGCAAACTGCCCCAAGATAAGGTAAGAAGCGCTCACAGAGTGAAGGTATGGATGGCAATGGTCAGAAAATGCAGCCTGCTTTTCCCCAAGGTAACATCCAAGAATTTGAGGCATGCTCCTGTTGTAGAGAGACAACTGGAACACATACCTTCCTAGTATTATCTCCTTTTTTAACTCAGCCAGAAGTGCACAGATTTTGAGGATGATACCAAGATCTGTGCTGCTTGGGATGCACATGAAACAGGTTTGTCTCAAACTTAGTAAGGGTCAGTAGAACATTCCAGAGCAATGCAGATGCCTTGCAAATCACCCCTGGCTTGGGAAAACTGCAGGTGAAAGACACAAGCATGTCTGAACCTTACCACCTTCTGATGAAACTGTCAGGGTAACCATCATCTACAAATGGCCCAGCAGTTTGCTGTGTGATATTTCTTGCCCAGGGCAGGATAACAGAATCAGGATGAGCATGGTTCTTTTCCAGCTTCTCATGGGGCAAACCACAGTGAAATCAGTTAGCCCTGCTACAGCAGGTCAGCATAAGAGAAGGGTGAATCACCTTACAAATGACTTATATTTTTCCACATATTTCCTGCTAAAAGTGATAGGGCTTGGTGAGCAGATGATCTTTGTCCTTTACTTTGTCTCACAGCACAGCATCTATTTATTTTGATTTTTGTTTCCTTATTTTTGTAGGCTGGTGAAAGAACTGGGAAACCGAAATATTGTTCAAATAGCATGTGGGGACCAGCATGCCATGGCACTATCCAGAGGTAGCCTCTTTCAAGAACACTTTTCCTCTAAACGGAAGTCACGCTTGCTCTGAGAAGGCAGTGTTTGTGCTACTTGGAGTAGTTGGTGACACCATTATAGAGTAATGAGCAGTTGGGGACACAAAGTGCACTGGCTGTCAGTGCTGCTCCTTCCGCCCAGCACCCAGGGACCTGCATCTCTCTCTCTGTCTCTCTCCAGTTCCTGAGCACTGCCCCTCCACAAAGGTGTGTTGTGGAGAGCAGATGTGGCTGCCCCACTCTGCAGTCACCAGATCTGCTCATTCTTAAGTTGCAACACCTTTCTGGTAGGGAACTTCTTTCAAGTATGACTTTAAGGGCCTTTATTCTTACTGTGCTGAGTCACGTGGCAACATGGGACTGTCCCAAAGAGGTCAAAAGAAAACAAATTTGGCCACACATGATAGTCTTGCCTTGGAGCTCGATCCCTGAAAGCAACACTGAGTTTTGTTCCTGCTCCCAAAGTGCAAATACTCAAGGGAAGCAGTGAGGCTGAGCTGTTTTCTTTTGTTCTGTGTGTGAAGGGGGTGAGCTCTTCACCTGGGGCCAGAACACCCACGGACAGCTTGGAGTGGGGAGCCATACCACGCTTACTCCCGAACCACAGCTGGTGGAAAGACTAAAGGGCATCCCACTTGCTCAAATTGCTGCTGGAGGAGCTCACAGCACCACTGTGTCACTCTCTGGAGCTGTGTACTCCTGGGGAAAGAACAGTTTCGGACAGCTGGGACTCGGAGACATGAAAGGTAAGGAGGGAGAGCACCAGGAGGGTGTATTCCTGGTCAGTGAGCTCACCAAATTGTCCCTCAGTATTGTCAAAGCTCCTGTGGAGCAGCAGTGGGCAGTAAAGTCTTTTGAAGAAAGTATATCTGGATATGTTCTTTGTTTCCTGACCAGGAAAGGCATGCAGGAATGGTGTATTTAGTGGTTGTTTTTCTATAGAGAACTTGCAATCATTTTATGTGGCTAATGGGATAGTGTGGGCTCTTAAAACCTCTGAGATCTTACACATCTATTTCCACTCCTGTCTCCTCTGCAGGAAGTCTTGCATGAAAGAAATTAATTTTATATTTTTTAATCTTCTTTAATTCTCTGTAAACACAAAGTGAGAGAAGAATTTAAATCACCTCTTATCTTCAAAATTAGAATGTTAGAGAAGAGTTGCCCTAGACAGACAGAACATCTAATCTGAATGTGTCCACACTCTTGAGAATCAGATACTTGGAAGGCAAGTACCATATGGCAAGCAGAGATGGAAGTACTGCATTTTGTTTCAGACCAAAGTAAATGAAAATAAAGTAATATGAAAAACAAAGAACATTATGAGAAAGAATATGTTATACTGGAGGGAAAACGACCCAAACCCAAGCAGTAATTACATTAATTGCTGTGAGAGAGGGCTGAAAAACACTTAATCCTCTTGTCTTCTAATTTTTTCTGTATATGAGACCCTCCAATACTCTTTCAATTTAGCAGTATTATCTTTTTTACAGACAGGGAATGCCCAACATATGTTGGAGCTTTAGAGCACTGGAAGACTGTATTTGTCTCATGTGGGGCAGATCATACTGCAGTTCTCTCCAAGGTGAGTCTGAAATGGAAAGTCAGCATCTGAGACCTCACCTTGTGAGAAAAGATACACTGCTAAAAGAGAGAGAGCGATGAAGAAAAGAGAAAGCATGGAGAAATTGGGATGGTAATGTCTGCTTCCACCTAAGCCTGAAGATGATCCCCAAGGGATATTATCTAAGCTATTGGGAAAACTGGTCTTTTCTCATATTCCTGTCACCTGCATGCAACCCTTGGCAGGCATATGGTGAATGGGAATCCTGAGGCAAAGAGGTGCAGTTCAACTCCCAGTACTGTATGAAATTTTGTTTTTACAGTACATTGGGGACTTCAGAAGATGTGAATGACATCTAATTCACTAGGGTTTACTCATACAAGTAAAATTCTTAAGCAACAGGGAGTTAGTCTCGAGAGTTAAATTGCTTTTCTCAGGAGCTAAATTATTTGGATTTTACAGAGTGTGATCTGACTTGATGCAAAGTGAACCCTCCTCATGTTTGAATCAGGGATGTTTTGAATCAAGTACCACATAACATGTTGTGCTTTGCTGGCCCTCATTCTCGGCTGTGACTATTTGATTGTTGGTAATAATGCAGTGATCCTGTTTGTTTCTTCATTTCAAGGAGGGGCTGGTGTGCACCTTTGGAGCAGGAGAGTCTGGCCAGCTGGGTCACAACTCTACCCGGAATGAACTCTTGCCTCGTGTGGTGGCTGAGCTGTGGGGAGCAAGGGTTTCACACATTTCCTGTGGCAGGTGGGATGTGCCAATGACTTGTTTTCTAAGGTCAATGCCTTTGGGGAATCACTGAAGAACAGTAGGGAAGGGGGTCACCAAGATGTTCAAATCCCTGTATCACAATAGGTCAGCACTGTCAGAGTATCCATCCACTGTTCAAGTATAAGCCAACCTCCTGCCAGAGCCCCAGTGAGAGCAGCACCCTCAATCCCTGGTGAGCACTGGGAGGTAGCTGCAAAAACCACCAAAATCTCTTGGGTCTTTTTCTCTTTTAATAAACAATATACTGAGTTTGTACTGTGTTCCAAAGAGCAAAGGACTGTCAAAAGCCTGCATCAGGAGAGTCATTGAATTCCCAACCAGGCTGACAAACTGGTAGGTTCTTAATAAGAATTGAACAGCAGAGATAATTACCCAGTTCCACTTTGCCCTCTGGAACTGGGCCAGAAAAAGTCTCCTGACAACTCACCTGGGCTTGGTATCAGGCTCAGCAGCACAGAAGCTGCACGTTTGAAAACAGAAGGGTGTGAAGCAAGCATGGCGTAACACTATTTTTGTATGTGGAATCGAGGTAAATCACAAACATTAGAGGGTAGTATAGGAAATCCATATGTGGATTTATTGCTGAATGTTTATGCAATGAAGAGTTCTAACACTGTGGTTAAAGGGATTTTTTTATCTGGACTGTCAGGACTTTTAAAGACAACCTTCAGGTGTACACTCTGAAAATGTATTTGTAAATTTTATTCTGTTTTGCCCTGTGGTTTTTGCTTATTATGACTTTTTTTTTTTTCCCTGAGCAGACAATACACCCTGGTCCATGTTCATTCCTTGGACAAATTCTATTTCTTTGGTTCTGTTGATGAAGGACAACTGGAAGATGAGAGGAAGCCAAATCAGTTGATACCACTTCCCATCAATTCACCAGTGAACACTGGAAAATCCTGCCAGAGTAATGACCATTGCAGACATATACAATCTGTATTTGTTTCTTCCATGGAGATGTTTGCTTTCTTGATTTCATGCTTACCCTGAAAGGCAAACATTATGTCTCATCCTTGCTTGGCCATCCCAACAAATTCTACCAGGAGTTATTCCATTTGCTACTTGATTATGATGGGTAATGGCCTCATAGAATCAAACTTTCAACAGATAATTACTATCTGAAGGGTTTTTTATTGTTCTACTTTCGTGCACTTAACTCTCTGAAGATAGTGACTGTCTCTTCAAATGTCCCTACAACAATCTTTTTTTTTCTTTCACAGAAAAGGGTGCATCAAAAAAAGGGATTAAAATTACTGCGGGATTACACCAAAGTTTTGTCTGTTGCAAGGAGGGGAACAAGGTATGTGCACATTTGATCATAGCTTCTGATTTTACCACTTTGCACATTACTGCTGGAAACATTTGGATTTTCCGCTGTGCTTGTAGCACTTCAATTTTATATATGTCTATTGCAGTTTTTTTCTGTGCTTTACCTACAGACTAACATGTATGGCAGTTATATATGTTTTGTGGTTAATGTATCTGGATCATGCTGGATGACCTTTAATTTGTTCATAATTAGGCTGAAATCTTCTTGTAATGACTGCATAGAAAAAAAGAATCCCATCTGCTACAATTTAAATTTTGTCAATGTTATCATGTATTTCACACAGAATTTGAATTTGAATGGAATTGCCACTCTGGAGGATAAAGAAGTGGATGCATGGATTTCTAATTCTAAGTGTTTTAGGAGTATAAAAAGGTAAATCAGAAACTTGCTGTTTGGGTTTGTTTGTGTTTGGTTTTTATTTTTTTTTTTTTGCCTTGATGCATGATTTTCTCTAAAAATTATTATTCTTTGGAGGCTATTGTAGGAACTGTTCAAGAATTTAGCCAAGGCACAATCTTATACCTTGGCAAAAAGTTGATGAGGAGCTGACAAGTTAAATCAGTGAAAGACCCTGCCTGCAGACCAAGGCTTTGTGCAAAAAGCCTAATGCTTTTAAATGCTAACCAGCATTTAAAAATTAGTGGTCACTTCTTTAATTACCCATTTTCAAAAGCAATATGTATATACCATGGTGGGATGCCTTACACTTACAGTCTTTCACAGATTTTATATGGAAAGTTATTTTCTTTGGGAAAGTCTGGCTCCAGCTGCTGATTTTGAGCATTTCAAAAGCTTGGCTAACTTGGAACTTAATGTTTCCCTGACCACTTTTAGAACAGTTTGGATCATGTGAAAAGTGGTGGTTGAGAGGGTGGAAGAGTGGGTTCTTTCCAGATCTCAGTAGGAAGGGCCTGACAGCACATTGCTTGATAAAATAGATGCTTCAATAAGAACAGAACCAGGAATACTGGGAGTTAATAAGTCTGATGTCCCTTCAGAAGGTTCTGGGAACCCAGCTTTTGTGCAGCAGCAAATTGATAGCCTGATGGATTTTCCCTCCACGTGCTACAAAGATCGTGTCCATGGAGGGGATTCTCATCCCTCGCATGTTGTAGTGCCTTTTATTTTGCGTAACAAACAAAAGCAGCTCATGTTCTGAGCTGTCAGGAGAATCTTCATGATAACACTCACCAGAATGGAGTACTGGCTGGCATGGGGCAGAACCTAGAGCAGACTCCCTTACAAGGCCCCGGGGAGCAGAGGTGGCTCGCCAAAGATCAGTAACTCCTCGAGTACAATGTCTTCTGCAACACTGACAGAGAAGTGGTGCTAAGAAAAGTTTTGGTATTTTTGGTAAAAGTTTGTGTGGTCAGGTGCAGACACCCTTGTACATGTTTTTTGTTCTTTGAGAGTTAAAAACCTGAAGTTGAAAGGACTAACTTTTTGGATTTTTTACTATCAGGAATATCAGACTGATCTTTTCATCTGAGGCTTGCATCAATGGAAGCTTCCTGGACAAAAGGTAGCATGCACTGACTTAGACACATCTAACAGAATATATTGGCTGCTTGTAAACTGACAAGAAAGTGTTCTTTTAGGTCACATATGTAGAAAAGATTAGTTTTATCTGAATTTGCATGAAGCAAGTCTTTATTTTTCCAAGCTCAAGCTAATGTTAAGATTTTTATAGCCCTGGACCTACTGAAATGTGCTAGAGAAGCTCATATTATAGAAGATTATTATTTAGTGATGTTTGGCAGATGATATTACCTCCAAGCAATATTACAGATCTCAAAGGATCCTTAATAGTGCCTTCTGGCACTGAAGTTAAAGTCATTTTAGGGTGAAATACAGGCGTCTACCATTAATAGTTCACAGCCACACAAGACAGAAAGGACAGGATGTTAATCAAGTCACAAAACAGTGGCTTGTGTTGTCTATCTTCTTAGAACACATGAAATTATATCCACGGGAGCTAGGGCTGAGCTTTCCAAGTATTTTCTGATATTACAGTGCTTCATTATTCAGTAGAAAAATTATTTAGTGTTCTTTTTTTTTATGTTGTGATAGAGACAAACACTTCAAAACTTCCAAAGAAGTCTCAGGCGTAGACATGTCAGAAGTGAAACGTTTTTATAGGAAGATCAGTAAAAACCAAGCAGTCTACCAGGAGGTAAGGATTTTATATAAGGTTGCTCACTGCACAGATGCTGAGGAGATTTGGATTTGTGCATGAAACTCAGGAATTTCATGCCAATGTAATTACTTTGGCAAAACATAATTGCATTTTAACCCTTGTCTCTTTTTTTTTTTCCCTCTGAAGGTGCAAAAGGAGATTAGGAACTTACTGCCATTGTTGTCTTCCTCTCCCATCTCACCTGAAAATTTCAGAGTCTACGTGATCTTGCCTTTCCTTCTGCAGGGGAAGGATGAAGACTCTATCCTATCTCTGATCCTTCTGGCTGAAGCCATCATGAAGCTCCAGCCAGAGGGCCTGCAAACTCTTGGTAGGGTTTTATGATGATAGAACTGAATGATTTAAATGCTTGGTCATTTTCTTCTGCAGAACAAGTGTTATTATCACTGATGTAATGTATTCCAGAGCTTGAAATAATTGTTTTTGATAGACATAGAAACATAGGGACTATGCAGCAAAGCACAAGAATTTAAAACATTCTGTCTGAAGTTTAATAGTTTTTGTAGTGCAAGCTTAAACTTTTTTTTTTCCAATCCATTTGATAAAAAGAGAAAAAACACCTTCATCCACAAATTGCAGTGATCTGTATGTTACCTGTGACCTCACTAGCTATTTTCTTTACAGAATGCCTATGGTCAAATCTAGAAACATCCTTTTTCAAGAAGCTGGTCATTCTGTATCAGAGGGTTTCCCGGAAAATTCTGCTCTCATTTGTCCAAAAGATCATGGCCACGGGTCCAAGCCACCTCTTCAACCTGGACCCAGTTAAAACTGAGCCTCTGCAAATACTGCAGATGCTTTACCAGGTGAGAAGGTGCTTGGATCCCAATTAGACAGGATGTCTCAATGTAGCCTAGAGTATTTTAATACTTCTCACTTGTTGAATTCTCTGAGTTTGACACTGCTTCAGGCTCTACACCAGCACAGTTTTGAAGAAGTCCTGCTTGAGTTATGCCAAACTGACCTTCTGTAGAACTGAAGAGCTAAAGCATTAGCTTTAGTTATAGTTATAGACCCTGTAGTTATAGTTTAGTTATAGTTATAGACTATAGACTATAGCTTTAGTTATAGACCCTGGCAGAGGGAAGAATGCTTTCAGTGGTGTCAGGAGTGCATCCATGGATGCCTACACAGCTATGGATGTAGTGTCTTCTACGTAACATGCCCATTCTCCTTTCTGCTGGTGAGATCCCTCACCCCAGTAACTGCTCAGAGCATTTAAAAGACAACCTATCTGCTTAGCACATTGTGGCTGCCACAGTAATGCTCTGTGATGCTTTAAGAGCCCGTTAACCTGACAAATTCTCTGGGACAACAGCATTAGAACCTCTTTAGCTGTAGATGAACAAGGGAAACAAAGGAAGCAATAACTATGTTCTTCTGGACAACCATACTTTCCCTGTGGAGATGTTCAAAGTTTATGAAAGTTAAGAGCTTGAGCACACAGTATAAATCAGAGAAACTTGTTAAATTTTGTTGAGACTTGAATATCCTTTTGGCTGAGAATGCAGAATTGGGCCACAAAGTTTAGACTCTGGAATTTGTATTTATGCAGATAAATAAACTAAAAAATGCAGCAGGCCTACTCCTCTGTAAGTGATTACATGATTTGGAGCTTTAAATGTTCACTGTCCCCCTGCAAATATCTTTTCCAGGCAACAATTAGGAAGATGAATAGGGAACTGTGGAAACATGAAAGACACTCCAAGGGAAATACACTTTTTCTGATGGAGTCCTGTTAAGGGATCTTAATTGTAGATGAAAATTGCTTTCCTGCCTGTTTATACCTGGCTTTCTAAGACTTCTTACTGTGGAGCACTGTGCTTCTTGAGCACTTTCATCCCATAACCTCTGTGCAGGGTCTCAGAACCCTTTCTGAAGAAAGCCCTGTCAGTCCTGTCCTGCCAGACAGACACAGCTCACTAATTCTGCTGCTGATATATTGTGTGTTTCAATGCAGGTAAACTCCAGAACTGGTTTCAGAGTACATGAAAGCAACTTCCATGTAAATGAAGTAGGAGCGATTATCAACATATGTTCACACTTCAATATAGTAGTAAGTACAAATTTTACCAGCAGTGCAAAACACTCTTTTTAAAAAATTTAAATAGTATATATATAATCACATATATATACACACATTCACACACACACACACACACACACACACATATACATACATACATACATACATATATATATATACATACATACATATATATATATATATTTATGGAAGTCAACTCTAGAGACAAACCCAGCACATTTCAAAGGCATCTTATTTTCCCTTGTCCTCCAAAGCTTTAAATTATGCAAGCCCTTTACCATCCCAGTGTTCCAGCAGCTACAATAGAGCCTTTCCTGAGATGATCCCTGGTTCTGAGACTTGGAGCTGCCCTCCAGCATCTTAAGCAGCTCTGTTTGCTTTGAACTAATAATCACTTGAAATAGCAGCACAAGGGATTGTTGCTGTACTTTGTGTTTCTCTGGATTTTATTATGTTTAATTAAGAGAAATATTTTGAGGTGTCTTTAAACTTTTATTTAGAAATCCTATTGAGCATTTCAATGTACTTACATCTTAAAACAAAGCCGAGGTAATAAAAAATAATCTGCGGCATTTCTTGACCCAGTGAAAATTAGCCACCAAATGCAGTCAGTATCAGAGGAAGCAGCATGAAATGGAAATGTGCATAGTAGGGGTTTCCTTTGGCAAAAAAAAAAAGTAAGCTTTCATGCAACTTGGCTGGAATTTGTAGGGCAACTGCCTAATTTCTTCATAAGCTTTTGTTTGCTAATGTACCAATTTTGTACCAATTAACCAGAGTGAAGGAGGAAGTTTGAGCAACAGCATAGAATCAAAAGCCAATTAGCATGTTACCTGAAGTTGGTACCTTATCACACTGCAGGTGTAACACTTTAAATTAGATTGTTTTTTAGATCAGTATCTATTTTTGGTATTACACATAATAAACCCAGCAGTTTTTAAAAACAATAACCTGAGTATCCAGGACATTTTGGTTTAGCTGAATTATGGAAGATACTGTTAAAATCACTCTCTCTGTTTTATTCTAGAGGTACTACTGTAGACAAGTGTCTGTCTGCACAGAGAGGTTAGATGCCTCTCTCTGCTTCTCACTCACAGGAGTGTGTAGGAGCTGTTTTTAGGATGTGAACCTCTGTTAGTGCAGTGCTCATGCACTCAAGGTCTCATTTCAGAGACATGGAAGTTTGCCAGGGTACAGACTGGCAGTTCAGTCTGCAGACATGTCCCTGAACTCTGGTTTTACAAGGGAAAATCAGCATGTCTTTTCCTTTCTTCTTGTTCTTTCAGACAGTCCTAGAGAAGCTGAGCAAGTACCCATGCATCTTTGACAGGGAAAAAAAGATCAGCGTTCATATTACAGAATGCAGGGCTCTGTCCAAGACCTCTATTGTAAGTGCAGCCAATTTTGTTACCAATCAGAAGAGATAAACACACTGCTAACAGACTATTACTTCAATCCTTAGATACCCTTTATTCAGATGCCCTTTACATGGATCCCTGAGGCATGGAATTTTTGCGTCCGAAGAGAATGCCTTCTCCAAGACATATGGAAAAATTTAAAATCTGCCTCAAACCAAGATTTCAGGAAGATGTTAAAGGTAAGATACTAATTTGTATTACTTGTTAGCTCTAAGTATCTTGCTGCAGTGTTCCTTGATTTTCAGTGTTACTGTGTATTGGTAGAAGGGTTTCAGCATCCTCTGAGCATACAGCGAAAGAACTGCACCTCAAATTATTATAAAACATGTTCCATAGATGGTGTAGAGTAAATCAGGAGGCAGTATTTTACATCCTTATTCTAGGCAGCTTTGTTGGCATAAGTTAAATGCAAGTGGCAGTGCTGTTTACTGTGAGGTGGCCTTGGGGTAATGGAATAGAACTGCTCAGTTGTCAAAGTCCAGTACTATTGCTGCTAGACTGACTTTTGAGACTTTCTTCTAGTACATTAAAACCCCAGCATCTGGGGAACCAGCATGAGGGTTCAGCAAGCAACACAGCCACAAAATTATATTTGTCCCATGGAGATGCTGTCTGAAGGGAAAGGAAGGATAGTGCTGGCCAGAGAGATGAGCATCTGATTACAATGCTGCTGTCTCCACGTGCCTTTAATCTGTCGCTTCCACACTGATCCGAAGGTTGTGGCAGTTGCGTTTCCCACAGGAATCGTGACGCTGGCCCTGCCCTGCAAAAGCCATTAGCTGGCTGATGTGGGAATAGGACACTTGCCCAGAGCAGAGTTCAGCTCAGGGACCACGTGCTCCACCTGTCACTAACACAGTCTGGCACCATGCTTGTGCCATAGGAACCATGGACCTTGGTGCCCTGGTGCTTTCCAAGTGAGCTTTCTTGCCAGCCAGAGCTGTCAAGGCTTTTCTTTCCCATTTTCTTAGGAGAAGATTCACAAAGACTCCCAGAGCTACCTTTCCTTCCTGGTTCCTCACTGTACCTCACTATTTGAGAGAGGCATTTATTTAGAGAGGCAGTGAGGGTGTGCTCTGTACTGTCCTCTATATTTCAAGTCTCCACCTGTACAAGCTCTGACAAACAGCTGTCCTTAGTTCAAGTTGGCCTTTGGGCACACCTCGTGAGCACTGCCTTTCACATTGTACATCACAATATTATTTACCCAGCAGCAGTCTGGAAAATATAACTGCACTGTTAGTATCCCACAGCATTTACAGCCTGGTGCAGCATTTACAACTTGGTGCCTCATTTCTGCATTTTTCAGCAGGTAAAGGACATGAATGTGTTTTGTGTTGCAGATACAAACTACCCAAAAGCAAAACATAAAAAATAAACCTTCATTGTAGCATTGGCCTACCCCCTTCATATCTGTGTGCTGTTAGAATGTTTTTCAGACAATACTGAGAACTTGGCATGTGGCACTCTCATCATGGCATTAGAAAGAAAAGATCTGCAGGTGCTGCACATAGAGACATGGGTATCATCCAAGAAAGAAATGTCTTCATTTGACTCATCTCAAGTCTTGTTATTAAACACCAGCCTGATGTATTTTAATTTTTGCTCTTCTGACAGTGAGACAAACATATTTCAGTACACATATATGGTTTAAAAGCCCCAAAGCTCTCTGAGAGATTCATATCATTGCATGTTTTAATTTTAATTTATTTTATTCAGTCAGGGTACAGTTCTTCCTCACGAAAACTAAGTTTTCAATTAGTGCCACTACAAATGCACAGCACTCTTGAAAGGATAAAACAGAGGGAATTAGTGCTTCTTATTACTCCTACTCTTCATCTGCATTAGAAGTAGTTAACAATGGGCTGCTGCTTCATACAGTTCCAGATCCTACCAGGAAAATTATGCCAGTCCCTAGTACCAGACGGAAACTCTCTCAAATAAACTGCAATACTCGATGAGATTAAACAAATTCTGCTGATTTAGAGAAGCCCAGGGGTTAGCAAAGGCACCACACTAGTTGTGCCTAAAAAGCTTAATCCCCATCCAGGTCCACAGGTGAAAGAACACATAAACTGGTACTGTAACAGGAAGGAGGAGGCTGTAGAAACACAGGCTGGTTGTGCTGGTGCAGCCCTGGGGGAAGTTTTCGTCTACGCTGGCCGAGTAGAACAGGCCTGCCAGGGACAGGAGGGGAACGAGCACAGTCAGCGTGGGCAGGGAGGGCAGCAGCCCTGCTCCGGCCATCAGGCCCCGTCACCGCCGTGCCCGGCGGCTCCTCACGGCTGCTCCGAGCCCTCGGCCGGCGGCTTCCTGTGCGTCCTCCTGGCAGCCTCCGGAACCATGTTCGGGATGCCGTCGATGATGGGGTACGCGATACCCAGCTCCTCGTTAATGAGCTCGTTCGTAGCTTCTTCGTACCTGGTCAGCCAAGTCGGGGTGGGGGAGAGAAACATCCAAGCGAAAACATGAGGAGCGGGGACTAACCTGGGTTTGTCCAGGGCTCGGGCGCAGCTCCCCCGCCCCACCTCACCTCAGCGGCCGCTTGGAGAGCGGGCACACCAGGAAGCGCAGCAATGATGGCTCCAGGGGCTGCGGCCGCGCTGAGCCGGAACCCGAGTCGGAGCTGGAGCTGGATCCTGAGCCCGAGCCCGAGCCCGAGCCCGAGCCCGAGCCCGAGCCCGAGCCCGAGCCCGAGCCCGAGCTTTGCTCCCGCTCCTGCTGCCGGTGGCAGTGCCGGCCGTGCGCGGGGCCGCCGCGGGCCGCCCGCCGCAGCAGCAGCGGCAGGGCCGGGCCGCGCAGCATGGCCGCCGCTTCCGCCGCCCACAGCCCGCCCACAGCCCGCCCCGCCCCGGGGCACCGCGGGCTCTGTGCGTGTTTCGGAGCGTAGAAAGCGTAGAAAGGTTATCTTAAGTCAGGATGGCTTTCGGTGTATGATCTTTGTACACTTTCAAGCTTAACTAGGAAGAAAGGAGACCTAATCACTGGAACAGGCAGCAGTCAGCATTCCCTAGCCAAGGACATCCGGGAACTGAAAAGCCTTAAGGATGCAGTAAATTAAGATGTTGATGTATGTCTGTATATACATTGCTAACTTGGCAAAATACTCAAGGTCCACGTAGCCTGTAGCTGAACTGTGTTCATTATAATAGTTAAAATCATGCCCACGGGGCACTGAGACCCCTGCCCAGGTGAAGACCCTTCCCCTGAGGGTGTGTAGAAGTTAGCTGGGGTTATGTGACTTGTTTGGAAATTACTAACCAAACATATCAGACCTGGACAGTTACTAACTCTGAATTTCTGTGTACAAATAATGGCTCAAAAAGTCTGGTGGGGTGTGCTTGATTTGTGGATTACCACCGAGTACCCAGGTTGGCTCAACTGTGAGATAAATAATCAGCGTCTCTCGGTTGTGTAATTATTGGCTTGTTGTACACCAGGTAAGGAATCTGGTTTTGTGGCCAACATGGCTGTCTCTATCTACGGGTGTTTCGGGCCTTGCAGGTGTCTTTTTTGGGTGAGATGGGGGTGGACGAAAGTGCGGTGTCTCAGGAGCTCTTCAGCATTGCAGCCAGGACCCTCTGCCAGCCCAGCACCAGCGCCTTCTGCCACTTCACCTCCGGCCTGGTGTGGTTCCCCGCACAGGTAAGGCAGCCCTGCAGGGGTGGATGGGGGCCCCACCCATGGGAAAAGGCAGTCATGGCTTGTTCCTAACCAGTTGTGCTTGTTCCTAACCAGGCTCCAAGCTGTGAGGATGAGGACACCTTCCTCTTGATTGGGACGCTGTGTGGAATGGCCCTGTTTAACCAGCGCACGGTGCCCTTCCCCTTCCCCAGGGCTCTCTACAAAAAGCTACTGGACCTGGCTCCCACCCTAGAGGACCTTGAGGATCTGCTGCCAACCATGGGCCGGTATGAGCCAAGCATGGCTCAAGCTTTGGCTGGGTCCCTTACCTTGACCATACACTCGGAGATCCCAGAGGCTGAATTTGGGGCACCCATCAGCATCTACATTTGCCTTTGTGAAGCTGCCAGAAGCCATAGATTTCCAAGGAGGTCCTTGTCCAGGGCATGGATGTTGCTCTCAGAGGCTGGCATTGCCAAAACAAAATGCCAGGTCTCATGACATAGAAGGTGTCAGATCTCTGCTCCACTAGAGCTTAAGTCCACACAGTGAATATATAAGTGTTCAAAACACTTTGGGCTGTAGTTTGGACTTGAAAGAACTAATGACTCAATTATTAATGTTGGGGTTTTTTTCCTGATTTACTAATTATCAATTTCCACAATATTGCCTTGCACAAGTACAGTATTACAAAATGCTGCCAATTCTGAGAACCCTTGTACAAAGTTTCCATGCACTGGGAGAGGAGATATCAGGCAGACATAAGAGGCAGAGGTGCTGCTGCCACAAACATAATGCTTCTAGGCCCCTGAAGCCCAGCCTTCCAGGCAAGTGATATAAACAACCAAGAAGATGAGAACCCCATCCCATGAGCCAATGACTGTGTTGAGGTGCTAAATTCACTGGGGTTCCTCAGTGAATTGGGACACAAGGTTGCCTGCAATACTTGGAAAGGTGCTGCACCCCACAACAATTCTCCCAGATCATCCTTCTATTCCACACTTAATTCCTCACTAGATAATGTCTGGAAGCAATGCTGTGGTCCCAAACCCAGTTGTCACTGAACTTCATGTAAAGTTGTCCACACAGGGCATGGGGATGGACTTGCCTGGAAACTTTTTTTACTGAAGGCATTTGTGCTCAGCTTATGTCAGCAGCATGATGAAATTTCAGTGCCATATATCATGTTTCTGTGTGAGTGTAGGTGTTATGTACATGTATGCATTTAAATGCTGCTTGTCAAATGATGTTTTTAACAGAATTTGCAAGTGCGCTGAATGGTCATGTTTCTTCTCTCTTTAATCCCTTTTGTGTTTGGATAGGAATCTTCGGAAAATTTTGAATGAAGAAAGTGATAGCTTGGACTTGGACTTCACGGTAAGACATCCCACGTAGGCACTCATACTCGGGCAAGACACTGTCCCAGTGCAAATGACACAACTTGTCTGTAAACTCAGATTAGTGAGAATGCCATGTCAAGCCATTCAGGAGGAATGAGAGATGTAGCACATACATATCTGTCACATATACATACAGCAGCAATGTTTTTATTTATTTGCATAGATAATGGAAGGAAGAGATTCCACAGATGTTGTTGAACTTAAAGAAAATGGTGCCACCATTCCTGTCACTAAGGATAACAGGTCAGTTTTATTTTTATATTTCTTAATCCTGTTGTCTAGTTACAAATGTATGAAATAACATGTCTGTACCCATCCCCATATATTGTTAGAAAATATTGACTTCTGTATTGTGCCATTGGTCTTGGTCCAGTAGGTGGTACACTTTCAGTTCCTGCTGTACTTGCTGCACACATGCCAAACACTGGCAGTTTGTGCAAGCAACGGATAACATGGGGATCCTTGGATATCCTGATATCTGCATATACAGATACTTGGCATTAACAGGAAAATTCCTAACAAATGTAAAAAATAACCTTGAACAGTATTTTCAGGCAAAAACAGATCATTTGTTTGTGAAACCCAGCTACAGGTATACCTCTGTAAGGGTTTTTTAAGAGCAAAATGTTTCCTGCTTAGTTATGTATATGGAATGTACCTTGTACATAAAGGAGAAGGAGAAATATATCAATAAGGCTTCATGTAAATATTATTATATATGTATTATTATGTATCAATATTAATCTCTGCACAGAGGACTGAGAGAAATTTTGTGTCCTGAATTATGCAGATGACCTGAGGACCCATAGGGATCCATGGAAGGGCTGTTTAAGAAGCTTGAAGTAGAGCATTTACATTGAGTTGATCGTACAGTACAATGTCACTACACAAATCCCCATATGAAGTAGAGATAAGTGTGGCGAGCGCTGGTCCTGGACGGTCAGGACAGACGGAGACGAGAGATCTCTCGAGCCTGGTCTTAGGATATATGCTTTATTGTGGGGGCCCTGCTCAGAGCTGCCAGCCACGGCTCACAGCAGGCCCCAGGGAGTGGGAGCAGGGCGAGACAGTGAGAGAGTTCCAAGGGAGGGTCCAAGAGAGCAGAGAGAGAGGGAGGCAAAAGCGAAAGAAGAAGAACAAGAAGATGGAGAAGAAGAAGATGGCCCTGGCTTCTCGGGTACACCTTATCAAGGGGGCTTGAAGGTGGGTGTGGAAAAGGACTTTGGACCAATGGGATTACAGATACATCATACTTCAGGGGAGGGTTAAACTCTACATTTTTGAGGAATGAGACAGAACACTTTATCTGACCCTTTGCTTTGTCTGTGGGTCAAAAAAGGGACTTCTCTTCCACCAGCTACACCACTGCCCACCAGCTACTTAGCAAGCAAGGTCTGTTATCTCAAAGCTCGTTTTCATCTCAATCTGGCTCGCATTCTCTGCACTTTCCCAATCCCCCGCTAGGCAATCGTACCTATTAGGCCTTCTTGTTTCATCTTGCCCAACAATAAGACTGAAACTGTTGATTAACAGCTGTGCAAATATTTATTTCAATTTCAGGGAAATTCTTGGGCATTCAGTGGGGTTAGGTCTGCTAGCTTCCATCTTTTATAATAATCAGGTGTCTGACAGGATTTCATTGGAGCATTCACATGACGTACAAGGAGTGTTACCAAAATGAATCCATTCTGGCCAGCATTCTCTTTTATTTGTGAAGATGCTCCCAGCTTATTCAGTGAATAACTAATTGCCAGTGACAACTGGTCTCAGTGAAGACTGAGTCTGTACACCACAGCAGGTCATATGGAATAAAGGAATAAAGTTCTCTGTAATTCTCCTTTTAGAAAAGCACCACCAACGCTTGTTTGGTATCTTTTGCAGGAAAGAATATGTTGATTTGTATGTGAATTATAAGTTCAATAAATCAGTACAGAAGCCATTTGAGGACTTTATGCAAGGGTTCTTAAGAGGCTGCCCTGCTAAAAATTGGAAGATGTTTTTCCCTGAAGAGCTGCAGGTTCTTCTCCAGGGACACACAACATTTGACTGGCATCTGCTGGAAAAGGTATTGTATACAAGCACAGTGTCCTTCTGCTCTGTCTGCTAAGCATAAACTACTTCTGACCCGTTCTTTCATTGAGTGCATAACAGATGGACAGAAGCTCAAAGAACTTTGTTTTTTTTTTTGATTTGTGTCTATGTTCTGCCTCTAATCTATGTCAGCCACAAGAATAAAGGGGAATAGGTATCAAGCCATAACTCAGGGATTTGCATATGAATCTTTGATAAACAAATGAACAAGCAGATTCCTGAGGTTAAGGGGATTTTAATATCTATGAACAGGATTATAAAATTTATCATATAAAACGTTGCTTTAAATATAAATGGAAAAATTTAAATATAAACCTGGCCTGTTTTATTTTTGTCTCTTTGACAGAATGTGATATACGAACAGTATACAAAGTTAGATCAAACCATCAGGAATTTTTGGACTGTGTTTCACAAGCTACCAGAAGAAAAAAAGAAAATGTTTCTTGGTAATATATTGGGCCTTTTAAACTTTGCATATCCCTTTTGTTTCCCCCACAACACACATACTATATACTATACTATACTATAGTTCCAAACTGTAGCTTTTCAATGTGTTCACCCTTGCTGCTGCCACATTTTCTAGGGAAAACCACAAAAAAATAACACAACAAGTTGCACAGGGACAGCTATGACCCTTATCACATCCCCTGAGCTTTGCCTGAGTGCATCGGACCACCCTGAAGCTTGCAGTTACTTTATCCCTTACTTTTATGGTTGTGTTGTTGGTCAGAGCCTGCAGTTTGTGGGAGTACACTGTGTTGATGTAAGCAGTTTACCTTTCTTGAATCATTGCAGAAGCTAGGTCATCCTTTCTAAAGGCAGAAGGCTAGACCTAGCCTGACCTTTCTCATCCACAAAGTCTATAATCTAGAGTAGAAGAGGGCTTGTAACTACTGAATTGGTAAGAGACTTTAATCTATATTCAGGTGCAAATTCAACAAAACATAATACTTAGCTTAGGAAAATTTCTGTATGTTTACACTAATTTCCCTTCATGATTTTCATTAACATTAATTATTTTAATGATTTTCAGCTAACATTATTTTATTTTGTTTTTCAATTTGCTAACTTATTCTTGTTTTTCTTTTTTTCATTCCTTCAGCTTTTTTGTCAGGATCTGATCGAATCTCTGGCTATGGACTGGAGTGTTTTACATTTTGGATTGCAGATCCTCAAGTAGAAAATCCAGATGAGAGTCTTCCCCATGCCAATACTTGCCATGTGATTTTGTTCCTCCCTAGATATAGCAGTAAAAAAATACTCAAAAAGAAGTTGCTTTATGCCATAGAGCATAATGAAGGTTTTGGTCGTGCCTAACTCTGGGATAGAAGCACTTAAAAGCAAAAATAAGAATACGAGTCTTTGTTCACTTGCCATATTTTCTCTTAATAACTCAGATTTACTGGTTTCTACCCTGCCTTATTTTTACTGCACTTTATAAACACCTAAGTGTGTGTATTTGCTGAGATTTTACATTGCTTATAAAATTGAGCTTCAACCAGATATTTCATAGTTAGATTGTAAAGTTAGGAAAGAAGAATCCTGTTTGGCACACTTCAGAGAAGCAAGCTGATAACCAAGCATATTTACATATATGTGCAGGCAGGGTCTGCACTGTTCTGGTTATGTTAGGACAGTGAGCTCCCAGCAGCAAGGATTCTGTGATTTGTACATTTACGCATTAGCAAGCACACAACCAGGATGTGCTAAGCAGTCACTCTTGCAAAGCAAAGCTGGGGTAAGGTTTTCATCTGTGTTACTTAAGGGCTCTCATGGGAGCAACTAACACATTTAATGAGATTGTGAATTGAAGGAGGAGTCTGTGCTCACCTGGATATGGTCTATGATTTATCTGAGAGAAATTCATAGGAGGATTTGATCATTCCTAGAGTTTTTCAAAAGCTGTATTAATGAATTATAATAATACATTTTTGTTATTTAGTGTGATAGTTGTGATATTTGTCATGTTTCTTTATATCTTCTAAGGAGATGTTTTACAATTAAATCATAAAATCTTAGGCTTGCAGAACAGCACTGTTTACAGAGGCCTGTGGACATAAGGCTGGCAGGGCTTCAGGAATCTCATTGTCAAAACAGTGCAGAGCACTGGCAGGATATTAACCATGTCAGGCAGAATGTGTGTTTACTGTGTATTTTGCTATGTGGAGAGAGGGAGAGAAACAACAGCCATGGTTTTTCAGCAGTCTTCCCTTTGGTGTGTTAAATGTGTCGGGGGACATCCATGTGTAAAGAAGACTTCCACTGTCTTAAATTAAATGATGATGGATTAAATTTTCACCCCTGTAGCTGTGTATTTCCTTTCTTATGCATCTGCCTACATAGATAAGCATAGCAGGCAGTGTGTCTGTGTTCTCTGTCCTCCTTGGAATGGGGGGGCCTTTCACAAGTGGAGTCAAAGGCTGATGTAAGCGTGTTTCAAAGAGATGCATTGTATATACTGAACAAGTTAGTCTTTCCTGTGTGATGCAGAACTACATTGTTGCCTACTTTAAAAAAAAAAAGGCAAGTTTCCTTTTAAGTTACAGTATAGTAATTAGCAAAAAAAAAAAAAAAATTCAAGCACTCACCACAAGCATCAGGGCAGTACAGGAAAGCATGGGAGTGTTGATGGGAAGAGGGGAAATAGGACTTCAGAGGATGGCAGCTCCCAGCAGAGGGGAGCGAGGGCACATAGCCTGCTCAGACCTAACCCCTGTCCCCCTCACCTCCCTGGAACAAACAGGACATCACAGGGATGCCCACGTCCTCTGAGAAAGGCAGCACTCTGCTGTATTTTTGTGGAAAGAGGTAACTGGCAGAAATCCAAGGTGTTGCCCATATCTCACGTCCAGCTGATGCTGACACACCACCACAGATTTCTGTTTTAGCAGCTTAGCCTGCTGTTCTTCATTGGCCTGGTCGTGACTGTTGTTTCCCTTTTTATGGTTTTCTAAGCCTCTGGTAGGACTGATGTTGGGCAAGATGAAATAAGAAGGCCTTATAGGTACGATTGCCTAGTGGGGGATTGGGAAAGTGCAGAGAATGCGAGCCAGATTGAGATGAAAACGAGCTTTGAGATAACAGACCTTAGCTAAGTAGCTGGTGGGCAGTGGTGTAGCTGGTGGAAGAGAAGTCCCTTTTTTGACCCACAGACAAAGCAAAGGGTCAGATAAAGTGTTCTGTCTCATTCCTCAAAAATGTAGAATTTAACCCTCTCCTGAAGTATGATGTATCTGTAATCCCATTGGTCCAAAGTCCTTTTCCACACCCACCTTCAAGCCCCCTTGATAAGGTGTACCCGAGAAGCCAGGGCCATCTTCTTCTTCTCCATCTTCTTGTTCTTCTTCTTTCGCTTTTGCCTCCCTCTCTCTCTGCTCTCTTGGACCCTCCCTTGGAACTCTCTCGCTATCTCGCCCTGCCCCCACTCCCTGGGGCCTGCTGTGAGCCGTGGCTGGCAGCTCTGAGCAGGGCCCCCACAATAAAGCATATATCCTAAGACCAGGCTCGAGAGATCTCTCGTCTCCGTCTGTCCTGACCGTCCAGGACCAGCGCTCGCCACAGACTTGGAAATCCAAATTGGATCTTCTGTGCTGTGTAAGTGCACGAAAGATGTATTCTCTTTGGAATTCAGAATAACCCATTAGAGATTAAATGATAATAGGTTTATTTAGAGCCTGGAGATATTTCCTTCTCATCATGTATGATGCAACATCACATGGGAGATTAAAGCCCAGAGTCACTTTCAAGGCTATTTTTAAGTTGTCCTCAAATAGTCCCTGCTTTTATATATGTATGTGTATATATATACACATTACATAAGGACTTTCAGAGTAGTGCACTCCTCTCTGATTTTCTGAAATTAATTTGGACACTGGATTGTGTCTACATTTTCTCAAGCAGCGCCTGTTATAAAATATGCAGGAGAATATAAGATGAGTGAGCATCACATTCAGCTGTGAGCTCAAAGGGCTTCACACAGGCAGCAAAAGTATATTGAACCTGCAACAGGATTTTTTTAGGCCACTCAGCTGAGCATCACCTGTAGTAGACAAGTGCAAGAGCAGCCTTGAAAGTTCTCCAGGAAGCTGAAATGTAACCAGTTAAAAATTGGTTTCAGCAAGAAACTCCTGGCTCTCTCACACAAATTCCAGGCTTTGCTCCATAATTTTCTTTGTTTTGTTTTGTTTTTATTGTTTTGTTGTTGTTGTTGTTTGTTTTTTTTTTGTGAGTGTGTACCTTCCCCTCCTTGACTACGCAATCAGAAACAGAGGAAACAGAATGTAAATGGAAATGATCTATTTTGCAAAGGTCTCCAGACGATGAAACAAACAAAAACACAGAAAAGTATGTTTTCCTCTATGTATGCTTTCAGTTATTCTAGAAGCTGCTTGTAACACTGGTTAAGCCAGTAAATTCTGATGTTACATGACAGGTGTAATTTTTATTGGAGTAGCTCTTTATTCTAAACGCCCATGATCCATGCAAATACAGGTGATTTTTCGCCTGATCCATCACACATTTTCTGCTAAATGCACAAGCACTGCAAACTGACAGAGATGCAGCGTAAGGGCCACGAATACTTGTGGGTACTGGACATACCTTAGGGACTTCTTCTCCCCATACTGAGCCCTTGCAAACATCTGTCTGTGGTTTGCTCCAAATATTGACTGTCATTTTGGTGATCTGAATGGTATCCAGCTTGTGCACTGCTCTTTTGGAGCCCAGTCTTTTTCTAATAGATGTCACTAAAACCAGAAAATCAGGACTTGGAGTTACATAATTGCTTGCTCCTTGGCCTTTTTTTTTTTTCCTCTCTTTCAACGGAGATTTTGACAACAAACCTTTTTTGAGGTTGAAACTTTCTATAAAATTTGAGTTCCTAAACAAATGAGCTTGCCAGGTGACCAGAGGCCACATAAAAGGAAGAAGAAACAGGCTAGAGGAAAGAAACTGACTATTGTTATTAGTAAGTGACATTTCGTGCTTAACGCATTTTCAAACACTGGAAAGCTGCCTTTCCCTTGAGACCTTCATTTAGAACAGCCTATATTTTGGAATGCGCTTAACTTCGCCCGTCGGTTTCTGCTGTTAGAGCGGCGACTGATCGGCAAGGCTAAAGCCCGGCAGCCCAGCGGGCGAGGGCCGCCTGTCCATAGCGCTCCGCCCGCGCCCCGGCTGCTGCGGCATTCCAGCACTGCTGGGAAGGCCAGGGCCCTGCCAGGAGCGCTGAGCCCCTGCCAGGAGCACACGCCGTGCCCTGGCCCCGGGGAAAGGAGATTCCCGGCCCTCCCCGCGCCCGCCGGGGGCCGGGCCCGCCCTGCGCATTGGCCGCGCCGCGCGTCACTCGCGGCGGCAGCGGCAGCGGTAGCGGCGCCGGGACTTCCTCGTCGCCGCGGCGGCAGCGGTGGGGCTGGCGGCGGTGAGTGCCGGGGAAGGGCAGCTCGGCCCGGTGAGTGCCGGGTGCGGCTGCTGCCGGTCCCGGTACCGAGCCCATGCGTGGAGGAGCCGGGGCTCGGGCGTGGCGGAGCCCCCGCCGCTCTCCCGGCTGCAGGACGCGCGTCCCCAGCCCAGGGCGGGGAGCCCGGGGCGGCCACGGGGCTGCGGCAGGAGCCGCTCGGCGCTGCTGCTGCAGCATTACCTGGCTGCGGGGTGGGCACGGGGCTGCTGCCGCTCCGGCGTCGGTGTGTGCTCGTCGGGAAGCGCCGGTCTGGGCGTGGGAGCAGCCGCAAGAAGCCCGAGGTGTCCGGGGTGAAGGAAGGGAGCGAACGGTGGTTTTATCGGGATTGCAAAATGGAGGTGATGGCGGGGGGGGGGTGTCATATTTGATTTTAGGTATCTATTTTTATATGTTTTCTGTGGGAGCATCTCCATCTGAGGGCATGCGGCTGTGCAGTGCAAATACTCTGCTCGTGCTTTAACTCATTTGCTGGTACACTTTGTATTCTCTTGGTCTATAACCTGGTTTACATTGGACATTGAGTTGGACTGAAACGGAGGTAAAAAGAAGAAGAAAGTAGGCTTGGTGGCAGAAAGAGGCCGTAAATTCTGTTAATTGTTGAGCAATGCTGGTAGAAGAAACACATTTGTTATCTGAAATCTCACAAACAAGAGGGAAGGAAAAACTTGTTTATTCATGCCCTACCAGTTGACAGATCTCTTTGTTTAGAGAGCATTGAGCCTTGAGTGTTGTTTGTTGCAATCGTGATATTTACTTAGGTGACTTTCCCAGAAAGGGCGCAGAGTGGAAATGTGATTTTGAGGAGAGAGTCTGCGTGACATGAGAGCTTTTAAAAAGAGAGAGGAAAAAAAAGAAAAAAGACAAAATACCTCCTGTTATGATCATACATGCAGCATTATTATTTTACCAAACCACGGGGGCTGTTTTTCACCAAAGGATATATACTTAGTATGTCAGCAGAACCTTGTTATAGCAGAGGGTGAGTCTTCCACCCACAATAGATTTCCTCAAAATATTCCTCACAGTGTGAGGTTTTCCTAGCTCTAGCTGTGCTATGTACATC
The DNA here is from genome assembly GCF_031753505.1 of Anomalospiza imberbis. Taxonomy (NCBI): domain Eukaryota; kingdom Metazoa; phylum Chordata; class Aves; order Passeriformes; family Viduidae; genus Anomalospiza; species Anomalospiza imberbis. The sequence continues at coordinate 27,391,706 of NC_089684.1, read as the reverse complement.
CTTCACTGCTTTGATGATTAATTATTCCTGGAATGTCAGGGTCTGAGGATGTGGTGTTATATCTTCCCCTCTTTTTTATGTGTGGGGAATCTCTGCAAATGCCTGGCTTTACTGCATTGCATCTGTTCATATCTCTGAAACATGAATACCAAGCTGGCTGTGTTGGGATTTCTGAAGAACAGGAATAGGTTATGTGGTTGGGTACTGCAGTTCTTGTGCTTTTTGCAATCCAGTTTTTAAAAGGAACTCTGAACTTTAATCCCTAACTGATGAATTTAAGAAAAATCTCTCCCCTAAGGATTTGCCCTCTGCCGATAAAATTTCAGCTTTTTTAAGGTGTATTCAGCTGAGCACTAGGAATATTAATCACTCACATAAAATTTCAGATAAGTAAATATAAATAATATATTTAATGTATATATGTGTATGTGCAGGCACATGTCTGTTAGTGCTTGCCTACACTAGAAACTTCTTATGTCATTGTTTTAGAATGACAAAGGTATGCAGTTTGTAGAGGCAGTTTGCGGTGGCACAGGCACTTTTACTTCCTCTGCTACTGGCAAAGAAGAGTAACTGCCTTAACCGGGTTGGAAACTGAGTGTGAAATTGTCATTTAAAGTCTCTCTGTGTTTCAGGACACAGCTCCTATTTGAACATATAATGTATTAAGACCTCCAGCTTTTTTATTTAGGGGAAGAAAAAAAACAGTCTTAAAGTTGTGTTTTTAAAAATGTCTTTAACGTAAGTAAATTCACCAGGCCATTTGAAAAATTTAGCTGTGCCTGTACACGCAAATTGTGAGTGGCTGTCTTTTTTGCTCTGCTCTCCACTGGAAAGTGTTGGTCTCTTTCTGTGAAACTGAGCTGCACTGAGGTTTATTGGCAAAATGTTGGAAGATGGGGGTGGATAGAGATGGCATAGTCCATAGAGATGATTTAAAAAAAAAAAAAAATCTGGCCTTGAGCATGAATGGAGGGTTGAACTCTGGAATATCACCCTACTGTTTACATGGATTACTGGGAGTTGAACTCCTCCTGTTTCAAGTAGTGTCTTAACTGGAGGAAAAACCCATCTCTTAGCAATCACGTCATATTCCCTTAGCAGCAAATTCTTGTGTGGCATATGAGCACAAGGAAAGTAATTAATGTATTTTTAGCAATTTTAAAAGAAACTAGCACTAGGGAAGATGACTATAGTCTATAGGGAGCAGACTGTTGAGGTACCCTTTTAGAAGGTATCCCAAATTAATATTTAGCTCATGTGGTACAGTGTCATTGTAGTTCAAGTCTTATACTGGTGAAATCTTTTCAGCTCAGAGGCAGTATCTGTTTATCCTAGCAGGGAAGGTGATCTGTGGCTCTTCAGGATTGCTGCTTGTGTCTTTGTAACACACAGTTCCCCAGGCTGAGAGAAATGGCAGCCCCAGATTTCTGCTGTTCCAGTGTCGATTTTGAAATGATTCCCTGCACCTTCAGGGTGTTGCTCATGCATTTTTAGTTTGAGTTTTTTTGGTGGTGTGATAGAACATGAAGTTCGCTCTAAATGTAGCTGTTTAAAGCACATTTAAAGCACATGCACACACTTCAATTTTCTTGTGTCCCACGGCATTCCTATTCTTAGCGTAGCCAGCTTAGAGGGTATCTTCCATCAGGCTCTTGTGCTTAGGGCAACCAAATACAGAGTGTACACCATGACTGATTTAACCGGGCAGAACCTTGTATGCTCCTGCTTTTTTAACCAGGCAGAGAGCCTTGTTAAAGGCTCCTGCTTTTTCCTCCGTGTGCTTTGGACCTGGCCAGTGATAAGCACATGTGGGTGTGAATGAGTTGAATTTATGCTGCGAAGGAAGAAGGGCTTCTAGAGCTAAAAGGGGTCCTGTGTTACTTTAAAGCACCTAAGAAGAGATCCTAGTAAACAGTTTGTGGTAGGAAATTGCACCACTGATGAAGTACTAACTGGAAGATCCAATTCTCCCTTCCAGCTCAGTTGTGCCTCAGTGGAAGTGACCACAGCTGACAAGCAAAGGGTAAGAGATGAACAACCATGTCTTAGAGCTTAGATTAGGAAAGGCTTTATTGCTAATACCTAGAGCTTGAATTAGCACCAGGTTTTGGAAACAAACCAAATGCATGTGTTTCCTGTCTGCTCAGAGTGGGAGAAGGAATCTTTGGCACTCCAAGGTTTACCCTTTGCTTTTCTGTCTTGTGCTGTGTTACTGAATGCTGCTGCTCCTGCAAATTGCCTTAGCTTAAAACTTGGCATAGTGTGTCCTAAGACTTGATGTCTCAGATCTTTCATTTTCTTATATTTCTCCTTCCCTTTGCAGAAAAAAAAAAAAAAAAAAAAGAAAAAAAAAAAGCTGTAGCCAGTTTCTAATTCAATCAGAGGAATTCTCAATGTCTTATTGGTATAGCATGCTTAACAAATAACCATAACCTATTGAGGTTAGAAGTGACAAAGAAGTATTACTAAAATCTTTCATGTGCTTATGGAGTATTGTTTTCTTCCCACAGCTTTCATGCATTAGCATGCTGTTGCCTTTATCAAGTTCAAGCCAAGTAATTTCTTGGACCTTTTATATTGCTATATTTTTTCCCTTCCTGTGTTACCCTACTCTGTAATCCCTGACTTTCACTGAGCACAGCACAGAAGATAACTCCTGACTGCTGCCAAGTTGCAGCAACGTGACCTGCAACGTGACCTGCAACGTGACCTGTCCATTGCTGTCAGGGCCAAGCTGTTAATGTGCTGCTCCACGTGAACTGCTGCTTCTTGTGTAATCCTTGCTGCAGTTAGGGGTGTGTGTGTCTCAGTGTGTGGCTCAAGTTCAGTGTGTGTGTGTGCATGCACAAATTTGGGTTGCAAGACTGTGTTCAGTTGAGCAAAGTACTCCTTGATCTGTATTTATCAGAAATAACACATTTCTGCATTGGCCAGTACACCACAAATGCCTGTGTCATTCTGTTCAGGGCTAGTCTAACCACCTTGGAGGTAATTTTTAAAGATTTATGTAGAAGTGGTCTCAAATATGACACTCTAAAAGTTCACATTTGGACCTGTTAGTCTGAAAAGCATTACAGTTGGTTTGGGGCATTGTTTGATATTTGGGTTTTGAAGCAGAGTAATTTTGCAATGTAAAAGCTCAGTCTCCTGGGTTTCAGAACATTTCTGCTGCCTCGCAAATGGAGATGGCCAAGGCATGAAGGTTCTGATTCAGTACCACAGCTGAGCTGTCTTGATTACTCTTTGTCTGTGTAGTGGTTTACTGACAGTTCACAAACCTGACAGTCGTGCAGGAAATGCCTTTTCTGGTTGTTTCCACCTCCTGCTGTGAACAGCTGGATCTCTGTAGGATCATTTGTGGTATACTTGCTTCATTCACACTCATTCCCCTGTCTCTCTTGCCCAGGAAGGATACATGACTTGCTGAAAAGAGAGAAAATGCTATGCTGGGGCTACTCGTCTTATGGACAGCCTGGGATAGGTAGCAACCTCCAGGTCATCATTCCTGAGCCACAGGTATATGGGTTCATCCACGATAGAAATGTCAAGGAAGTGGCATGTGGAGGAAACCACTCTGTGTTCCTGTTGGAAGATGGGGAGGTGTATACCTGTGGCTTGAACACCAAAGGTCAACTGGGGCATGACTGTGAAGGAAGCAAGCCAGGTAAGTCTGCTTTTTATACACACTTCAAACTGTCTTGAGGCTGGTGGGCTGAGAACATTATGAAAGCTGCTTTGTGCTGATTGCTGTAGAGCTGGAGCAGCCAGCAGAGCTGATAATTGTGTCACATAACTCAGTAGTGATGCTGAATAACCCTAGCTGGCTCTGGAAAGCCAAAGCTGAGCAGCACGGGTGAGGAGACAGGTCTGCTCACTTTGCCTGGGAAATGCATCAAAACAGAGGGAGCGCAGATGGTCTCAGGGCAGATTTTGTTATCTGGCATTATGTTGTCTCTTTATAAAGAGGCCCATGAGTCATGAGTGTCGTCTGCTTTGTCTTTCCAATTGCACTGCATTGTTATGCCCACTCTTATTCTGCTGCTGCTGGGAATTTTCTCACTTACACCAAAGAGTACAAGTGGATCTGTGTTGAGTAGAATTGTGGAGAACAAAATTGTGTTTGGCCAAAAACAAATTTTGTTTCCAACCCTTTCAGAATCCCTTGTCAACTTGTGCCTTCACTCCTTTATGCTTTCTTAATCTGAAAGGAGGTCACTTTAGTGTTGCTTTCCCTAGACTCACATTGCATCTTCTTCATTGTGTTCTGATGGACAGGACTCATGAGTGCTGAACCACAGGCAGCTACTGCCTCTTCTCAGGGTGAAGGAGTGGTTTAATTGTAAGTTGTTCTTGGAAGAAACCCTGAAGCCTTTCTTCTGGACTCTTTTGAATGTTGGCCTTCCTGTTTCCCTTCCATTAACTTCTTGGTTTTGGCATGTGGTAAAGATACAGGTATTTCTGTTTCCATAATATAAAAGTCCTGTGCTGTGGGTAATTAGAGCAAAAAATTCTCAAACTGCAGGCTACCCTCTGTAGGGCTTGGGTCTTCTCTAGTGCAAACTATTATTGCATGACAGAGAGAGAGGGTGTATGCAAAATAGCCTCCATTCCCCATGCAGTATGTGCAAATCTGACCTGATTGACTCTATTGTTCCTTTCCTCTGTCAGTGTCTTTTGTCTCTTTCTCTCAGAATGAGTTGGGCAGGTGTTAGGTGCTGGATTAGAGCAGTTCACCTTGAATCCGCCCTGTCTTGCTTTTGCTACACGTAGTTTCTAGGTAATTACTGAAAGAGATTGGGAATAGCAGGAGTGCTTAAGTCCTCTCTGTGCAAGTCTTCCGAGGACTTGTAAATTTAAGCCCTGGAATAAATGAGACGCTTGGTGAAAGGAAGCCAAGCCTAGTGAATATTCAACTCAAACTGCTGGGGATACTTCATCCTGCAAATCACCCAGCTAGCTCAAGACTAGTGCAGAGGCCCCAGAAATTCAATACTGTTTTGAGTGTTGCAAAGATACTCTGAGAAACATCTTCAGGCTATGCTGCTATTTTACCTATAAAATGGTTTAATTTTAAAATTGCTTTTTAAGCGTAAGTTACTGATAAAAAGGGAGGATTCACAGCAAGTAGATCAGAGCTGGAAATGGACTTCATTAATCCTGAATGCTGAAGTGTAGACCTCTCTCAGCTAGCTATCCTGCTTTCAGCTAGACTGGTAGAGAGGGCCAGTCTGAGCTTCTGGAATAGAAATGAAAGGTTCTTTGTGTTTGATCCCAAGTGCCCTTTTTCTACCCCTTAAATTAGAGTCTGTCACCAAGATGTGAAACCACGTCCCAGTTATCCTACAGGTTTATTTTATTTCTGAAAAAGGTTGTGCAGTGCTGCTCTCTGAGGAGCCTGTGGCCATCCCAGAGAAATGGTGTTTCAATATAGCATTACTGGCTGTGGCTCCAGTAGGATTTCTGCTGGCTGGGGCAGATGGGAGGGACATGATGTAAAGCAAGGAACAGCTGCTCTTTTTAACTTACAGTTACAGCAGCCTTTATGGTAACAGTAAATTGGGGGAGAGCCCCATCACACACTCCTCTGTGCTTTGTCTTGCAGCACTGGGAACTGAATTTCTTAGTTTTCATTTGCAAATGGGAACAAGAAGAATCAAGCCTTCCTCTTCCACCCCCCTTCCTCTGCATGGGGTAATGATGGTATAAACCTTATACCTTCTGTGTAGAAAGGCATGTTGAAGGTGTTTCCATTGTTGTGGGCCTGTGAATGAAGCCATGCCTGATAGGTGATGAAGATGCCTGTGGGGGACACAGGGTCCTGAGCTGTTGAAAATGATAGAGAAGACTGTTAGGAGGAGTCTGCAGTAGAAAATGGGAGAAATGCCAGGAACTGGGAGTCCTGGAGCTGCATCTCTCCAGCCTTTGCTGGACAGGGCAGTGTGGACTGAGGTCTCTTGGTTTTCCTGCCCTGTGGCTTGGTCCTGTGAAGCCTGTGAGGGCAGCTGGAAGTGGGACCTCTGCCCAGCTCTGGAAGTGAGCTCCACCTCCTGATGTAGGAGGCTGTGACACAATACTGATTGTCCCTTTCAGGCAGTCTCTCCTCTGGACTTCAGAAATGCTTACCAGGGCTTTACAAGTGCCTTGGTTTTTGAGAGTAACATAGAGACACGAAAATGTGCAGGGGTTTTGAGCCTTGTGGAGGCTGCTTTAACATCTAGGGGTGGAGCGATCCCCTTCCCGCTGCCTAGGTCTTCCCTAAGAGGAAGCTCGCTTTTATTTCTCACCATTCAATTTTGCTTCTCATTCATGCTGCTCACGACAATGTCAAACAGTGGTGCAGAATTGTTTCAGCATTCCTCTTGGAGGAGCCCTTTAGAGGGCACCTTTTGAAATGAAAGAAAACGTATTAATTAAAAGCAGCGTTTATGGTCACATCTGCTGACCTTGTGGATGTAATGTGGAGAGGGGGATAGCAGCTGGCAAAGTGATTCTTATGCCTCTCCTCTACAGGGAACAGAAATTACTGGGGGAGTGCATACCACTGAAAGAGCATAAGTCAGTAGAGGTTTATTTTCTGGAATTGCCCTTTCCTCTGGATTTTACATTGAGGTGCTAAAATTAATATTTAGGATGCCTAAGAAGTTTAGCTTAACTAAAATAACATGCCTTTTGACTAAAAGCTAACTGCTTCTAAGTGTTTCAGACTCTCTTCTTTTGATAATACCAGGGTGATAACAGGTGTGGCACTCCCATGGCTCTACCACAAGCCATTTTCTCACATTGTCACACTGTTTACTAATTCATTTTTGCTTCAAATTGTGATGATTAGTGAGGTACTTGAAGAGTCCACTCCTCTTAGGGGTGGATATCTGGTTTTGTTAATACTTATATGATCGTTTTTCCTCACCTCTTTTTTTTCCTTTTCCTTCTCTAAACATTCTGTAGTTTGTATCTCTGCAATCACTTGGCAGGGATGCAGAGGGGGAGGAATGCTGTTCCAGCATTCTCTCACCATCTCCATGATTAATAAAGCTTCTGTCTGACCTGCCCTGATTTTCACTTGTGTTGTTACGCCCTTGAAGTCTCCAGAGTCTCTGACCATATCCTAGGAGAATCAGCTTAGCAATTTTGGTAGTGAAGCACTGAACACACTGTTTTGCAAAATTAGTCGGAGTTTGCATTGATTTCCTGAAATTTATCAGACGATAACATATGTTGTATCTCTAATGGGAAGCAATAATTTTGTACTGCAGTAGTTTTAGAAAAAAAAAAGTTGTTCTTCATAAGTATATCTAAGTTTCACCTTTGTCAGTCCTGTAATTTCACTTGGATTGATTTTCTTCAGGTCTGCCATGATGGCTTGGCTCCCTGTTAATGGTTCTTAGATCTAAGTGTTTTATCTGAGTGTGCATGCTGGAGAACAAAAGACGGGCTGAGGTACCTAAGGTAAAGGTTCTTTTGGGTTATGGGTGGAATTATAGAGGAGTGTGAAACAACTAGCTGGTTGTTAGTAGTTTGTAAAGCTTTAAAAACCTGCTCAAGACTGAGGTGTGAAAATTGTTTTCGGCTCTAGAGATTTGTTCTGTTCAAGTAATTTGGACTTCATTTGACTTCTGCTAGTGAGAAAACCTGGGCTTTGGTAACTAGTGTCTCAAGAGAGTTACAGAACAATGTCTCCAGCCAAATTTGCCTCAAACCTTTTATCTGGTAAGATACAGCAGACAAACCTATGATTTTTTTACAAAATTCCTTGTCTGGATGCAAATTTGCAGAGGACCACTGCCTTTCTGTGCATTGTGGAATCTATCTGCTCATAGCTGCTGATAGAGATATCATCATAATGTTCATTCTCTTTCAAAAAACAGGAGAAAAACACCACCAAAACAACCAAGCAAACCAACCTAGGTGATGCAGATCTTCTGGATTTCTCTGAAAGGAGTGGCCTTTCTTTTCAAATGTTAGTCCACTCGTCCTGAGCCTCAGCACAGGATTACAGCAGCAGAGAGCTCTGTGTTCAGGTCAGGACAGCATGCTTGTTAATCATAAATCCCAGAACAGCTGAGAATTCAGATGTGCCACCTGCTTGGAAGGACAGTGTGTGTGTGGATCTTCCTCTTTTAGCTTCTTCCCGGTGGGTGAGAAGTCAGCCACGAGGTCCTGGTTGCTCTGGAGGAGAGGTGGCAGGTCTTGTGTTTGCCGTGAGCAGGTTGCAGACAAAGAGCTGTGTATGTTTATGTTTCAGCACTCGTTGTAAATGTTGTTTGTAAAAAAAAAAAAAAGGTAATTAAACTGGTCTCCCCTTGCAGAAATCAGGTATGTTCATTTGTACTCATCCCTCTTGCTCTTTTGATGGATCACAGGATCTGACCAAGCTATTTCAGGTTGCTGTGCCTTCACTAGTGGCTGCAGTGGATTTGCTTTATGGAGAATCAATTTCAGCTGAATTGATGCCATTTGGGCTTCAGAATTATTTTAAAATTAGATGTCAGAATTTAGAATTAACTTAATTTAGAAACAATTGGTATTTGGTTGAATGAGAAGTAAAGGAAGTGCTTTCCCTGAGATACCTTAAATATGCCTGCGTTGTGTTGAATTGGATGGCTGAGGGATTCGAATATGCCAGATATTTATAGCGGGAGTTGTTTTAAAATTTGTGTGGTCTTGATCATGGGAACTGACTTGTACCAGTATTTTCTGAGACTGTAGGACTAGGAGAACCTACACTGAGGAGAGAGAAGGGTCTTTAGGAGGGCCTAAACAAGTAAAAATCTGATTTCTTGACAGCCAAGAAATCTACTCAGCACCCAAAATGTCTGTAATATGTCCTCAAGATGCAGCTCTGAAGTCTTGTCTCTAAACACGCATGTAATATTAGAACCACCAGATTCCTCTCTTGATTTCATTTTGCTGAGAGGTAAAAACAAGGATGAGCCCAGGGAAGCAAGATATTAGTTTTTTTACAATCAGTATGATCTGTTGTTACAGAGGACATGAGGGACAGTTTTAATGCTTCTTTACCTTAAAGGCAGAGCTGCAGTAAGAATGACCAGCTTTTTTGCCTTTTGACTGGGAATTTTTAGGGCAATTTGGCAACCTAAACCTGTACTTACCTCTGTGGTATTTGTTACTTGCCACTCCTGTATCATGCGTACTCTTCAGAGGCTTTCTGAAGGTGCAGCTGAAATAAAAGCCTGCCAATGAAATAAAGGCTGTGTGCCTGCCTGGCTTGAAAGGAGCATGACACCTGGCACTAATGACTGGCCCCTTTCCTGCAACCATGCTGAAGCTGGAAGATATGTTCAGGAAAAAATAGGTTGGGTAACTGTGTGTGATGAGTTAAAGGAGAGGGCAGGGAAGAAGCTGGAGGTAGTAGATTCAAGTTTTCTGAATGCCCCAACCTTTTTGTAGTCAGAATAGTTGTTTGTGCTGGAAAAAAGTAATGCCTCTGTTAAGCTGAGTAAGTATGGCTGAGAGTCACACCTTCTAGGACAGATTTGAGTAGTTTGGTGGCTGTTGATTTTTGACTTAGTTAGTTATCTTCAGACAGCCCAATATTCTTCCTTAAGCTGTATTGGAAATAAGACTTTTTGTCTTGTCCAAGATCTGTGTGAAACTTCTTTTCAGAAATCAAGTATTTTTGGTACCTGAAAAAAGCTGGTAAGACATACTCACTCTCTTCAACCCCTGACCTGCCTTTTAAACAGCTGCCTGCCTATAAAAACTCACCAAAAAGGAATCTACAGATGCTCATATATTTTCTCAGAATGCCCAGTAGATAAAATTAATATTTTTTTTAATGTTTAATAGGATTTAATTCTTTGCCTCTCTCTTTCCAGTTACCTTGCTTGTTTGCAGTAACATATTTTCAAGCAATATTTGTGAAACTGGTGGGAATGCCCTTGGTGGGGAAGCAAGGCAGAGAGATGCTCAACTGAGTGTGCACTGTGCAGGTGTGGCTTTTCAGAAATATGGCTTTGTCTTGCTCCCATGCAAACCACTGCAGGATTGAAATAAATGTGAACAGAGTGAGGAGCAAAGCAAGTGCTTTTGAAAATCGTGTTATTTAATCAAAGTCTAGACCTGCCACAAGTGAGACTCTCAAATGTCACAGCTTTGCAGTGTGTAGTTCCAGCCCATCAAATCTGGCATCTAGGCACCCATTTCCCTAATTCCCCCTTACACTTCTGGTATCCATTCTCATGTCATGCCAAGGTTTAGTGCATCCTGCCCACCTTGCACTTGCTGCCTTGGCGCTGTGGGGTTTGCTGGGGTGTGCATGGTGGACCTTGGGGCTTTCTCAGTAGTCATGGACCAGCCACAGCTTCTGTGCTGCCTGCCAGTGGCCAGCAAGTCTGGCTGAATGACCACCTTTACAGCTCCCTGCTATAACCTGAGGAGGAAAACGGGCTCTCTCTGGGTTTTCTGAAGATAAGTTTTCCTCGTGTTTCTGCAGCGACTCATGGTGGTTTATTTCTTTGAAAGAACTATCCTTACTAGTTTATCTTCAGGGTCTGAAAGGTGGAGTCTTCCCTCTGCCAGCTGATGCTTGCCAGACTGCAGCCCTCTGTGCCTGAGCAGCCCTCTCCAGGAGCCTGCTCCAGCTGACCGTGCCCATGCCAGTCTGCATCTGTAGCTCCTCAGAGAGGCTGTGTCCTCTAGACAAAAGGCAGCAAAGTGGGGAGGGCTTTCTGTCTGTGCCTGAGGAAGGGCTTTTCTTTCTCAGGGTAGGTGTCTGCTCACAGCTGTGAGGGGCAGTAGCTGGCAAAGCGTATGTGATGTAACACCCTGGGGATGTCACGGTGGCCTCTCACTTCTTGCCCTTGCATTCCTGCCTTGACATGACCAGAAACAGCCTTATAAAGTGAAGGCAGTGTTAATAACTGAGCCAGCCTCTCTCAGATTTTAAGACTGTAAGTAGCCATGCTAAATGAATGAATGAGCAGTACCACATGTGCCATGCCGGTAAACCATCATCACAGTAAGAATCACAAATGTCTCTGGAGGAAAGGAGACTGCAGAATCTTTTGTTACGTGGAACTTCTCAGGCTTGACCTGTGGACGGTGTTGCTACCCCTGTGATCAGCCGTGTGCTGGAGGAGTGCCACCTGCTTTGGTTTGTCCTCTGTCCTTTGCTGTCTTCCCCTCACACTTACTTTTCCTTCAGTGACTCTACTCTCTGTTTACATTTCCTCCCTTGTAACCAAATTACCAGTCTTATCGGCTTCGCTGCTGCTGTTGTCTGTCTCTCTGATAAAGCTTTTCTTCCTACTGCTTTGCTTTCTGCTGCAAGCATAGCACCATTCACGAAGTTCAGGAAAGGAAGACCTCAAGATTTGCAAACTGGACTTGTAAAACCCAGCCTTCTTTATAGATATAGTAAATTAAGGTGTTGAAAGTCAGAGGATGTTACATTTTGATGTAAACATTGCTTGCTCATTCTTCAGAGTTTTTTCCCCATGCTGAGAGAGGTTTGAGCCTAAGGTGTGCAGCCATATGTAGGTGAGAGCAGCAGGTAGATGGTGAGGATAGCTGTCATAGGGTGGGGATGTGGTCTCCCCATGGGGTTTGCTCTTGTAGTCTGGTGCTGTGCAGGTGCAGAGCACAGCATTTCTCACACCCTTGTGTGCAATAGTGTCACGTAATCTGAGCACAAGATGCAACAAGCATGTAATGCCTTGTCAGAGATGCTCTGCAAAGAGCAGGAAGGTGAAATTGCAGAGCTGGTGTCAGGCAGGGCGGTTCCAGCTGTCTACGTGTTGCGTGTCTCATCTGCCTGGCCATGCCAGACACTGTAGAGTCACCAAGGTGTGTTCTTGAAACTGTCCAACAGCCCTGGACTCCTCCCTGTGCACCTTCCTCTGATTTTTCTGCTGACAAACCACAGCCTGCAGAGGTGGTGTGAGTGAAGCCACAGGAGCAGTTTTAGCTGGCTGGGTTAGATTATGTTTTCAGAAAGCACATGACAGCTTTGCAAAGTCTGTGTTTAGTTTAAGTGGTTTACAGAGTTTGATTTCTTCGTCCTGCTTCAGGACTCCAGATGTTTCCTGTGACAGCTGGGAGTGTGGGATGCCTAGGTGGGCAGAGTTGAAAAGGGGCAGATGTCAGAATCTGTGATATTTAAATGATCCTGAGATTGTAGAAAGTCTGTCTTTCAGCCCCACTGCCAAAGAAGAAGTTGTAATTTGTCTGTGCTGGTTTCAAGGTTGTTTATTCTTGCTTATCTATAACATGTTCTCTCTGACCTGCAGCAGGTCTGTCTTGCAGGACAGTGTGCGGGGCTCTGCCTCTCAGTGGGATGTTACAAACATTATATACTAGAAACTACGTGTGCTATATTGACAATAATGTGCCAATACCTATCACCCATGTTGAACAGTGTGTCCCCAGCCTAAACCAATAGAAAAATGCCAACACTACAGTGAAACATGGAGGGCATGAAGAAGAAGAAAAAGGACAAGGCACTCACAATTTCCTCCATCTTGCCCCCTTTGAACCCCTTACCTAGAATCCTAAATTCTACTTTTGCACCCATGCCACACTAATTACAACTTATATCAAACACTCAGAGCTTGTAATTCATCCTGTAAGATTGAAAACTCTTTTCCATGGACAGAGATCAGAGGCAGTGTCTCTCGGGGCTCTGTACAGGGGGGCTCCTGACCCCCTGGCAGGGTTCCAGACCTTCCAGGGCAGCCAGAGGGAGATATCTTCTCTCTTAGTGCACTTTCAGTTGATTGTTTCAATTTCATTTTGATTGTTGCACATGGGTTTTCTCTTTTTCCAGTTTCTTTAAAGCACTTAGACACATTCTAATGTTCAGCTGCTTCAATAGGACTGAAATCATGAAGCTCATCACAGCCTAGAAGTAGAGCCATGATATCCATATGCAGGAATGTCTTTGGGATGTGCCATTGGAGACTGGGGAGTCAGCTGAAATTTACTAATTAGTGTATAAAAATCTTGTCAGGGCATTTGGTAGATCCACTGTTGTTTACTTGCTTTTTGTGTAGTGACTTAATAAAATAGTGGTGACTGATCAATTTGGGCCATGATGTTTTTCTGATTTTCTTGTAGTGCTTGTTGAAGGCAGTAGCAGATTTTTATGAAGCTTTTGGCTTTTGAATCAGGCTTCCCTAAGCGCTAATGCTGTTAGTGTCACCTTGTTAGATGGTTAATTGTGTTGATGCAATTCATCTCCAAAAGGAGAGAACTCTGCTCCTTTCCTATAAGAAGGCTTTTCAGTACTCAGAGAATAGAATGCTTATACAGGTGAAATTTAGGTCGCTTTTGGTGTCTGAATATTCAGCTACCTTGTGCATTGAAACATTGTATGTCACACTTCTGATTTTTTCATCTGGGTTGCACAGTGCTTACACATCCTCAGTGTGGATGTGGACTATATTAACAAGCATGGCAGTGCAAAGAAATTGGCTCATCTGTCCTCAGACTTGCAAGCTGCTAGCATTTAACCCAGAGGAATTTCTTACTTTAGCTTACCTGTTTCTCTGTTCCTCCCTGTGTTTCCACCACCATCTCTTATCTGGCAAGCTAGTAAGACATGTTTTTGAGACTCTGTGAGCACTTTCCTTGTAGACACCAAAACCAAAGAAGAGCAAATGCTCTGAGTTGCTTATTGTCAGGCTGGGGAGGCAATGAAGAGTTTTGACCAGATGTCCATGCAGACTGAAATCACTTGAAATGCTTCCAAGACACAGCTTCTTCTGACCAGAAAAGCAGATTTTGCCACTGAAGGTGTAACCTCAGGGCTGATGGTTTCTCTGTAGTTTCCAGGCAGTAGAAGCCATCTGGTGCTGTTCCTGAACATCCTGGTACACATATGGCTGAAGGATTTTGCCCTGTTCTCTAGCAAAAGCCTGTCCTGTGAGCAGCTGGAAGCTATACATAGACAGGGTGTACCAACTCTCTGATAAAATTACTAGGAGTACGAAAGCTAATTAATCATTCATTGCCTGTGCATTCTAATTAGAGCAGTTTAAGTGAGTGCTTTGTGCTTCTAGCAGTTGCAGACACTGAAGATGCTGTATAGCTTTCCAAAGATGTAGGGGCAAAGCATAGGCCCTGTTTTATAAATAGGGAAGCTATGGACTGATGGTGGGCTTGTCAGGGGTTTTCACTCTTGTCCCAGCCTTACTGCCATTCCCAAACCCTCAAGCTAAATGCACTGATTGTCAGAAAGTTGAGTTGTAGAAACATGCTCCACTTACCCTCAACTTTTGCTGGAGTGTTGTTGCAAAGCAAGAAAACACAGAAGCAGTCCTGGGAAGCAGGCCTGTCATCATTCACAGATGGGCTGTCCTGAAGACATTTTGCCTCCTTATTTACTCCAGTGTATTTTATTAAGAGATCTAACAGGGTTAAAAACAGAAAAAGTCAAACTTTGTTGTACCTATTTCTGTTGAGATCCACAAGTTAAAGTGACAGAAGAGAGAAATCAAAGCTGGAACCCCAGTAGATATGAAGAACTGATAAATTACTTCTAAGCATTGGTGCTGTTTTGAGACAGCTGACAGCTTCAGGAAGAAAAGGTTATTTCAGTGTCTACTTCTTGGAACTTAGGAGTTTTTGTTTGTTTTTTTAAAGTTTTATGAGGTGTTGAAACACTGTATTGCATAACTGCTTCAGCCCTTCCCTGTTGCTTTCAGGGTTTTGTTCTGCTTAGCTTTGTAGATAATTTTGCCTGTTAAGCCCCACTTGACTGGTTTTATTCATCAATTACACAAGACACAATACTAAGAATAAACTTCACCTTTTGTACTCTTCATCTCAATGCAGTGATGCATCTTCTCTAAGGAGTGAATAATGGTGTTGTGATGCTTTGGAAGCTAAATGTATACCAACCACAAAAACGACTAATATTTTGATGTGAGGGAGGTCAACAAAGAAGTAGTTGTCAAATAGATGTTTTTGATATCCCGTGTAAGCTGAGAGATGGTACATTCAGTGACTTGGCAACTGACAGTGAACTGGGACCCTTGTTGGAGTGCCTGGGCAGCCTGTGATCCCAGGAGAAGGCTGACTTTTTTCCATCTCTGGAAGGAAACGTGTCTGAGTGAATAAAACTTAAAACTATTCGGCATTTACATTTCTTTATGACTTTTCAGACAAATTGCTATTGACAGGGTCCTAGGAATGTATTGTGGTGAGATGGGCCATACATTCACCTTTCTAAAGGCAAAGAGCTTCATCTCCAAGGCAGGCATGGGTTTTTTTCTGTCTGTGGTTATCCACCAAGTCCAGGTGAGATTGTTCTCTGTTCCATTGGTGAGCAGTGCAGTCACTGAAGGCTTTCAGTGGCACAGGGCAGCCTTTCAAAACAAATTGGTATTTATTTGTCTCTTGGGATGGCACACAGAGCAAGGTCACATTTGTGTTGCCAAATTAAACTTCAGATGGAGCCAGAGGGGACTGGAACAACCTCAGATTTCTATACCTACTGGATGTCCTCTCAGTGTCCCAGTGTGTGAAGTCCTTGCCACAGCCACATACCTCAAGGTACTCTTTCTCTATTTGCTGTACTGCTGTGGTCAGAATTCTGCCTCCTCCAGTTCCTGATGCTAATCTTTGGTCACTGGAGTCTTCTGTCACCTCCCCAAGGTGCTTCAGTGATTCAGGGTCAGCTCCTGCAGGAAATAAGACGTACTGTGGCAAATACTGCTTTCCCAAGGAAGTGTTTTACATGCATGCAGGCAGCAAAACAGTGTCTGCTGTGGGTGCCCCAGCATCCCCTATTGTCCATGTTTGCTCTTTTGTCAGACTCGTGATGTCCCCTGGAGTGTTTGGCAGTGTGCAGGGAGCAGCTGTGGAAGCAAGGCTGGCTGGTGACTTTGGGACCACTTTCAGGAGCTCAGGTGCTCTGGCTAACAGCCAAGTCTCAGTGCAACCCTTCCAGCAAGGGTGAAATGCTGAAGTGATGGGTTCATAAATCAAAGAGTTTTCCTTGGAGAAGTGGATGGCTTCATCCTGCTCTCCTTTTGATGTTGTGATCCTCTCCAGCAGCAGCTTTAGTTCTGGACCTTCAGGTTACAAAAACACACTTGTCTGAGCTTAGGTGGTGTGTCGGGCACAGTGCAGCAGGTAATGTTTACCTTGCTGGGTGTCTGAGAGGAAGAGACCAGAGTCACATGTGCTGCTGGGACACCTTGTCTGCTGTTTATCAATGACCTTGATCAGTCCTTACAGCTGCTGGTTGTTTAGAGCTCTCAGATAAAAATAGGTTCCCCTTTTATATATATATATATATGTAAATGAACATGAACCAGACTGCCAAAACAGTGCTATAGCTGGGTGCTTGTGGGCCCAAGTGGGAAGCTGTTTCTAAACTGAGTTACCACCCTCAAACCTGGCTCTTTCTGTGCACTGGCAGTGGGACTGGGTGAAATTAGTGCTGCTGGAAAGAGCTGCAGGGTGTTACTGGGTGGCAGGTCTCAAGCCCTCCTAAGATGTTTGTGTGCATGTTACTTGTAAACTGCACCTGCGTTGCCATTAAGTATTTTGCATGAAATGAAGCACATGTTCAGGTGACATTTTCCTCAGCTAGAATACATATTTAAATAGTTGTCACCTTTTTCTTCAAAAACACCCATTAGGGATTTTTCTCCTCATTTTCTCATTTCCAGACACAGAAGGCAAGCTTTCCTAGGGGTACTTTTTTCTACACTCATTTAGGACATGTAGATTAATTGGTAAGCAGGTTTTGGTGCTAAGTGTGTTAATGATTTCTGGGTGCCTGTGATGTGGGGTATCATTTTCATGGAATGACATGTAGTGACTCTTGCCTCTCATGTCCCAGGCAAGTGGGATTTTGGCAATACTGATCACTGCCTTGTAGCTTACAGGATGAAATCTTGTATTTGTTCAGGGAGGAAAAAAAAGAAAAGCAACTTTGCTTCTGTCTGGCATGAAAGGAGCTTTGCCATGAGTTGTGTGGTATTTCCAGGGTTTTATTGAAAAACAAGACTTTTTTTTATGCCCATTTGTAAAAATTGTGTAATGAGTAAGATGTGGTTATAGCTGTTTTTAAAGTAGTCGTCAAACCTGCTTCAGTTGCCTAACATGATGTAACGATGAAAAGTCAATTGTGGGTTGTCTTCCAGAGAACTTGAGTGGTGATCTATTTAAAATTTTTATTCCTTTATCTCATTTTGCTTCATTTATATGTTTTTTTGAGTATTTAACAGTGATAGTAATAGGTTGATAGGTTCAAACTTGTTCCAAGATTAGCATGGAGGGTGTTGTAACACAAACACATCAAGCAACAAATCAAGGTGTGGTGGAAGGGTTGTGGATGGCATCCAGCTTTGTGGATGACTCATCTTCATTGGACATGAGAGCTGTGGAAGGTCAAATATGTTTTACAGAGTCTGTTATCTTCTCAGTGTTGGGTGATCCCTGAATCAAAACTGAGTGGGGAAACCTCAGATCTGGGATATCTGATCCTGAACAGATAGATAGATTTTATCTGTTCCTGAGCAGATAGATAGATTTTCCTGGGTCTCTGAGGCTGGCTGCCATTGTGCTTGAGGCACACGTGCCTACCTGCCTTCTGTACTTTTCAAACCAGCCTTTCAGAAGAGCTCAGCAGTGACATGTTTTCAGTAAACCTAGTGCTTTTTCTCCTGTAGGACGTGTTTTAAAACTAAATTGGGGACCAGGGTATTCACTTGAAGGGTTTTGTGTGTGGCTTTGCACGGCCCCGGCGTTTGCGTGTCACTGTGAGATGAGTACTGTGACCAGAGACGTTGTCCCTCTGTTTCCCTCAGAGCAAATCGGGGCGCTGGCCGGGCAGCACATCGTGCACGTGGCCTGTGGGGAGTCGCACAGCGTGGCCCTCAGCGACCAGGGCCAGCTATTCTCCTGGGGCGCCGGCAGCGACGGACAGCTGGGGCTCACCACCATAGAAGATGCAGTGACAGTACCAAGGTAAGCATTTACCAGGGTCAGCTTTCCTCAGGGAAGCTCCTTGGAGGTGGTGCATCAGGGGTTGCTCACTTTCTCTCAGTGTGGCAGGAAGAGGGCCCTTCTCATGTTGGGATGAATGTGATTCCTTCTCCTTTTCACTGCTGCTCCTTGAGCCCTGCAAGTCCTCAAGAGGTTTGGGCAGAACAGAACTTCTGCCCATGGATGGCTGAGGGATGGAAAAGAAAATCAGAGCGTGCTTATCTTCCTCAATGAAAAATGCCACAATGTTTTGCACAGAAAAAGGAGGTGCATGAAAGAGTATTTAAAAACAGAAATGCTGTTTGTACTTCAAGTTTTATCATGCTATGTTGACAGCAGAAGCAGTCTCTCATTTAGTCTCCCACTGCAGATCCAGTGCAGAGCAGAAGTTTGGGATGTGTCTCTAGGATGGCTGTCATTGTCAAAACGGTATTTAAAGGAAGAGTTTCAATGACAAAAGATTAATGTTTGAGCTGAAGGTCTCTGTGGGAAGACAGTCCTTAACTTGCATGTGGTTGCATAAAACAGAAAGAGAGAGGCTTGCATAGCAATGTGATAGTGCTGTTTTAAAAATAACATTTTTGTGGAATAACTTGGACCTTTGACATGCTGTTTTCTGTACAAAGCAATGAAGAGGGTTTGGTGCTGTATCTCACTGGATCTGCTAGGCCCATAACAGCATGAAAAATGTCAGTGCCTGAAAAAGAATAGTGAAAGAGACACCAAGAACCAGCTATTTTCACCATTTCCAGATGGTTGGATTCAGTGTTATAGCAGGAGATGTAGTTGAGTTACTAGTCAAGTGTCTAGAGGTCTCCACAGATTTGCATTTATTACATATGGATCTGTATTGCCTTCAAGACACTGTTCCTCAGTCTCAAAACCATGGATTTTCTGTCTATATACAACAAATATCTTAGTGGAATTGGTAATTTTTATCTAAGGTGATACTGTATTTGTGGACACTTACTTTAAAATCATGTCATCATCTTTAGGTTGATAAAGAAATTGAACCAACAGACGATACTGCAGGTTTCCTGTGGAAATTGGCATTGCCTGGCTCTGGCAGCAGGTACTGTAACATCTGTTAATAATTACCAAAATTTGTGCTGTTATTTTGCACAGTGTCCAAGACTGCATATTTCTGCATAATAAATCAAGGACATCCCATGTTCTGACTCCTTTGGGCCAAATGAGATGCTATAAAATGGATCAGGTACCATGAATATTGAGGAAGAGCTTTGCCAAAACTGTGGAGAAAGAAATCATTACACACAGACCACCCACTGTCTCACTGGTGAATGATGGCAGGAATGCTTGAAAGCTTTCCATCTTGATTTAGAAAAACGTGTGTAATTAATTTCTTTGTGTTGAAATTTTCCTTGGCTGTTAGTCTTTTATGTGAAATGTGGACAGTTTTTTGTTGCACTGTTTGTTACAGCAGTTGTGTTTTGTATTTTGCACTTAGTTGCTTGTGTGTTCATTTGCCTGGTGGCTTCAGGCCATGCTGTTTTTTTTAGCAAAGAATGTCTCCCTTGATTTTGTTTTTTTTTTCTTTTCATCATGAGGCTTGGGTGGGAGCGAAGCCTCCAGGACTGTTTCTTTTTATTTTTAGCAAACTTGCTTTTCTGTTAGCTAACTTTCACCCACCATTCTCTTTATTTCCTTGTTTCAGATGGCCAGTTCTTCACATGGGGGCAGAACAGCTATGGTCAGCTGGGCTTGGGCAAAGAATGTCCCTCCCAAGCCAGTCCACAGCGTGTCAAGTCTCTAGATGGGATCCCTTTGGCTCAGGTTGCTGCAGGTGGAGCCCACAGTTTTGCCCTTTCTCTCTCAGGAGCTGTGTTTGGCTGGGGGAAGAACAGCTCAGGACAGCTGGGACTAAGTGATGAACGAGGTATGAAGATTATGCTCCTAGGTAAAAGAAGGACAGGCTCCTTTGCCTAGTGTCTCTTGTTGCATTGGCAGTGTATTTTTACTGAGTGGGTCTATAACACTCAGCAGCTCCTCCTAGGACAAGATGGCAGAGAAAGTCTCTGTCTCTCTTCTCATACTTAGTAGAAACAGAAACATGGTTTTTCCCCTTGTGGGTGTTAATTTAAGTGAGGAGGGTTAAAAAGAGAGGTCTTTCAAGTGTGAGTGTCAACATGGAAATATCAAAGTGCTTGTATTCTTCCTCCCTCTTCTCAAAAATATTTTGCCCATATTTTGTTTGAAGTTGGTTCGAGCAAAGGCTGCAGAGCAGCAGGCTGAACCCATCTTCTCATTTCCCAGCGTGATTTGAGTGGTAAGCATCTATATGCTACAAAGCGATGGCAACACTGAATATCTCAGTACTGTAAAATGTTGTCTAGTTTATTTGCTGCACAGTTCACCAGACACAAAGGGCCAGTGGTAGTTTTCTCAGGTGCTAGTCTGAAAAGCCCAGATCTCTTCTGCTTGTTCTTCACACACTCTTAACTTTTTGGAATAAAACGAGTGAATGGAAGGTTTTCTTTGGAGCTTCAGATCAACCTCCTTACTGGTTTCTGCATAATTCCTGAGCAGATTTAAGTATCTAGGTAAGTTTCTGAGTGTAGATGTGATACCTAGCATGCACCTAGATACCTTGTACTGTCTGTAAAGCAGGGCTGATCTAATAGAAGAGCAGCAGTGTCCTTTCCATCTAGATTGGCAGATAAATGCTCCTAATTAAAAGAGAGGTGCAGTTTACATATGAGAGGCTTACACTGACATGGGGCTAATCATAAATGAGCAGAATAGGCATCAGCTTGTGGGATGGTGCTGGCCAGGGATCATATTCTGCTTCCCCCTCAGTGCCTGGCATTGTAGTAAATATGTGGTATTTATGGTAAGTGAATCATGATAAGACAGTGTGAATTATACTTGTCAAACATGAGCAGCAAGGTCTGCAAATACGAGTATTCTGCAGCATGGTTATTATTAACAATTATGCTGTAGAGAGAAGAAGTGTCATTCCTGTGAAAAGAAAGATCAGAGTGCTAAAATACAGAAAAAAGTAAATCAAAAATATGCTCTCTAATTCTCAACTCACGGAAGTGTGACTGTTTTTCTCTCACTACTCAGTAAAAAAGTACCTTACAAATCCTTAGGTGAGAATCTTATGAAATGGGCAACTTCTGTAGGTAGTGACTTTTTAGTACCTGACTTTTTGTTGGTATAGAATAAGCAGTTGCTCCCCTTAATATCTAATTGTTTTGGGTGCCTACTGCTCCTTGAAGTGCTTAGCTTTTATTTTTGCTGTATTCATCCCTGGGAGACAGACTTTAAATGATTAGGGGTGGCAGAGTGAAGGAGAAAAGCATCACTTAATGGTTGGTAGTGATTAACCTTTGCAAGTAGGAGGATCTTCTGCTTAAAGGATGACAAGAGAAGGAAAGCTGAGTATTTAAATACACACTGGGATTCAGCTTACCATGTGTCTTGCACAAGTGTCTCCCACGTGTCAGGGTTGTTCTATATGGAAAAGGTCTAAGTAAGGTTTTGGAAACAAATATTTGCAGTCATCCCTGAGGAGTCTGAAATGGAGCATGAAGCTGAAGGTGGGTGTATCTAGGCTGCACTCACCATGTCTTGCAAACAGCAAGTGCATGTTGAATTTATACAAGATAATCAACGTGTGCATTCTTGCTCTGGACGATTTTGTTTGAGTCAGTCAAGCCTTTTAAGAATTTGAGGGAAAAATCGGCAGTGAAGGACTCAAGGCCGTGTGGAGCCTTTTCCACCACAGTTGTTAAAGTTTCCCTTGTGCTCATGGACCATGTCTGAAAATCAGACTGGCAGTGCTTTTCTTGGACATGCAGGTTTATATTTATGAAACAGCTGCTTTATTTCCTTTGGCTTCATTGCAGACCGAGAGTCCCCGTGTCACGTGAAGCTGTTGCGCTCTCAGAAGGTTGTTTACATCAGCTGTGGAGAGGAACACACAGCAGTCCTGACAAAGGTAAAGATGCTGACCTGGGAACCCTGGCCGCTCTCTCACCTGCCTGATGCTTTCACAGTAGTTGTCTGTGTAATGGTGGAAAAACACAGATCAACTTAACTGTATTCCTTCTGACCCCAGTAAAAGAAACTAAGTGGAAAGCGTAGCCTCACTATTTATTCTGAGTTTCACTGCCAACACAATCCTTTGCTGGTTTTGCAGATGAACATGTTAATAATCCACAGCAACAAATAGCAAAACTCAGGTGAATCACTTAAAAAGAATAGCTTTGGGAGGAAAAAAAAAAACAAACACACATCCAAAAGGGTGAAAATTGCATTTTGTTGGTAAATAGAGTAATACTGTGCATCAGAATAAGATGGAAGCTAAAATGAATGAGTGTTTAAATTTAACATTAGCAGTTACAACATTTACAAGAGGTTTTTAGTTCCAAACCTGCTGCTTTCTAGTGGTGTATAATTTAGTGGCCAGAGGACAGGGCTAGAGTTTGAAAGAGAACAGCTCAGTTCTTGCCTTGGCTCTGCCACTTTGTAGTTGTTGCTTCCTGTTTTGGAGCCTCAGTGTTTTCCACTGTAAAATGACTTCACTGAATTTGGGATTCCTGTGGGGAAAAATACCATTGTAGAAAACTAGTTCTGTAGGAGCTTGTCTAGAGTAGAGATAACCTGAAGGTAATTCTGTGAGTTCCTGATGGGTGGCACAGTATCTTATTTGAAAGCTGCATTAGCAGAACCCAAGTTTCTTTTCTGAATCTTTTGAAAATCCCCATCAGTCTCTACCTAAGCTTTGGGCTCATACTGAAACTGTAGTCAGAGAGATCCTGCTGGGTTATGGGTCCCTAAATGGAGACTCTGCTGTTTGGTTTGCTAACAGAGTGGAGGGGTGTTCACCTTCGGTGCAGGTTCCTGCGGGCAGCTGGGCCACGACTCCATGAATGATGAGGTGAACCCCCGAAGAGTTCTTGAGCTCATGGGCAGTGAAGTATCCCAGATTGCTTGTGGCAGGTGAGTCCTGTGTGCAGTCAGAAACTTTTCTTTGGTGGAGGTTAACGCTGATACTGAATCATGTAAATAGGGGGAAATAGTCCTGCTTCTGCATTCTGTGTATCAAAGCTAAATGAATTTAAATCTTACTTTCCATGATAATTTTAAGACACTCTAAACGAGATGGTTTTTATGGATATTCTCAGTTCAGTCAGAGAGGAAAAGAGAAGGTTTTCTAACCAGGCGAGAGCCTGGGAGACAGTTGGGAAATAATGTAAATAATTCTCTAATCTATCTTGTTGTTCACATTGTTTATAGATAGATTCTGCCACCGTGTGCCATTCACTGCACACCAATGGTGTGAGGTGTTTTTACTCTAAGACCAATGAAACTAGTCCACACAATGTTCTCTATATATAGAGTGGTGCATTTGAAATAAATTGGAGTTCATTCTCTTTGCCTTTGATTTGGAGTCATCTCGTTCCCGTCCTGCTCTACAGTGACAGTTTTTTAATTGGGGCTGTACCCTGCACTTTAACCTGTAAAAGATCCCTTCCCAACTTAATAATTCAGCAAGACTTTAGAGTGGAGGCCCCTTTGGTCACAAGTTTCCATCCTCTTTAATGAAAAGTGATTTAGCAGCACTGGTGCTGTGTGGTTGCCTTTCAGAATGTACAGGCTTAGCAAATGACTAAGCTGATCCTGTGAGCCTGATACCAGCTGTGTGTCTGCACAAGCTGCTCTTTGTCCCTTCCACCTAAAGGGCTCCATCCCATCAACTGGTGCCAGCAGGTGGCAAAAACTGAGCATTGGTGCCCATGTAAAGGTGCTGCTTGGCACCAGCTTGAGAGTAAGTTCTAGGCTGCATTTGGTTTGGTTTTTGGGAGGCTTTTTTGTTTGGTTTTGGACTTTGTTTTGTTTTTTTTTAATTTATTGTTAAACAAGACCTAAACTCTGTACTCATCTCTTACAGACATCACACTTTAGCCTTTGTGCCTTCTTCAGGAATGATCTATGCATTTGGCTGTGGAACAAGAGGCCAGCTGGGGACAGGGCACACTTGCAATGTGAAGTGTCCCTCTCCTGTCAAGGGTCACTGGGCAGCTCACAATGGGCAACTCTCAGGGAAACCTGGTATGTACTGTGCTCGATTTGAAATGGCAGATGGACGTAAATAATTTCATCTGTGGCTGTCTAAAGACATCTTAACAATGTTCTGTGAAATTTCTGGAAATACCAAAAGAAATCCATCCTATTGTCCCAAATGCACTGTGGTAATTTCTGGGTGACCTTTTGCTCTCTCTGTTAATGTGTGCTATCTCCCTTTCTCTTTTTATGGCAGAGCTCAGCATCTGGCAATCCTGAGACTTCATGAAATTGTACTGATACTTTACTAATACTGTTCCAAACACTTTGTTCTGTCTTTAAAGCCCCTATTGCAGTTTAAAAATGACAGCTTTCCCCTCCTGCGTACCTCTTATGCAAGTGCTACAGTGCTTGAGTTCCAGCTGATTTCAGCAGGGCCTTCAAAGGACCCAGGTGCTCCTTGTAATTGTACTGGCAGTGCAAATGGGAGGGGAGAAAGTATAAGTAGGGTTTTGCATTCATCAGCCTCTAACACAACTGTGTCTTTCTCAAACAGATGCCTGTAAATACCACATTGTTAAACATATCTTCTCTGGAGGAGACCAAACTTTTGTGCTTTGCTCCAAATACGAGGTAAACCAAATGGAAGTATCTTTTCAAGTCTTCTCCCCTGTCCCAGCATTCACAATACAGCTTTTGTTTTTGCTAAAATCTTCTGAAATGGAAGTATTGCTTTGGACTCCATTCTTCCTTACAAACCTTACCAGCTCTGAGAGTTGTTACAGGGATTTCCAACTTCAGTGGCTGAAAGTTGCCTTTCTTTAGAGGCACATCAAAGCCATTGAGAAGACACTGATTCCAGTTCAATCAGCAGGGGGGGTGAATCCAATCTTTGCAGACTGGAAGCGGGAGGCTGCTTTCCACCTGTGGCACTGGCTCTTCTGCATGGTTGGTGTGTAGAGCCATCAACCACATGCAGTGGAATTTTGTCAGTCAGTGCTGGATGGATGGCTGAATGCTAAATTGGTTTTCCCACTTCTGTCTTCTCTTTTCTTTCAAGAAGTGTTTGGGATAAACTTTTGAGGCATGGAAATAGGTCTAAAATAACTGTACTAAGCCTGTAGTTACATATGACAGTATTTACAAGGGCTTTGGTACATCTAGGAAATTATATTTTGATTCTTTTATTTTCCTCTTTTTAAAATGTATTTGAGGATCTTTTTTTCCCTCAAACTTTTTCATACCTTCCCTTTTGGACTTCTTAATAATGCCACAAAATTTCTAACCAAACCTTTTCAGAGACCACACTAAGGAAGCTATCAGTTATTTATTAAAACAGAGATTATGGATAGGAAGGAATTGTTTTACAAGCCTTGTCTTTGCTGAAATCTGTATCTTCTCACAGAATTCCTTGCCTGCTGATGATTTCCGGACCATAAATGAAACACGTTACACCTGTTTAATAAATGATGAAACTATAGATGTCTGGAGGCAAAAGCTTTTAGAAAAGAACAGTTCTAATTCTGTCAAGTAGGTATTGTGGCACTGGACAAGCCTTTTGTTGAAAGTTCTACTTAAATAATTTTGTTGGCTTCCGTGCCATGCTTTCACTTGAAATTTATCAACCTTTTCAAGTGTGGTTCTTGGTCGTTTCCAAGGGGAGGAATTGCCAGTCACAAGGCTGCCAGGTGAGAGCTTCTGAGCAAAACCAGAGGAACTTGAGGCTGCCTCAGCATTGCAGATGGTGGGTGGGAACTTTATTTTAAAGTTGTCCTGCCTTGTGTGCTTAAAATTAATAAGAAGCAACAAGAACTTGTGAACAGACTGATTAAGTTCTTTCCCCAGTGTGCCTACCATGAGAAGGGCAGAATTAGGTGGAAGGGAGGCACTAATTCCTCCTTTCAAAGAGGGACCTTACATGATCCTGAATGAAGTCTTGCCCTCTGTGCCTCTAAAGGGGTTATCCTGACACTGTTTCCCATAAAAGGAAGGGAAGAGCGATGAAGAGATTTAGTGAGGCATCCATTCATAACTTGTATCTTTGTTTTCTTTTCTCTTCCTGCTGCAATCAGTAATGTTGTTCAGATACTGTCCTCAGCTGCCTGCTGGAATGGAAGCTTCTTAGAGAAGAAGTAAGTGCCACATTTTGAGATGTATGGCTTTCTCTTCGTGCAGACTGGAATCCCTTTGCTTCACGCACTTCTGCAGTGGGATTTGATTTCTTTGATCAGGCAAGAGATGAGGGCAGAGGATGTTCCCTAAAGGGGTGGGGTGGTCAGAACTGGGTGAGGAAGGCAAATGGTCTAAAAGAGTGCATGGTGAGTGTACTGTAAGTGGCACAGATTTCTTGGAGTTGCCACAACTTATTCTTCCTTATGGAACAGATATAAATGTCTTTGAAGAAAGGGATAGGAATAGGACATTAAGGGAAATTAGGGATGCCAGGTATCTGAATAGTCTCTTACCCAGCTGAGCTAGCTGGTGCATGTGAAAGTATACTTCCACACAGGCTGTCCTTGAAAATACATCAAGGGGAGCAAGGAAGTCCTTTCCTTTTAGGTGACATCACATGTGGAAAGTTTTGTGCTCCTGCTTGCAAAAGGAGGAATTTCAAACGGGTGTAACCCACAGTAGGTGGTGACAAGGTTGTAAGACACATAGCTGAGTCAAAGGCTGTGGGTTGGGAAGGCTTATGTTGGCTGTGTCTGTAAATGTTGAGGAGGTAACAGCATAAGATGAGGAGGTGGCAAAATTTTTCTGGTGATGTGATGAGTAAATGACTTGTAACTAGGTGAAGAAAAACTTACTTATTCTGAATAATCTTTACATAATACATTCCAAGAGCAGCTTGAAGATCGTTTGTTAATTATTCTGGTGTTTTTCTGCTTCTCTAGTGTTGTGACATGTTATTGCATCAGGAGAGTTGTGTCATGTTGGTTTAAAACCCTTGTTTAGGTATGCAGGTTGTTGAGTCACTTTAAATAGTTTCACATCTCCTTCGAATGTGGAAATGAGTGGAGTTTATGGCTTCATCAGCCAAATATAGTTGTTGTTCCACTTCAGTGGTTTCTTGGCTAGTGCAGGACTTAACTTCTACAGAACATCTTCAGCCAAATGAATGTTAAATTCTGAAGGCTTAAATGAGGCTATATTTAACTATGTACCTTTATACATGAAGTCTTATGTCAAGGTGCACTTGACAGAAATACCCCAGTGCATCCCTCCCGTGCCCTAAGGCCATGTAGGCCTGTTAGCCTTACAGGATTAGTGGGGAAGCAGCTTTCCCATGGCTGTGTGCCTAAGCACAGCCAGCACTACCTCTGCAGAGCACAGCCCCAAGTGTGCTCTGTACCACAGTGTGTCTCTGGGGAGCTGTTTCCAGCCTGGAGCCTGTGCTGTTACGGGAATAGCCATTGTACCGCAGCAGGCTGTGTTTAGCTCCTCATGTTCTTACAGTCACACCATCAAGCTGACAAATGCATCTTGTCTTTAATAGCTGCCTTCTCCTTCAGGGTGTCATATACAGTGCTCTTAAGTCAGTGAAGGAGTCCTGGGGACACCAAAGACTTTGAAGTGTTTCTCTGCAAGAATCTCAGCCCTAACCAAGGCCTGGAGGAATTTGGAAGGAAGAGTCTTTGTTTCTAGACTTATGAATTCTCTAGTGGTCATTTCTCTATTGCTTGCTCTCAGGCCATGTCAATACACAGGTAACGGGGTCTCTTCCTTAACCTTATGCCTGCCTGTGATTTCTTTTTTAAAGAATTGATGAACATTTTAAAACCAGTCCAAAGATCCCAGGGATTGATCTGAACTCCACGAGAGTGCTGTTTGAGAAGCTGATGAACTCCCAGCACTCCATTCTCCTAGAGCAGGTATTGCACTTCTGAGATTTGGCTATTCAGAGGGGAAAATTAAGGCTTTGTCCCTCTCTCACATGCATACTAGCAGCATTGTTGAGCAAAGGTTGTATTGCAGATCTGAAATCCAGACACTTAATTATAGTTCTCCTTTGACCTGGGCTGATTTTGACCTCCTCAAATGTGTCTCCAAGGCTTTTATTTAAAAACAAGTTTAATCTCATGGCATTTAATACTTGAATGTCTGCTGAAATAAACTCTGTGTATGTTATATTTGTAATTATTGTGTGTCTGTCAGGAATTGAGTACTTCATGGTTGTATAACTTATTCTAACTCAGAGAATTTCTTTCTCAAGTGTGGAGCTGTGGGATAAAAGCATACATGTTCCCCTTGCCACTTTTAGCTATAATATTTATAGCTTTGGGTTT
This sequence comes from Anomalospiza imberbis, assembly GCF_031753505.1. NCBI lineage: Eukaryota > Metazoa > Chordata > Aves > Passeriformes > Viduidae > Anomalospiza > Anomalospiza imberbis. Next base: position 27,363,426 of record NC_089684.1, on the reverse strand, counting down.
TTTCACCCTGGGTTTGACTTCTGAAACAGGGTTTTGCCATTTCATCAGCTCTTAAACATTGTCTACATTGTAGGTGCTCTATCACCCAGGATAAGTTGTCTTTTTTGTTTTGCTTTCTCTCTAGATACTGAAGAGCTTTGAAAGCTTTTTGATTCCTCAGCTGTCCAGCTCTCCACCAGATGTTGAGGCAATGAGGATCTATCTGATTCTCCCAGAATTCCCACCGTTCCAAGACTCCAAGTATTACATCTCTCTGACACTTCCTCTAGCAATGGCTATTTTGCGCCTGGATACCAACCCCAGCAAAGTGCTTGGCAAGTGTCATTTAAAATTTTTTTTAATTTAGAAGTAAAATATCATTTCAAACAGCACTTACTAGGGAGGTTAATCTAATTTACCTTATCTACTTTACCCACATTCAGAGACTCAGTTCCAGATGAATTTGCGTTCCTCTACAGAAACATAGATTTTTGTATATCATGAAGACTAAATTATCCTATTCTCTTAAATTTGATCAACTATTGATCACTTCAGAATATCTTTCTGTATAAGGTAGGAAGAGAATACTAAGTGTAATATTAAATTATTTTGTCCTCTACAAGATGCAGACAAACCTTGGTCTGTGACTAAGTTGAACACTTAAACTTTTCTCCCATTTCCGAGTCTTTTAATTTCTAATATATTTTCCTCTGAGCTTATTTTAAACTGGACAGAACATTTGCTGCTTAATGATTGTTATTCACACTTCTTAAGCTACTACTGTTCTTGTTATCTTACTCTGTTTCTTAAGGCTGTCTTGTACTAAACCTGTTATTATCATGTAAAATGCCATGTGATGCATTCAGACTTCCAAAAGAATTCTAGGCACCAGCTTTTACTTTGCAGGTGATTGGTTCTAGGAGAGAAGCTAATAGTCAGGCTCCCTTCAGGGGAAAGTAAGGGTTACCTGTCCTTGGCAAGAAAGAAATCAGCCTCTCTAAAGAGGGGGAGTTAATCCTTTAGTGCAGATGTGCCAGGAGACAAACTCTGACCTCTGCTAGAAAAGTATGTGGTGCTACAGAGAATTTTCCAGGCAGCTCTTTGCTTGTTACTCCTGCGAGACAGATGTTTGCCCAAAGATCACAGTATCCTGAATGCCAGATACCTGAAACAGTGTCTTGAATTAAAGACTGAAAAACTTCAAATTCAGGCTCTCACCCTGATCAGGGTTTGGGCTGGGTAATGGCTGGTGTGGAAAGGGAGCAGCTTTTCTGTTTCTGGTATTTCGATGACTCTGCCTCACTTTCCTGTTGCTACAGCTAGGGCAGGAATAGGGAAGTTTTTTGAAAGAGTCTTCAGGTATATTCCCCTTTTTTTCAGTTGTAACCCCTTATTTAGGGGTTACTCTGGCCTTTGATTGAGGTTTATGTTGATGTCCTCTGCTTTCCAGATAACTGGTGGTCTCAGGTGTGCCCAAGATACTTCCTCAGGCTTGTGGACCTCTATAAAGGTGCAGTGGTTTACCTCCTCAGTGGAAGGAAGACGCTGCTGATCCCAGTCCTGTTCAGTAGCTACATTACAGCTGCTCTCAGGCTTCTGGAGAAACTCCACAAGGTGAGAGGACAGCCTGGACAAGTGTTGGCTCAAGTTGATTCAGTCCTGTCTGCCCTTGGCCAGTTGTGAGCTGTCCATCAAGTCACACTGTGGGAAAGATGCTTTCCTAAGTCCAAGGTTCTTGAAGATGGTTTAGTCCTGACTCAAAGACTAGAAATAAAGTTACCCTAAAGAATGGCATCACAAACACCTGTCCCTTGACGGTCTCTGCTCTCACTGGGTTGTTGTTGGGTGGTCTGGGTGAGGAGGAGAGGGAACTAAAATAAGTTATAAAGAGGTTCTATTTGATTCTTCCTGGTTTGCACCAAAATATAAGACATTGTGTATTGTTTGCAGAACATTCTGGGTACTTTTGTTGCAGGCTGCTTAACTGAATTTATGAAAGCAAAGCTGAAAAATGCTGAAAATATGTTAAAATATGTTGAATATATCCCTTTGTTCTGTTCACTAGGTGAATCAGAAGGTTAAACACGTGGAATATGATAAGTTTTATATCCCTGAGATTTCCAGCTTGGTGGACATTCAGGAGGATTATCTCATGTGGTTTTTGCACCAGGCTGGAATGGTAAGAGGTTTTATGTATAGTCATGAAATAGCTGTCCATGTTTGTGTCTCTGGCTGTAGATCTGTATTTCCAAAATCCTTAATCAGAGCATAATGTATTCAGTATAGGAGCTTCTATATGTTAAATATCTCAGATCTGAGTGCTTTACAAAATTGACTTAAAAATAAAAAGGCTGTCTAAAGAGCTGGAGCTAGCAATATTTAACCAAAGCTTGCAACAGTCTCTGTGATTGTTCATGTGAATTCCATTCAATCTTTGCAGGAGGTGATTAATTCAGTCACTGGATCCTTTTAATGTAATCAAGACCTCAGGAGCCAAGTCCTGTATTCTAATACTATAATTTTTGCCCTTTACTTCTGCTGTTTAGGCAGGTATTGTGAATAATGTAGCCAGTGATGTTAAAATGTTGCTCTGTAAGAGGAGGCAGTGTGGCGTTCTGGCTAGGGGACTGATCCAAGCCTCAAGAGATGTGGGTTCTATTCCTGGCTCTTCCAGTAACCTGCTGGGTGATCTTGGGTAAGACCCTTCACCTCTTTTATGTCTCACTTTCCCATCTGTAAGAAAGGAGATAACTAAACTGAGGGCTGGAATATGCTGTGTGGGAACCCAGTGAGATTATTTAGTCATAGCAAGGAAAGGAATTTCAAGTGTCAAAAAAAACCCACCAAAAACCATCTGCCGAGGGATGCTGCAAGAGTAAAACCTGACTGTAGTGATAACTTTTGTGTGTGTTTTCATGGGCTTTGTAAGTGTTGTGTGTGCTGTGCCCCCATCCTCTACTTCCCATCATTTAAATAGTGCTGCTGTGCTTACCTTTAGTGAGCAGAACAATAAAGTATTGACTTAAATTTATGTAAGGGACAGTTAAAAATATGTCAGTATGGTTAATTATGAGTAATTTGCATTGCAGGGGTGTTCTTGTACCACCTTGTAGTGGCCTTACAGTCTCTCCTGTTGTTTCATATGGTTTCTGCATTTGTTACTCTTCTTAAGAGCAAGTTTCACCCATGGCAGACCAACAGAGGATTCTATGCCAGTCAGTCCTCTCAGTAATGTTTGATGTTCATGTTTTGAATTAGACTTGTGCATTTTCTTGAGAAGGAAGTTCCCATGCTTTTCTTTAATAGGAAGAAAAATGGGTTGTTGGTCCCAAAGGAGGAAAATTTACTTTGGGTCACCTTTGGACTAGTCCATCCAAAAAACCCACAAGACACAAAATTGAAAGAGTAAAAGATTTTCATACTTCTCTTTTTCTTTCACAGAAAGTAAGGCCATCCATCATGCAGGTAAGAAAATTGTTTCTCAGGACTTGTTTAAAGAAGTGCTTTGGAAGCTGTGGATAGGAACAAATCTTGCCTGTCTTTCTTGCAGGATGCTGTGACTCTCTGCTCTTACCCTTTCATCTTTGATGCTCAAGCTAAGACCAAGATGTTACAGACAGATGCAGAATTACAGATGCAGGTAATGGTTCTCTCTCCCAATTTTCCTGACATATTTCTTTTTCTCTGCCTTTTACAATGGTGCCTGCATGGAAAGGGTGTTAACTAGGAGCTGGTATGTGCAACAATTTATTGTTTCCATGATACAGGAAAGCAGTGTAGCTGGAGGGCCTCTTTGCCTTGGATACTGCAGAGGTAGTGCTTGGTGTCTTTCCCTTCAAAAGGTTTGTCTGGCAACATCAGGACTGCCAGATGTGCATTTAAACTGTACAGGGAAGGAGTAGTTATGTATTTTAGATAATCCAAGGATAAGTAGTAAGATGAGGAGCTGTAAGACTGGATAAGTAGACAAACATTCAGGTAAGTGGACACTTGCTTTGAAATTTCTGCAGGAGTGGTTGTCCCTTCTAATAATGAGGTGAGTGTTGCAGACCAGCTGCTGATGCTGTTTGTGGTTGCAGGCAGCAGCTGTTGCCAGCAGCCCACCCACCCAGGTGCAGTGAGGGGCACAGCCCCAGTGCCCTCCAGGAGTGTGCTGACAGCAGGTGTCCAGCTCCAGCACCCTGTAGGTGGCAGCCAAGCCAGCTCACAGCATGGCTGTGACAAGGGCAGCTGGCCTCTGTGCCAGTGGAAGTGTCCCAGCGCCAGGCACTGCTTGCACAGGTCCCTCCTGAGACAGGCACAGCGTTGGGCACTGGGACATACATAAGCAGGGCATACAGGCACACAGACAGTACAGAGGGAGCATGGGATTCTTGAACCCTGGAGAAACCAAAAAGGCAGAAAGGAACACCAGGCATGTAGTTGTTAACTGTTTTCTATTCATAGGAAGAAAAAAAGGCTTAGGCATTGGCTGCTTTTCACTTCTCTTTTATTTACAGGTTGCAATAAATGGTGCAAATTTGCAGAATGTCTTCATGCTTCTCACCCTGGAGCCTCTGCTGGCCAGAAGCCCTTTCCTGGTACTTCATGTTCGCAGGAGTAACTTAGTTGGTGATGCTTTAAGGGAGTTGAGCATCCATTCGGACATTGACTTGAAAAAACCTCTCAAAGTAAGTTTCCCCCATATCTTTAGCACCCTCTCATTTAGCAAACATTTCTGCAGCCTTTCAGCCATTCACATTACCTCTTCACCAGTGTGCACTAACTTCTCCATAGGTGTTGCACACAGGAACATTTGATCTAGTCAGTGCAAGGATTCAGTCTTTTTTTCTGAACCCTGAAGTGCTTTGGCAATGGATAGTTTACAAGAAGGCAAGCACAGGGTTTGCTCTCTTCTGCTGGTGTGTTGAGTGTACAAGGGCCAGGGAAGGAAGCATTTTGTGATGTTATGCAGTCTCTGTTTTGCCCTTCTGCAGGAGCAGGCTGTTTACAATAGGATGTGTTTTATCTCTGAGAGATTGCCACAATCTTCAGTAGCTGCTGTCATGCTGCTGCTTTGATAGTTGGGACAGCAGGTGGTTATTTGTGATTTGCATGAGGATTTAAACATTCTCACAATACCTTATTTGCCACCCCTGTTCCCTTTCTGTCCCTGCAGGCAGGGCACTGAAACCAGCTTGTGGGTTGCTGTGGGTTTGGGCATGTTGGTCAAATTGCTTTGCATGGCTCTCAGAGAGAGGTCTGATTGACTCGGTCTCAGCTCTGCATCCCTGTCACTGACCTGCTTTTCCTACAGGTCATCTTTGATGGTGAGGAAGCTGTTGATGCTGGAGGAGTGACAAAGGAATTTTTCCTCCTGTTGTTAAAAGAACTACTCAACCCTATCTATGGCATGTTCACTTACTACCCAGAATCAAACCTGCTGTGGTTTTCAGATACGGTAAGCCCTTGCCCTCTGTACATGCAGGTTGCAATAATATGCTGCATTTAAATGACAAGGAAGTTAGTGGTAAACTATGGGAAAGAAATGTTCTTCTTCCCATTTTCTACTCATGATACAATGTGAATTGTATTTTCAGTTAGTGTAAATAGGTCCATTAACCTTAGTAGAATGGTCATGGTTGTGCCTGTTAAAGAGTTGGCTCTCTCTCTTTATTCTTATCCCATAATAAAACTTGTATTATGGGTCAGGTGACAGGTAATAGAACTCTTATTATCATGAATGTGATGGTCATGTGCTGTTTTACAGAGTGAGAGGTTTAGGTGGTAATGGCATTAGAGTTCTGTACCTCCCTTGCTGTTCACATAATTGCAGCCAATGCAATTAACCATGCATCACTATCGCCTTCAGGATCTAAAGTTGTTAATGCTTTATGTGAGGAAGCTCTTAATCAGCAAGGAACATGGCTTGTAATGGAAGGTTGTTAGTTTTGGAAGTGTGGAATGCAAGATCTGTACCTGTCAGATGACTGGAGATGGTCGTTTATGTTCTTCTCCTCACCTCTGTAGGCAGCAAGGTGGGAATGACATAGCCAGTCTTCCCTTAAGGTATGGCTGTCCTGCTAGGAGGGGTTACAGGGAAGGAAGTGGCCTGGTACCTTCTGTAACTTGTAAACAGCATTACAGAGCATTCACTCCTAATGTCAGTGCTATAAAACAAGTCTTTTGGCACCAGGAGTGATAACGGTGTAAGCACTGAAAATGAGTCGTGTATTGGGAACACTTAACGAATGTGGGCAGCCAGTCTGTGACTGACACAGCAGCATGAGAGTCAGTATGTGAGGAGAGGGAGGCCTGTGCTAGCACCTCTGCTGGTGTGTCTGCCTGGCTAGAACTGTGCTGGTGCAAAAGCTTTTAATAAAAAATAGGATGGGTAATGGGGAGAGGATTGTAAACGTTGAAGCACTGTTAGTGTGTAAATGCAGAGGTATTTAAAAAGGAATTAAAAGGCAAGTAAGGTGAAAAGATGCTGTTTCTACAGTGATCATGGCTTACAAAAATAATAGAGTATGGTTTTTGGAGCTTAATTTCTGTGACGCACACCAGTAAGAAATTTACAACGAAAGTGGCACCTGATGGGATCTCTCTGACTTTGTCCCAGTTGGAAAAGCAGGGTCTGGCTTCTTAGTGCATGGAGGAAAGGGTACTGTGCATTGCACAGTGACAATGTGTCTCATCAGGATTTCTCTGTGTGGTTTTGCAGTGTTTTGTAGAGCACAACTGGTTTCACTTGATTGGCATCATATGTGGTCTTGCAATCTACAATTTCACAGTGGTAGACCTTCACTTTCCCTTGGCTCTGTACAAAAAACTCTTGAATGTGAAGCCCTGCCTAGAGGATTTGAAGGAGCTGTCCCCTACGGAAGGAAGGTATGAAAATCAAAATTTGCAGCTTTTCTGGGAAGGTAGACCATCCAGCTAAAAACAGAAGTGCCAAACTAGATAAAAGCTGATGAATAAAACACCTCTTGATCCTTTTGAGTAACCGATTAATTTGGGTGACTGTGAAAGCATATGAGCTGGTGGTGAATTTTGTGTACAACTTCTCTCCCTAAGCTATTGGATCAATCTGCTTAGGCTCCCACCCTCCTGACCCCCAGAAACTGGGTACCAACACAGCCAAAAGAGACCTCTCACATCCCCTTTGAGAGCAGGAGTGGAAGCCTGTCCCTTCCCTGTGTGGTTGTGTGCGTGATCCCGGATCCCAGCCTCAGCCTTTCCCCTCAAGCCAGGCTCAGACAAACAAGCAGGGAACTGTGTGTAGGGCTGTGAATCGTCCCTTCCATGAGCCAGAGCAGCTCTGACCTGCTCCCGTGGCAGGAAGAAGTTGAGTGGAGTAAAATTATTACTTTTTTCAAGTGGTGTATTGAATCTTTTCTACCTAATTGCGTAGGGATGCTGGTTCCCCCTGACACTGGGAAGTTAAGATACCACTGTCTGACTGTGGTCTTATTTCTGTTTCTGAGTTGCCATCTGATTCATCTACACAAAGTGACAGCTGTATTTATCAATAATGAGGTAAAATGCTAAGAAGACAGCAGCAGGATTTGGGGGGATAGCAGAGTATTTTCTGTATGATGGGCATACAGATACAGTCCACCTCTGTCTCTTCCTCCACTCCCTCAGACCTTTGTGTGGTGATGACATAGAATTAGAACTTGAGAACTAGGAATTTAATTCTGTTCCAAAGCCAGGATCATTAAAGATGATCAATGAACTAGGTAGTCATAGACTTCATTGGTAGTTTCTGAGGACTGGCATTTATCCTGCTTCTAACAAAGCATCTCTTTATTTGAGATGTATTTCTTACTGCTTCAAGTGACTCAGATTCTTTCTCTTGCAATCCTACTACCCAGATGTATGATGCTGTTTACTTCTGCTGAATTTGTTTTCCCTGTTAGAGGTATGGCTTTTAAAATCTCTGATTTTTTTTTTCATTCCCTACTTGTAATTTAGGAGTCTCCAGCAACTTTTAGATTACCCTGGGGAAGATGTGGAGGAGACATTCTGTTTGAATTTTACAGTAAGACAAGTTTGACATACCAACTTTCTGATTACTGTGGTACAGTTGAAGCCTATTTATATTTTCATGTGTATTCTGTCTGATTCCAAATGCCTATAGCACTTAGACCATGCTAATGTTAAAATGTTCTTTGCTGTCAATTCCCTTCTTCTTTTGTATGTATGTAGTCCTAAAAACTGAGCTAGTAAGTAGATTAAGCTGAGTGGTTTTCAAAATAGCCTTGTTGTCACTGTTCAAAGACCTGATGCTCTAACTGGTTGTGAGTGATGGCTTCATCTTGACCTGGATCATTTTTTGACTCTCTGTCTAAGGCCTGTCCTGTGGTAGAAACAAGGTACCATAAAATTGGTCCACAATGTGAAGAACCTTGCTGAGCAAGGAGAGTGTTTCCCATTTCCTTTTTGCATGAATGAGAGCACACAGACTCTCTTAGATCAAATTTACCTCTGGAGTGAGTCAGACCTGCATCCCACTGTGTCTCCTGCAGCACAGAGCTGTAATTTGGGATGAGGCAATGAAGCCATAGTGATGGTAATGCAGGCTGTATAAAAAAAAGGATACCTTTAAAGTAACAAAAGAGACCCTTCTTCAAATTCTTTTTCACATATAAGGGCCTCTTTTGTCTATGGCAACTTGAAAATTGGCCCTTTTGTATTTTTTCAGGTAACCAGTTAGTGTACAGAGTGTAGGGTTGTACTGGTGCCATCCTAGGCTGGCAAAAGTAGGAAAATGTCTGTGTCATTTATTCTTCCAGTTAGAGAAGATGAATTAACCCACCCAGTTTTCTGTTAAAAAAGGGAGTCCTCTTTATTGCCAGAACTTGTGTGCTTAGTTAAAACCAGTTAGTTTTTAGTTACCAGTCTCTTGGGGTTTTTTTCCCCCAGGAAATTTACCTACAATAATTTTTATTCCTTTCTAAGTTCACAACTTAATAGCAGTTCAGCAGCAAATGTAGGTGATGGAGGGTGGTGAAGTATGCAGGGTACTTGGAGCAGAGAATAGAAGTTTCTGCACGTACCATTGTCTCTGGCCCACCCTTTACATGCCAGTCCTCAGCTGGACTCTGTCTTTCTTATAGGCACATTCCCTGGAAAATACTTCTGGTAAAATTAATTTCCTGTTTTTGTACAGATCTGCAGGGAAAGCTATGGTGTGACAGAGCAGAAGAACCTGATTGAAGATGGAGATAAAATCTTAGTGCAGAAGGACAATAGGCAAGTGGGGCAACTGTGGGGATGGACTTGTGCTTATGGTGAAGTCATGTGCCACAGAAACCCTGGCTGAAGGGAGATGTGGGGGCTAATTAGCAGTCACTGCAAACAAATTTTAAAACCAGTTGCTCAAAAGTTACTGGGCACTAGTGGAACTTGAACAAAAATCAGGTTTTCATCATTCCGCCTATATTTGTAAAATGTACCGTGCGCTTGGATTGACATCTTCCCTATAAAAGTTCTCTCTATAGACCCTTGGTAGTTTTTCTCATTTTAAGTAGACATTTGAGATATGATTTTGGCCCACAGTTATACATCTGATGGCTTAGAGAGGAACTGTATGTAACCAACAAAACTGAGCCTGGCAGACTTGTTTGTACTCCTAATTCTGGAGCCGGAAACTTTCCTTTGAGCATGGCCTGACTCCTATCCCTGATCACAGCCAGAAGGACCTGCTGTACTTGGATCCCTTTCCATTTGACTGAGCACCCCAGAGTTATTACTAGCACAGCTACCATTCCCCCTGCCTCCCCTTTTTTTTGTCCAGCTGCTGAACTATTTTCTTCCTATAATCTTGTAATTGGATTTCTACAAGTGCCTTTATTACTTGAAGCAGTGTTCGCATTCTTTCTCTGCTGGCAAAACATTGTGATCCAGTGACTAGTCAGCAGCATGGTTAGGGACTTGTACTAGGATTGCTGAAGACCTTGCTGGCAAGGCTGGAGATGAAGTAATTTCCTATTAATCTGATTATTTAAAAGGGTTTTGAATGTGTCTGAAGCCAGTGCTATAGCAAAAGCTTTGTCTGTGTTACTTCTTACCTACTTTACTACTCCCCAAAATGGTGAAATTGCACAGCTAAAGAACTGCCTCCATGCAAAACCCACATGGGTTTCTGTCTCCCTGCAAAGAGAAGATGGACTTCAGGTAAACCAGAGGAGTGTTTAATCTACCCCTGCAACAGTGAAGGAAAGATAAAAAATGCCAGTGTTAGAACCCTTTAGGTTTTTAGTGGACATATACATTCAAAAGAAAACCTGCCTTTTTTTTACTGTATGCCATCCAGTACAAAGGAACAAAGCTGTTAGGTGAGAACACTTGGGAAGAGCACCAGGGTTAAGTACTGGAACTGTTTATTAAGTCAGGATAGGAAACAAAGGAAGAAAATCCTTAAGGAGAAAGGCTAGTGTGTAGTTCCACCAGCTTAACATTCCAAAATTCAGTTGCTTTATCCTGACTGTAGTTCTGAACTCAAGCTAACCTCTAAATCCAAGTCTAGACATGACTGTCAATTTACCTTACAGTGCTTAATGACTTCCTCCACCTCTACATTTAGAGGCCAGGGACCAATTTGCTGCCCTATGGCCTGAGTAGTTTGTTGTGTGCGTGTCTGTGGGCACTGCCCTTCCCATGTGAGGAAAGTTCATTGGGAGCCAGGAATGGACAGAATTGCTGTAACTGACAAATGCAGAGTAGGAAATGTCTGCATTTTCCCTTTCTCCTTTGGAGTTCATAAATTGCTCTTGATGCAGAGTTCATGACTGTAACAGCCGGAGAGGAATTAAGCAACAGTACAGTGCTTAATTAGCTTGAACTGCCCTAATGCCCAGGTGACTGTGGGGAAAATGACAATAAAATACATGCACTGGAAAATAATTGGTATATGATTTCTTAGTCTAGGTTTTTGGTTTTGTTAGTCTGCTTCCTTATTTATTTTTTACTTCCTCACCTGTCCCTTGCTGCTTTTGCATAGTTTATGTGGTGAGAACTCCTTCAAATGGCCAAAATATTTCTTCCAGTTGTAACCTCCTCAGCTTTACTGGTGGTCGAGAACCTGGGGGACCTCCCATGCCACCTTACTGCCAGGGAGTAAGCCCTCACACAGTAGCACTTGCTGCTGAGCACTCTGTCCATGTTGCAGTGACTTGGTGAGAGAAGGGCAGTGGGTCGAGCCTGCTGGAGACTCGTGTTTGCAAAACACTTTACAAGCAGAAGCAGGAAAACCTGGAAGTGCTGGTGCTTAGACATATGATTAAAAGTGCTTTCCTTTGCCTGCTTTCTCTCAATGCATTAGGGAAGAATTTGTCGAAGCCTACGTAAATTACATCTTCAACCTCTCCATCCAAGAGTGGTACACAGCCTTTTCTACTGGCTTCCTGAAAGTGTGTGGTGGGAAGGTCCTGGAACTCTTCCAGCCCACAGAGCTCAGGGCCATGATAGTTGGAAACAGTAACTACAACTGGGAGGAACTGGAGGAGGTAAAGCTTCCTTCTTCCCATTTTTTATTTTGCACAGGTGCCAGGATTGTGCAGTTGCATGAGATGGGCATTAGTCTGTGTCAGGAGATGGGATAAGCCACAATGCTTTTTTTTTTCATGCTTCTTGTACACCTTGCTGTCACTCACATGAAAAGTTTGTCACTGTGCTAGCCTGCTACAGATAAAGCTTAGGGAGGAAATTCAGGATGAGGAAGGACAGGGAGAAGGACTTCCATCTGCTTTTTTTAGGGATGAAATCGATGACTGAAGGGAGGACACAAAGGGTTTTACCTTTGCAGTAAAACTCCACTGCACAAGGGCAAAAACTACGCAAGGGTTCAAAGGGGAGTCTGGACACCCAAAAAGGGTTGTATCCTCTCAAAATCCATAGACCAGCAAGTCACTCACAGTGCAGAGTGTGTGATCCTGTTCATGAGTTCAGCCTGTGAAAAGGCACTCCAGAATTGCTCTCCACACTTGTAATTAGCTGAAAAGCAGAAGGCTAATGTCTGCCTTCCTCACATTGCCAAGAGAGCCCTTGACATGTCTTTGAGCCATGCCATTGCCCATCACCCATCCTGTATTCCCTTTCAAAGCTAGCAGGCACGGATCTAATGTCAGATACTAGAAAAGATCAGGTCTGGGTTCTGCTTAGTCTTTGCTTTCTAGTGCCAGCTGAAAATGTGGTATTTTGGGTTTAATAGAGCGCTGTGTATAAGGGAGACTACACTGCCACACACCCAACTGTGAGAATGTTCTGGGAGACCTTCCATGAATTTCCCTTGGAAAAGAAGAAGAAATTTCTCTGTAAGTATCTTGCAGTGGTGTAGCATCTCCTGGAATTAAAAGACTTGGGTGGGAGTGGCTGCAGAGCTTCATTGCATTGAGTTGGGTGATCCAGTGTGAGTGACCAATATCTGCTAGTCAGAGCTGGGGCTTCCCTCTATTGTGGTTTTTTTTCCCTAGTTGGCTAAGGGGGTTGGCCCTGAGGACCTCCAGAGGTCCCTTCAACCTCAGCCACTCAGATTCTGTGACTGCTGGAAGGATAAAGGCCAGTGTTCCTGCCTGGCACTGGCTTCGCTGTGCTGCAGCTCCCCTGGGCGCCTTCCAGGCCGTGCATGGAGTCCAGTCAGGGTTTCAGCCGCTCCAGGCAAGTGGGGCTGAACTTTGCCTGTGGGTGCAGCCTTCGTGGGAGGTCCCTCACCCATTCCACCTGCCCGGTCTCCCTTGTGCTTCTTGCAGTGTTCCTGACGGGCAGTGACCGCATTCCCATCTATGGCATGTCCAGCCTGCGCATCATCATCCAGTCGACGCCCAGCGGGGAGCAGTACCTGCCCGTGGCTCACACCTGCTACAACCTGCTGGACCTGCCCAAGTACAGCAGCAAGGAGATCCTCAGCGCCCGCCTCGTGCAGGCCATCGACCACTACGAGGGCTTCAGCTTGGCCTGACCCTGCGGGGCCGGCACAGACTCCTGGGTGCTGAGCAACAGAACGATGGGCTGGGGCTTTATTTTTGTAAGGGAATAGATCTGAACTCTTTTTTTCCTTTCTTTTTTTTTTTTCTTCTTTTTTTTTCTTTTCTTCTTTTTTTTTTTTTTTTTTTTGGGGGGGTGGTCTAAATATAAATAATGATAATAATAGAGATGATGCAGTCTCAGCCTGATGCTGTCAGTATTTTCTGGGGCTTCAGCAGGGAGAGGCTCTTGCTTTGAATTTTTTCATCTACTGAACAAAACTAGTTCAGTGGGCATTTCTGTTGCTTCCCCTCCAACATAACATCACTGCCCTCCTGGCAATTCCTTGTGGTTTGCTTTTGTTGCCCCCATACACACACACTCTTACCTCTTCTTTTAGTTCATTTGAAATATTTTGATATTCTTTGCATTTAGGGTATGGTGGAAAGAGGATGAAATAGCGATCTCCTCTTTGAAAAGCTGTGATTTCCCCCCACCCCTTTTCCCTCCCTTTTTAAATGCAAGCTGGTTCTTGCTTGCTTTGAATGAAAATATCTCCTCTGCCCTTCAGTCCTTGGTGGATGGTACTGGGCTGGGATGTCATTTGTGACCCCAGATCGGTGCATTAGTGGTGTTCTTTTTGCACCAGGATGTCTCATGGAAAATATTATAGTTGACAGAGGTTGGCTTGTTTTTCCTCACTTGTCTTGAATTTTGTTTTCAAGCTTCTCAAAGAAGCCTCAGAATCCCTCTGGAGTGAGGTTTGTGTTTAGGCTTGTGGAAGGACAAACCCTGCCTATCATAATAGGTTTCTCTAAATGCCTCCCTCGTGTTTTTTTTGTCCTGGTAAGTCTGCAGTCTGGGTGGGTGGGCCACCCTCTTTTTCCATCCCCCTCTTACACCAGTACAAGGTGAAGTGGCTGCTTTTACTGCTGCCACCTTTGTCCAGAGGAGCTGTGTGCGTGGATGTGCGAGTGCAGGGGTGTGTGAGTGTGGGAGGTGTGTAGAATTTCTCCAGTCTGGTCAGGTCAAAGAAAGGAGTAGAAGATCCCCACATGAGTGATAACCCTGTCTGGAGACTGGTTTGATCTTTGCAGTTAGGCTGACTTTGCTGTTTGAGAACAGCCCTCTCACTTGGCAGCTGTTTTGCCAGGGGGCCTGAAGGACAATCTGTATGAATTAGACTGAAAATGTAGAAGAATCTCTACCTAAATCTATCCTTTGTAATTGGAGAGTTTTGTCCTTTTTTCCTGAGTCTCACTGCCCCACTAAGTGAAGTCTGAATGTTTTTTCTCCCTTCTCCCCTGCCATTTTTCAGACCTTGATGTAAATCTCATTTTAAGCCTAGGGTGGTTTTGACATTGACTTGTTATTAGGACATAGTATTTATGCACCATGTTCAATTTACAGTATTGAACTTTGCACCTCGTAACAAAAGGTTTTAGGCTTCTGGATTATTTTTTTTTAAAAACGAGCTTTGGGCTACATCGAGAGCCCCCCCAGCCTCTTTCTAATGCAGCATTGAAGACAAATATACAATTATATCAAATGTTTATTTTCGATGTGTGTGTACATAGTACAGTATTATGCAATAAATTTGATGTTTAATTCTGATGGAGTAGCTGCCTTTCCGTGTCGGGAAGCAAAGGAGAGGCTGCTCCCGGCACCAACGTTGCCTCTCCCCCTGTCCTGTCTGAGACAAAGGGAAGTCCTCCAAGGAAGAGCTTGGACTTGAGACCAGCCTTCAGTCATTCCATAAATGCATGTGTAGTTAGACACATATATTGCACATACTTAATTGTTTAGGTGGATCATATGTAGACACAGGAATATGCACATATCCTCTTATATACAACGTAATGTGTGCTCATTACTGTGTGACCTGTATTATTGTGTAAGGTCTAGCTACTGCTGTATCTAGTGTATATAGTGGGTTGCATTAGTGTAGATAGCACATATTACACTACAGAGCTAAGTGTGTATATGTTTTATATATTATATAAATGCAAAATGTGTGTATATTTATATTTATACATCACATACCTCTTTTCCAGTAGCAAGTGTCAGCCCTGTTCAGCTGAGGAGCAGGAGACCGGAGGGGCAGGGCTCTTGAGGACTTTATGAGCCACTTTATTGAGCTGAGCCATCTTTGGCAGCATCCCACACAGAACAGAAGCTGTCACCAAACACCTGCAGTCAAATAGTTGTATTCTCTTGTTTTATACAGAACACAAACCGTACACATAGTGTTTTTCAATCCATTTATGTTGAAAAGGACACCATTGATTTAGTTTGAAGTTGCTTTTACGTAAATCATGTAAACAGAGACCCAAGCCTAGATCACTGAGGTGTCATTAGCTAGGGAATGCATTCCCAAGTTGCTTTTGTACACCAAATGCAGTCTGAAGAAAAGGGATTATTAACAAATTTTTTTTCAGTCAGGCACCCACACCCACCCTGGTACTGGCTTCTGCCTTCAGCCAACCCCAATATTTGCTATACACCAAGTTTTTTACAAAATTATGTGTTGTTTGATGTATGTACATATCCATTATTCTAGGAGCTGATTCCCTGCATGCAGGTGTCCAAAGGGAAGCACAAGGATCATACACTTGCTGACCATACAAGGTCCAGTAAGTGTTCCAACTCTCCATGCTGTGAGTGACCATGCAAGTTCGTGAAACTTGACTGTCCTCTCCAAGAGCTGGAGATGTCAATCCACTCCATTCTCCTAGGGCAAGAGCTTTTTCCATGAATCTTCTAAATACAGGGCACCAAGACATGCAGTGGGCGTGTGGGATGGGCTGTCCAGTTAGGACTCTCAGAACCAATTCCTGTGTCTTCCCCCCCCAAGCAAAGGGCGTCTGACACCACATTCTGTGACAAAGGCACCAAAACCTTAGTTGAACACCTGCGGGAGAAACAGGAGGTGCCCGGGAAATCCTGCTCGGCCGTCAGCACATTTAATTATGGTACACCAGGGCCACTCTGCTCCATTTAGTCCATTTCTACCACCTGTGGGTTACTTTGTACTTCTCCAGGTATTGGAATCCCTGTAGACATTTTTTTTTGACTCGGCCTGTAACAATTTTGGTCTGGTTGCCCTGCTCTCACCTTGGCAGCAGCAGTCAATCACTGACTTGCAAACAGCGCCAAAGACAGCTCCTCAGGTGGGAGGATGGCTGGCAGCATTTACCCTCCGAAACTTGCACACACCAAAAATAACATCCAATGTATCAGCAGAATGATTAAAAGAAAAACGGTTTAATTTCACTGCCATTAACAGAAACATCCATTATTCAACTGTTTACTCAGGAGTAAACAGAATAAGACCAAATGCAACTTGTTGGAATGGCAGGTTTTCCCTCTGACTTTCACTCCTGCAATCCTATTTTGTGCACAACCCATTCATGGTCAGCATTTACATTTTAATGATTTATTATACCACAGTGTGGTAACACAGATGTATGTCTGAGGCAGCCCCCATGGATGGGGAGCCTGACAGACCCTACTGCCATCCTACAGCAGACAGCTTTGTTCTAGTGACGTGGAAAGAGGTTGTCTTACACTAAACAGCCTATTTATATTACATAAAGTACAATTTTGTACAGTACTTCACACCTTTTAAAAAGCACAGTCTTTTATTTAATGTTCTCCAGTTAATAATCATTGATGTTGGCACAGAAATATCATCAAACAAAATGCACAGCTCTTGTTTAGATTGACTTGGTGTGGTGGGACAAACATAATTTCTGGCTATTTGTGGTCAGTGGGAAGTTAAATAATCTGTGTGAGATAAAGACTACGTTTTAGTGCTCAGGAGTCCTCCTCCTGCACAGGTTTGGGAGAGGGGAGTCACAGCATCTGCAAACCCAGGACAAAGTTCAGCATTGGCATGTGTCTTTCCAGGACTGGAATTCTAAAATTCACTTCTTTCTGATAATCTTTACTAGCAGTTCCCTTCACAAGGAGGCAGCTAAAGTTTTGCTTTGTTTTTGCCACAGGAAAGGACTTGAACAGTTCAAAAAGAGAGATGGCTAGGTCTGCTTCTTTTTTTTTTTTTTCTTTTAATGTACAATCTCCATAAATAGGTTTTGTTACTTTTAGTTTTCAAAGTTCAAAAACATAAACTCTCTAAAGTGCATAACTGTACTTATATTTCATAGAAACTATCTGAAATTTTAGCAATATACCATGTAAACAGCAGTAACTAAGCATCAGAAAATGCTACAATCTCATCAGTTTAAAATTAAATTGGACTACTGTTCCCTACAATATCATTTATCAAGATTTGTCAGGGGAAAAGCCCAGCTGTTGGGGGTGTCTTAGGTTGCAATGCAAGATGTAACCAAAAGTATCTATTCTATTACCAACTGTTAAAACCACATGTCACAGTGTTCTTTATCTCTTCCAAGACCCATCCCTCATGACTCCAGAAGGATATCTTAATGGGCCATTGAGTCTTACAGCATGACTGATAAAATTACATCATCCCATTGTGAGATGCTCTGCCCAGTGGGAGGAGCCAAGCATTCCTACCTGGATATAATCTGAGTTTTGGAGCACTACAAATAGCCTTTTTTCCACTGGATTCCCAGAGGCATACCAGGTCCATCTACACCACCACTGGACCTTCAGAGGAAAACTACACCCTTCTACAGGATCACTGGTTCAACATAACCATATCTGTCACTCCAGGAAGACTGCAGCCACCATTTAATAGGACTGCTACCAACACCCTGAACGACAGGATGTCAGGTTCTATTCTGACTCTTGTCAGTGTTTTTATGCTACAGCATTTTAATTTTCCTAGTAAATTGTAGTTCTGACTTGGGGTCTCCCACTGGTTTGCTTTCAAACTATCACAGGGGGTTCAGTTTCTTTCCTTTTGTTCATTTTTACTTACAGATTTTTTTTCCCTAAGTTGCTAGGAAACATTAATGACTGGGTTCTTCAGAAAAACAGGGTACTGAAGAAAAACAAAAGACTGGGCCAGCCTTAGGGGAGGAGGGCATCTGGTTGCACCTCTGTTATCTGTGAGTTTCTCTCCAAGGGGCAGAGATACCGCAAGAATCAGGCAGGTAAAAGACGGGTCTGGGGCAGCTGCTGGCTCTCTGTTGGCTTTGGAGGACAGTCAGAGCTGCTGTTTGGGGAAGGGAATTAGCTCTGCTACCGCTTCTGCCACCACTTTCCTAGCTGCCTCTCCTGGCTCTGCCCTGGTCTGGCTTCAGTCTCACCTCACTGTTACCATCATGAACAAGAAGAACCAGCCGTTCCTGAGCATGCCCGTGCCCCTGGGCTACCAGCCAGGGCTGGGCTGTGGAGCCATGGGTTTCACCACCCGCTCTGATATCAGCCCTGCCTGTGATGCCAACAACCCCATGGATGATTGGCATACCCCGCCAGGCAAGAGAACTGTGGGGAACCAGATGAAGAACTAGACAGCAGATGATGATGGGGATTTGAATGACACCAACTATGATGAGTTCAGTGGCTATGCTGGGAGTCTGTTATCAAGTGGCCCCTACAAGAAAGATGATGAAGAAGCAGATGCTATTTATGCAGCTTTGGATAAGAGGATGGATGAACACAGGAAAGAAAGGAGGGAACAATGAGAAAAAGAGGAAATAGAAAAGTACTGTATGGAACAACCCAAAATTCAACAGCAGTTCTCAGTCTTGAAACGGAAATTAGCAGAGGTTACTGAGGAGGAGTGGCTGAGTATTCCTGAGGCTGGGGATGCCAGGAACAAGTGGCAGAGGAATCCTCGTTATGAGAGGTTGACTTCTGTCCCCAACAGCTTCTTTGCAAAGCATTTGCAGTCAGAGGAGAAACACAATTCCGTGGACCCATCTGAATACTCCGTATCCAGGGGGTTTGAATACTCCATACCCAGGAGGAATGACACCAGGCTTGATGACACCTGGGACAGGTGAATTGGATATGAGGAAGACTGGCCAAACCAGGTACACCTTGATGGATATGAGGCTAAGCCAGGTGTCGGACTCTGTGACTGGCCAGACTGTAGTGGACACAAAAGGATATTTGACAGACTTGAATTCCATGATTCCCACACATGGAGGAGATATCAGTGATATCAAAAAAGCCCATTTGCTCCTGAAATCTGTCTGAGAGACCAATCCTCATCATCCACCAGCCTGGATAGCATCAGCCCGACTGGAGGAGGTCACTGGCAAACTACAGGTGGCTCGAAACCTTATCATGAAAGGAACAGAGATGTGCCCTAAGAGTGAAGATGTTTGGTTGGAAGCTGCTCGACTTCAGCCAGGAGATACAGGGCTGTTGTGGCCCAGGCTGTGCGGCACCTGCCACAGTCTGTGTGGATCTATATCAGAGCAGCAGAGCTGGAGACATCGTGCCAAGAAACGTGTCCTTAGGAAAGCCCTTGAGCATATTCCAAACTCAGTGCGTTTGTGGAAAGCAGCCATGGAGCTGGAGGAACCTGAGGATGCCAGGATCATGCTGAGCCGGGCTGTGGAGTGCTGTCCAACCAGTGTCAAACTGTCTGGCGCTGACAAGGCTGGAGACATATGAGAGTGCTCGTGAAGTCCTTAACAAAGCCTGGGGGAATATCCCCATGGATTGTCACATCTGGATTACTGCTGCCAAACTGGAGGAAGCCAATGGAAATACTCAGATGGTGGAGAAAATCATTGACAGAGCCAACACATCTCTTCAGGCTAATGGTGTGGAAATCAACAGAGAGCAGTGGATACAGGATGCTGAGGAATGTGATAAAGCTGGAAGTGTGGCCACATGCCAGGCAATCATGAGAGCTGTAATTGGGATTGGGATCGAGGAAGAAGATCAGAAACAGATCTGGATGGAAGATGCAGACAGTTGCATTGCTCATAATGCCCTCGAGTGTGCCCAAGCCATTCATGCCTATGCCTTGCAAGTCTTCCCAAGCAAGTAGAGTGTGTAGCTGCAAACAGCCCCCTTTGAAAAGAACCATGGAACCAGAGAATCTTTGGAGGCTATTTTACAGAGGTGTTGCTCACTGTACCAAAGCAGAGGTGCTGTGGCTCATGGGAGCCAAATCCAATTGGCTGGCAGGAGATGTGCCAGCAGCCAGGAGCATCTTGGCCCTGGCTTTCCAGGCCAACCCCAACAGTGAGGAGATCTGGCTGGCTGCTGTGAAGCTCAAGTCAGAGAACAGTGAATATGCAAGAGCGAGGAGGCTGCTGGCAAAAGCTCGCAGCAGTGCCCCACAGCAAGGGTCTTCATGAAGTCTGTGAAGTTGGAATCGGTGCTTGGGAACATTGCTGCAGCCCAGGAGCTCTGTGAGGAAGCCCTGAAGCACTATAAGGGATTCCCCAAACTGTGGATGATGAAAGGACAAATTGAAGAACAAAAAGAGCTGGTAGAGAAAGTACAGGAGGCTTATAATCAAGGGTTGAAGAAGCATCCCCATTCCATATCCCTGTGGCTTTTGCTGTCCAGGCTGGAGGAGAAAGTCGGGCAGCTGACTAGAGCAAGAGCCGTCTTGGAAGAGTCTCATCTGAATCCAAAGAATCCAGACCTCTGGATGGAGTCTGTACACTTGGAGTACCGAGCTGGGCTGAAGAACATTGCTAACATGTTCTGATGGCCAAGGCACTGCAAGAGTGCACCAATTCAGGAATCCTGTGGTCAGAAGCAATTTTCCTTGAAGCGTGGCCACAACGAAAGACCAAGGGTGTGGATGCTCTCAAGAAGTATGAACATGACCCATATGTCCTGCTGGCTGGACAAGCAGGAACCAAGCTGTTCTAGAGCAAGCATAAAATAACCAAGGCCAGAGAGTGGTTCCACTGCACAGTGAAGATAGACTCTGACCTGGGGGATGTCTGGGCCTTCTTTTACAAATTTGAGCTCCAGTACAGCACAAAGGAACAACAAGAAGAGGTGAGGAAGCGCTGTGAGAATGCTGAACTTTGCTACGGAGAGTTCTGGTGTGATGTCTCCGAAGACATAGAGAACTGGCAGAAAAAGATCAGAGAGATTCTTGTGCTTGTGGCAGCCAAGCTGAAAAATATTCTAGAGTGTGCTGGCCTCAGCTGCCTCAGACGTCTTTGTAGGACTTAACCTGCTGCCCTTTCAGTGACACAGATTTTGAAGGACAGTGTTGGGGGTTAGGTTTCTTTCCTTTTGTTCCTTTTTATTTACAGAATTTTTTCCCATCAATTGCTAGGAAACATTAACGACAAGCTCAGGGGACGAGGGCATCTGATTGCATTTCTCTTATCTGGGAGTTTCTCTCCAAGTGGAGAATTGGGCAGGTAAAGGATAGAGCTGGGGCAGCTCTCTCTTTTGGCTTTGGAGGAGGATGATCAGAGCTGCTCCTTGGGGAAGGGAATTTGATGCTGTTGCCAGAGCCCAACCCAGAGCTGCTGCTTCTGCTGTGGGGTAAGCCTCTGCTTGTGAGAGCAGCCACTGAACTGGGACCTTATTAACACCTCACTAAAAGAGGGACCTGTTCCCATCTGCTCGAGTGCCCAGGATGCTGAGCTCGCCCCTCTTGGCCCTGCTGGGGGCCAGGCTCCTCTGGCCCACCCTCACTGCCTCTTTGGCACTGCTCTGAGCTTTCACTGCACTGTCGCCCCGCACCCCCTGCCTGCCGAGACATCCTGCGGTTCCAGCCACAGCTCCGGAATAGCTTCTGATACATCTCTTCTACCACCCCAGGATTTTTGCTCATTCCTGCTTGCTGCTTCTGAGAGTCCTGCTGGGACACTGGGATCAGTTGCCCTGGCGGTTTCTGAAGGCTTCCCGTCAAAGCACTTTTTGATCCAATCTGTCAGCCCAGCTAAGACACACCAAGGATCAGAGAAGATCCATCTGGAGATGGGAACTCAGCACCTCTAAAAAGCCAATCCCTAGGTCAGCACACAAGTCCTCTGGACTTTTTGGAAATACATAATTCAGTCTTTGCTGGTTTGATATGGAACAGGCAATTCTGCAATCAATAAAAAAACAAACCAAGCCATGAGTCCCCATCCCAAGTGCTTTCACTAACACATCTCTGCCTTACCCAATGTCCTGGGTGACTTTATGATGCTTGTATCCCCAGTCATCTGTTCTGTTTATGCTGGTATTAAGTTCTACACCTTTAAGGCTGGTTCCAAGAGCGAAGGGGGTGGCAGAAGCAGCGTGCAGTTTGTTATCAGAAACTGCACTCGCTCCCCCACATCCTGCTCCTGGACTGTGTTGTCTGCAGAACGGACAGGGGGACAGAGGTCTCCTTTGCTTTTAGTCAGTTTTTAGCTAGCTGAGGCAGAGAAGTTCCCTGGATTGTGTCTTTTCTTGGAACTGTTCAAAACTGCTTTGGACCAAAATCTCAGAAGAACACTGGGAGTTCACACCTGTGGCCCACCGGGGCTGGGTGGGCACTGCATTCCAGTGCCAGAGGGACTGAGAGACAACGCAGCGAGCTGAGCTACACCCCAAAAAAAGAACTTTCTGAATTTGCCATCACTTCAGAACAAGAGGTTTTATTGTTTGGTATTTTTCATTTTTTATGTTTGTCGGTGCTTTGCTTGTTAAATAAACAGGTTTTTTTCCACTTTTCTCCAAGGACATCTTTTCCTGAACCAGTTGGGGCAATTTGCCCTAAACTAGGACACCCACCCTGATTAGCAAAGTGCACGTGCAGCCCATGACCACCTTTGGAAGAATTCAAGGGATCCTGAAGAGACCAAAATAGAAGCAATTTTGGCAAGAACACACACAGCACACATAGCAAGTGAAAGGGGATAAAGTACCCTTACATAAGTACCACAAACTAAATACAAGTATTTGTGAACCCACTTTCCCTTAATAAAGAAGGAAGGGGGAGAAGTTGTTCTGGGAGTCCTTTTGGCTCCTCTGGTGTGACATGCATGAGGCCTGGCTACAACCAATACTGGAGTTTATCTTGGTTATTTGGCTTCTGTACATTGGCAATGATCCCTGGGGAGCTGAAGAAAGCATTACAGAAGTGCCCTCCCTTGGGATTCAGGGTGGAGTGTGGCTTAGGGAAGACCAAGGGTGTATATAAGCCTCTGGAGTGGGAGAGTGAGCCCAGGTGTCCCAGGATGGCAGAACTTTAAGCCCTGAACTTGGGGCCTTTCTCTCCTTCAGGCAGCACCTGTTTGACACGAGCACCTTGCTGGGGGTTAAGTTAATTTTCTTTTGTTCCTTCTTACGTACAGAATTTTTCCCATAAGTTGCTAAGAAACATTAACTACTGGGTACCTATGGGTACTTAAGAGAAACAAAGAAGTGGCCAAGCTGGTAGCACTTCTCTCATCTGGGGGGGATTTCTCTCCAAGGGGCAGAGATACCGTGAGAATTGGGCAAGTAAAGGGGTGGGGGCAGTGGCTAGTCTCACTTTCTCCTTCTCAGCATCAAAGGAGGGTCAAGCTGTTTCTTACTGAGGGAGGATTCTGTCTTGTACTCCTTCTTCCTTTCTGGGGTGAGTCTTCTCCTTGTGAGAGCAGCCACTGAACTGAGACTTTGTTAACACTTACCTCACTAAAAGAGGGACCTGTTCCCATCTGCTCGAGTGCCCAGGATGCTGAGCTCGCCCCTCTCGGCCCTGCTGGGGGCCAGGCTCCTCTGGCCCACCCTCACTGCCTCTTTGGCACTGCTCTGAGCTTTCACTGCACTGTCGCCCCGCACCCCCTGCCTGCCGAGACATCCTGCGGTTCCAGCCACAGCTCCGGAATAGCTTCTGATGCATCTCCTCTACCACCCCGGGATTGTTTTACTCATTGTTTTCTGAGAGTCCTGCTGCAGCACTGAGATCACTGAGATCACTGCTGCCTGGGGTTTGTGGAGCAAAGCCTGTCTTCCTTCCCTTCCTTCCTGGGCTGAGCTGCCATCACCACGTGCTCCTGGAGCCCGCACCACAGCGCCCCCTGCAGGCACGGGGGAATCGCCGCACCTGCAGCGCCCGGCTGGGAGCCAGCAGCGCCCCTGCTGGCCGTGCCCGGAACTGCAGCAGAGGGGAGGATGCCCAGCCGAGAGGGCTGGGACTGGGTTCCTGGTTCTGTGTGGTGTTAACGCTGTGTTGCTGGTGTTTGTTTGCTTTAGTATACACACTAGTAAAGAACCATCATTCCTGTCCTCATATCTTTGCCTGAGAGGCCCCTAATTTCAAAAATTATAATAATTTGGAGGGAGGGGGTTCACATTTTACATTCCAAGGGAGGCTTCTGCCTTTCTTGGCAGATATCTGTCTTTCAAACCAAGACACACCTGAATCAGGTATCCCAGGACTTTGTTTTCTGAAAGTCATAAACAAATTTGGAAACAGTAAATTGTCAAAGCTTGCACTTGAGACAGGTGCACATTCCACAGGCAGAGCACAGCTCCGTGCTCTCAGTTCCCTGCGGTATCCTCTGTACTGCCATACTTCCTACACTGGAAGGAAAAACCCATCCTTTACTGCCACCATTAGTGTTGCTGCTGTAGCCCACACAGGGGTGATGTGCACAAAAGAAGAAAATTTAGGTGAGTGAGTTTGTGGGACACCTGTGTGGACTGTTCACCTTAGGCACAGGTGTCTGTATCACAATGAACATTCCTACTAATGGGGTGGGTCTTCCAGATATCTACCACATATTTGACACTGGATATTTAACCAACCACCAAAATCCCAAGGGACTCTGACTTCAAGCTTTTGAAACCTCTTCTCTTCCCTGTTGCCCAAATGTGGTCAGAAGGTCTCAGTATCTCCCTCCAAGCAGAATAAGTTACTAAGAACCTGGCTGCATGGCTCATTTTCTTTACTATCCCAAATATTCAGGTACTTCTTTCTACTTTGGTTGAATTTGCCATCAAAAATGTGGGAAGAAAACCCAACTCAAGCCTGGGCAAAACTGCAAATCACACCAGTTCTGGGTGATGACCCGATTATTACAGCATTTCTGTAGAGCAACAGAAGATGCTGGACTCCAAACATGTCAAAAATCTGAGCAAGTCTTTACTGTAGCTACAAGAGAACAGTCTTGGTGCTGCCTGACTTGTGCCTAACATGAGATTTGGTCAGGGCACTTCTCAGTTCAACTCAAGTAGAAGCTATTTGATGATTTAATTACTATTAATCCTATTCTGCTTCTTGCTATAATATCCTGGGAAAAAAGAACAGCATGGCTGGCTTTGATATTCTAAATATTACAGGATCTGTAAGCAAATCAATACAGAAGGATCCCTTCAGTGCAGTCACTGAGCGCAGTGTTGTGTCTCCTACACTGGCAAACTCCATTTTGGGCATCAGGCATGGAGAAACAGTGGGCAACAGCAAATGTAGAGAGTTACAGAAATCCACCTTTCCTCCCTCTCCCACCTCTGGGAATGACCCTTCAGTTCCCAGGGAGCTCCTCAGCTCTCCCAGTCAGGCTCCCGCTGCATCCACTTCATGCATTTGTCCGTTTGGTGCTCTCTCCGCTTTGTTTATTGGCAAAAACAATCTCCTCCTTTACATGATCTTGGAGCTAATATCTCTCTTACTGATCAGAACTTCCAGCAGCCTCAGCTTGGCCTTAACCTGCTTGTATTCATTGTACTCTTCAGCCATGGGAGTGCGGTCTTCTTTCTGCACATTCCTAGAGGGAGTGAAAGCAGACCATGAAGATTTCTGTAACAGGAAGCCTCCCTCCGTCCACCAACAAGACCTACAAAGCAGCTCCTCTCCCCCACTCCTGATCAGGGAACAAGACCAAAACATTTATCCTTTGAGAGAAAAAACAAACAAACAAAAAATAGGGGCAAACAAGCTGCTCCAACAAAGCATGGGATGGTTGTGTGCTGAGACTGACCAGAGTTCCAGATGCACAATCCTACTCGAAACATGCCCTGCTTCTCTGAAATCACCAGCTCTGCTAAACAGCTGGAAAACACTTCAGGAATCATCTAAGTGTTTGCCTGTGAGCCTGGCAAAATAAAATACAGCCTCCCCTGTTTTGGCAGCACAGCACTTACACGAACAGGCACACTTGCGAAAAGAAAGACAGTATTTGATCAGATTGCTCTTGGCTTACAGAAAAAATTTAAGTGTCCAGTGATTTTACAGAAGCCCCTAAGGATGATGGCTAGTGGCAAGAAACAGACAAGGTAATTTAAGAGTACAAATATATGAAAACATACTATCAGCTTGATAATGAGGTGCGTTTTCTTAAAACAATAAAACCAGTTACACTAAAGCAGAAATACTTGATAAAACTAGTGTCTGAATAGCTCACAGATAAGCAAGAATAGGACAGAAATCACTAGGGAAAAAACAAGTTATTTTAACATTGACTAACTCTTCCACTGTTCTGAATGTGGGTAAAGCAATGATAATTATTGTGAAGAAGAAATACGCAATATTGAATTCAGGTAACTTTCCAAATTTGAAGATCTTTGTAGATGCAAAACAGATTAAAAGTAGCTGAAAAACAGAGAGGCAGCTGAAAAATTGTTACCTTCCATTTTGTCGGAAAAAGTTATCTTCAAAGTCTCTCAATTTTTTCCTGATTCGCTTTTTCTCTTCCCTGACTTCTTGGAGCTGCTCTAACAGTTCAGGGCTGTTGGGTTTAAAGATAAGTGAGATTATCCATACATACGCAGTAAAAACAGGAAACATACAGTAGACCTGCAGATGTTTAGTTGTACGTATGCCAAGCAACAGAGCTGCTCCTGCAAGCAGCTCTGGCAGCCTCACATTACTTAAAACAAAAAGTTCTCTGAATTTAGTTCAGCGAAATGATCATAGTCTTAAGCTGCAGCTTCTGAGGAGGTCAAGTGTGCACTTCACAATTTACCACTAACTTCTATGAAACTTATCTCCTGCAGATGGGCCTGGGTTTGGTGACTTTTATAGGATCAAATTCAATGGTCACAACTTAGGGCTACCACCCACATGTGTTTGCACCTGACTTGAAACTAGAAAAGCTAGTTCCACTTGACCTTTCCAAAAACATGAAAAACCTTCTGGAGTGCAGGGTTTTCATGATAAAGGCTTGCCTCTGGTGGAGTTACTATTTGGAGATGGAATCCAAAGGTGCATAAGCTAAATATCAGTATCAGGACAAGGTAGTTTCTTTCCAAAACCTTTCTATGAGGGTCTATTGCATTTAAAAATGAAACATGAAAACTTATGGCTCAGATCATAAATAGAAAAAAAAAACCCTAGACACTTTTCTGACAGAATACTATCTTAGCAAGAAATAACTTTTTGCAGTTGCCTGTGAATTCAACATACATGGATGCTTCATGGAGATTTGAAAGCCCCTTATCCTGACTGCTCCTAGATGGCGTCTTATCATCCACCGGGGAAACAAAGCCGTCAGCATCATCTTCTAGTTGATCCAAGAAGCTGCGCACACTGAAATCTGTTTTTATGGTAATTGTGAGATCCGGCTTCACATTGCTGTCCTCCTCAGACCCCTCCTCTTCTTCCTACACACAGAGACAGAGCACCCCCACAACAACACAGTTATTACTTCCCTTCTCAGGAACAGGCTCCTCCTCTCACCACATGCACTCGGGAACAAGAAGTGGAAAAGCAGAGCAAACACTTCAATTGCCAAGCAATACACAGGACACCAGAAGACCATCAGTAAGACACCCTAGAACCAAAGCATGACAGAGAAATTGCCACCACAAACTCAGATTGGTTAAGGAGAACCAGAAC
Source organism: Anomalospiza imberbis (assembly GCF_031753505.1). Taxonomy (NCBI): domain Eukaryota; kingdom Metazoa; phylum Chordata; class Aves; order Passeriformes; family Viduidae; genus Anomalospiza; species Anomalospiza imberbis. The sequence goes on along the minus strand of NC_089684.1, from coordinate 27,335,840 downwards.
GACACAAATGAGAGAAAAAAATACTTGGGGTTCAGAGCAACCTGTTTCTTTGTTTAGTTTATGTATTCTGATGTAAATGAACCCATTTACAGTTGTTATACATATTGTTCAAAGCACACCAGCCATCCTCTGCATTTCCCTGCAAACATTTCCCAGCATAGAGACTGCCAGATTAAAATGTGGAATTTTCTCTCAAAAGATGCAGCTCAACAGCTCTCTCTAATGGCTGAAATCAAGACCTCAAATGCTCATACAGTGATACCAGTGAGCTTAGATGAATTTTACAATTACCCAAATGTGGTATATGATTGAGTGTAAAAGGACTGCTGCTGCTAACATGTTCAAATATTAGCTCTGACCATTTTGCTGGAATACACTAAAAATTGGACTAGAAACTCGGCACAGTGCAATTTCCCATTTCCTCAATGCACACTGATGAACTGGCTGTGTTCCAATTTTTTTACAAAATTTATAGGCATGAGATTTGAAAGTCCCTGCTGCACTTGGTATTCACCAGTTCACTGTGTTCTCAAAAGTAGGGCTTGTCCTGAGACACTGTCCAGAAATAATTTTAATTATCAGGGAACGAGGCCCAGTCTCTTATGTATGGAGACATTTCTAGAAGGCAGTTTTAACCTTAATATAAGGAATGAGGCTACTTAGAGAAAGCAGCAAATGCCAGCATGGACAGTAAATATGTATGTATGTGTGTGTAAATGTATTTATTTTACAGCCATATAACTCTAGCCAGGAAGGATCTAAGTACATGAGTATCTTTAAAAGCTTTTGGGGGCTAATATCACTGAAGTCTTCAAGACAAAAATATATTGTAGCACCAGGATCAAAAGTAGACATTTTTTAAATTTGTTTTTTCACGTAATTCCTTCTTAGGAATAGTTCAACTATTCCTAAGAGACTGGTCCTGTATTTCAGGCAAAAGGGAGAAGGCAACACCCAAGACCTGGCTTAGTCCTGTTAAACCCTCAGTGATTTATAAATGCATACATTTAAATTAAATTACAGTTTGCCCAGAGTTTTCTTTTTAATTTAAAGCTCTAGGCTATGATGATACATCACAAAGCCACAGGCTGAAAATTACAACCAAGATTGAGGATGAAGGGTGAAGAAAACATTATCTCGGAAGAAGCTTTGAGTAGCAATAACAGAAGATATATTTAAGATATATTTATATATAATATTATATTAATATATTATTTATATTAAAAAATATATATAAGATGTAAACAAAAGAAGTTTTAATGCATCTTAGGAAAATCTGCAGGGAATTTGTGGAAGTTGAAGCAATATTTAGCACATGATTAGACAAGACCCATTTCTCCAGACATCAGCTGTACAGTTTAAACAGAAAGCACAAACCAGCAGTCATACACTGTTCTTAAACCCTACCAACAACTCCAGACTGAACTGAGGAGGGGAGACCATCTTTCACTGCCATTTCCCTGTCCCTAGGCATGCCACCCTGCCCAGACTGGGAAGGGCTACAGCAGGAGAACATGGATCCTGCTGTGCCATGGAGGAGGATTTGCTAAGTCAGTCTAAGCAATAAAAGCAGCGCACTTTGCTTCAGAGGAATCTCTCTGGCAACAAAGGAGGACCTCCCATGCCCTTTTCTGGGAGAGCTCCTGGAAAGAAAGCAAAGGGACAATTTCCATAAGCAGTGTGACAAAGCTGCTCCTGAGGACTGATGCAAGGTGTTTTCCTCGCTGATACCCATGAGCCTGTCTTGCCTTGCTGTAGACACCAGCATGCTGCCCGAACCAGCAAGCGGCTCAGGAACCAGCCTCCTGCCACGGGAGGCCACAAGAGGAAAAGAAAGTGTAGAAATTTCATTTGGACCTCAGAGGCAACACACTGCATCTGGCTGTCACAAGACCTCTGAAATAATTTTGCTCTTAAATACAAAGGAGCGAATTAGAAGGATTCTTAGCCAGAACTCCAACAGAAAAGACCCTCTAAGGCCTTCCCTTTCAAGTCTCACATAGGAACCTTACTTAAAAACTGCAGCAACATTTACACCTTGAACCAGAATGATCTTCATACACAAGATTCATTTAGCATGCACCTGCTTGGATTGTTAGACAATTATGAGGCATTCCAGAGTTACAAATGTCAAATCCCCAGAGTATCCTAACATCGGCACTCCCACAAAGCAAGAATCCTAATGATTTTTCCAACACAAAATTCAAGATACTGTACCAAAATGTTTGGTAAGGTCACCTCAAAACACCTTTCAAGTTTTTAGTCAAGTCTCCCAAATGCTTCTAGAAAAACTCACCCAGAAACACACAAATACTGACATTGTCAGCAGCCTGTCAAATATGTCCCTGCCCATAGTGGACCTATGCAGGAGCTAAGTTTTGGGGCCTTTTACTAACCTCCTCTCTTTAATTCTGAGAATAGTTCAGTATAAAGCTGCCAGATGCAGCTTCATAGACCCCCACTTAAGTGTAAATAGGCACATCAAATTAACAGGCTTACGCTGTCGTCCTGATCTTCTGCCAGAAACCCTCTAGGTTTGTATTTCCTGCAGGACACTGCTGAACTGGTTTGGTGCTGTCCTGGAACAGCACCATCCCGCGGTGACCATCAGGGATCACCATAATTGACAGCTCTAAGTTCTCAAACTGGGTGCAAGCAGAGGTGCAGAAAAAATGATACACTAAAAGAAAAAAACAGAAGCAAACAAAACCACTCCCCACCAGACCAGTACTGCAGATTTGATCCAGCAGTTATCTAGAAAATACTAAGAAGCTCAGTGATCATTAACCAGCTTCCAAACAGCAGCTTAACATCTTCAATCTGCAATCTGGTATTAAAGAATATGTGCCTCGAATAGTCCATTAATATACAATCCACTGGACTCAATCACCTTGGATCTCTAAGTCTGCAGTACTTACATTTAACCAAGCTCTGGCTGGGTAACAGAAATATGACCCAGATGTGCTGAAGCACTTCTCTCCCTTGTTACACTGCAAAGGCACAGAAAGCAAGCCAGGGCCCAGCTCCATGCAGCGTGTCCTGGTCTGCTGCTGGACTTTATTCCTCAGGGCAAGGCCCAGTATCACAGCAATCTTCCCCACCCCGAATTATTACCCCACAGCAGCACAAGAAGAAACGCAACAATCCTGCCATCCAAATCTGACCAAGTATCAACCAGCAGAATCTAGCTGTTCTTATTTCCATCCTCATTAATTTAAAAACACCCTGCACAAGGTGGTGAAAAAGAACCTGGATAAAATAAGTGGAGGGGAGCAGGTAAGGATCCCATAAGTGCCCTGGCTGGCTCCACGTGCGAGGGTTAGTTTTGTGAGAGCTCATTCCTGCCACGGTGCTGTGAGCAAGCCACAGAGCCTAGGAGTGAGAGAAACTACTGTAAAACAAGTTAGTGTCTTTTAAAAGAAAGGAGGAAAGCAAGATAAAAAGCAAGGTACAGGGCTAACTGTGATTTTTATTATTTTTTTTTAAAGCGAAATAAAATATATTATGTGCAGATGGAGGGGAAAGGAGAAGGCCAGGAAAGAATGCAAAGCCAAGGAAACACTGTAGTCTTATCTACAACAAGGGAAGAATTTGATCAGAATTGGCGAGGCTTAAAGCAGCTACTGATTTTTCAGGAGGACACTGCAAAAAAAAATCAACACTGATAAAAAAAATCAATCAACCGTTCTGTTTCATTGGTATAAGGGGAAAGTTGATGCAAACTGAGCAATTAGTTAGCAGCTGGAGGTCTTCACCTTTATCTCCTTGAAGAAGGAAGCAGTTTCGCCCTCGATAATTGGCTGCAGCAAAGGGCTTCTCCGCTTGCTGGAGGGGGAACCCTGTGACAGGTGTTAACAAGTATGTTACATTGTGAACCCCTTTCTCCTCCACCACCTGCTCTCCTCATTCTCACCCACACACTCACTCTCAGGTCATCACTGGACCACCAGGAGAAATATCTTTCTCAAGAAAGAAAAATAGGCCTAGAAAACCCCCTGAACCTTGGGCTGTTTTCTCTCAGGATGTTGCTTAGCAAAGGACACCACTGCCAATCTGTTTTTAAAAAGAAACTTGGATGATTATTAGTTGGGTAGTGACTATAAGGCAAAGGCTGCAAGAAAATAATCCCCAGCCCGAGGTCCATACACACACAGAGCATTTGGCTGGCTCTCCAGAGCTACAGTGTAAACTCAGCCAGGCTCTCCAGATTTGCTTTCCAGGAGCCTGATTTCCCAGTGAAGTACCTACTGATGTAGAGATGGATTTTCAAATGTATCCTGTCTCTCTATGAACTTCTCACTGCTCTCACTCAGAAGACTGGGAAAAAATCAGTCTCATCTCTGCTCTGCTAGCCTCTGTGGATTTTCAGTTTTGTGTCTTAACAGGACCTGGGCTCTCTTTGACAGCTTTGCATTAAACTGCCCATGCACACATACTCAGCTTCCTCCTCAACTGGCAGCACTGTCTTCACAGCACACATTTTGGGGACTATTTTGCATATTCCAGGAGGAACAGTTTTTTATTTAATTTTAAATGCAGGACCAGGAACACCTCCCAATATTTGCAGAAAAAAGCCCCACTCCTCTGTGACACTGCACTGGGTAATGCTGTGCCAGCCCGTTCACTTCAATGGCTGTCCAGAAAGTGGGCAGGACATGAGCACTGCTCAGGAAAAGCAAAAAAGTGTTCATACATGACAGAGTAAAGAGGAACTTTGATAAAAGAACTCTCTTTCCATAGATAGGCTTGAATTATTCTGTGTAGCTTTTTCTGATTAATTAATTTTTAAAAACTGGACTACACAGATTGTCCAAAATTAAAGACAGTGGATTTTCTCCCTAGAGGGGTGTATTGGATTCCTTGCTGGTGGCAAAGCACCACCTTGAAAGAGGGAATATCCACCACTTAAGAGAATCACTTTAATACAAATGAAGTGTTAGAAGACTGAGGGTCATTTCTTTCAGCCAAGGACACAACTGGCATCTCCTGTGGGATCTACTCAAGTCTGTGTTCTGTGTACAGAAACCCTGTACATACAACCCTGTGGGAACCAAGCAGCATGGAAGACCTACAGCTCAGCATGGGTTGGTATGGAAAAAGAAGTGAGGCTGTAACCAAACAGAGGATGGATGAAATAACAGCAGCAGCCCAATGGAAAGAGAAGAAACAATACAAGGTGAGATGTGCCCCATGGCTCACAGGTGGGCACTAAAGTCCCTTGACCAGCTTTGCCCAGCTTCAGTATGAAGTGTGTCATTGATTCACTCATTTGCTTGATCTCTGAGTGATTAAGGGAGGTTGGGACTTAGCCTTAGTGATTGTGTTGTACACAAAAGTGTGGTGATTCCTGCTTCCTCAGTTTGAAACCAAAGAGATACCCCACAAAAGAGTGCTCTACTCACAATAATAGGGATGGTGTTGGCTCTGGAGAGGATCTGTTTGATCAAACGATACCTGTCATACAATGGCTTCATCACCTGCCGCTCATTTTTGGTAACCTGAAAAGGAAAAAGAGGAGACATCCATGAATCCTGGAACAAATGCTCCACTCTAGAATTCATGTGCCTGTGATCACCCTCAGTCTGCGGAGCTTGGAGAAACTTGTATGGGGATGACAGGAGAGCAGCATTAACCTTGAAACTGCTGTCCATCACAGCATCGCTTGTGCCTGGTGCCAGCTGAAGCTGTGTGGGCTGTCTTGTAAAGGGGCTGTAAGAGACAGGTAGTTTAAATGACCAGTTAGGGATCAGATGTCCACAGCACAAAATGACCTGCGGAGGCAGCACTCTGTGCTTGCAGTCACGTCTGCCACCATAAGCACAAGATGAGCTTTCCCATCCTTGTTCTCGTGGCCGGCCCTCAGCAGCCGTGTTCATGACCCATGAAAAGAGAAAGCAGCTGCACTGACTGGCTGTTGCAATGTGAGGAGACTTCCCTTGAGTACGGTAAACCACAGATTTCACAACAGCTGACTTTCTGGCTTTGCTATTCCTCCTAATTTCCTGTACAGCCAGCAGTTTTTCCTCTTTTTAGCCTCCTAACCTTGCCCTCCATCCCTCCTCACAGCCACTTTGCTGGGAAGGATTCACTGCTTGGAAGTGATGAAGGTGCCAGGGCTGTGCGGCATAGAGAAGAGAGAATAGTGCAGTGATGTCCATCTCAGGTGTTCCCTATATGGCTCTGTCCTTAACTCCACTCCTCCTTACTGCTTGTTGTGCTCCCTCCCCAGTTTTGAGAGCATTACAAACTGAGAGTGGTAATTTCTAGTTTTCTTTCAGGTTCAAGGTGGGTTTTATTTCTTCAGTGTTTTCTTACAGCACATTAGAAAACAAACAAAATCCTCAGCAATACCTGATCATCATTCAGCACGGTCTGACCCACATCCTATAAGTGTCCTTCCATTAGATCTTTTGTCTAACTTTAGATTATAAAGCTCTTATGAGGAAGCTTTAACTGATGTCATGCCTTTCTACTTGCTGCTAATCACTAGAGCACCTGAACAACTGCCATTTAAAAATCAGCATCAACAAAGTAACCCCTAGGGGGCTTTGTGCAGTGTCTCTTTCTACAACAGAAACAGGAGAAAAGGGAATACAGCTTGAGACAGTCAGGCAATTTTAAAATGCCTTTTATTTTGTCTGCAGTTGACTTTCACTGGCATAATCTTTCTAAAGCTTTTACATCTCCCTCCAGAGAAAGAGACGATTTTAGCTTGTGAGGGGCAGAAAGGCTGTAAAAGTATTGCCAGGAGTGGGATGGCAGGAATGAACTCTAAGAATCTGGAGGTAGCATCCATCTTCCTCCTGATAACCAACCCTATGTTCCCTATGTTGGGGGCAAATGAACAGGGAGAAAAAGGCGGAAGATCTTTATTCCTTTCCTGGTTCAATGTAAATATCCCTAGGCCTGATAAGGGGGATATAGATGAGCAGTCTTGAGCTCTGGGGGCTGAATGTCATACACCCCCAAAGCACAGCAAGGCTCCAATTCCTGACAGCCTCAAGCTGCCTGTTCATTGAGTAAGCAGCTCACATGGATTACAGGAATGTGAACAGCATGAAACAATTCACTCAGTCCTCTTTGTATTGAGTTTTGTGCTGTTGTGTCTGCACTCAATTGCACTGGCTAGCAAATTGCCTCCAACTTTGGACATTTCTCTCTAACCCATCCGGAACACAACTAGAGAAAGTGGGTAACCTAAATATATACCTAATATTATTCCTAGCTTTACAAGATTAGCAGTTTGTGGAACAGGAGGTACAGCACTACTGTTGGCTCAGACAGTCTGTTAAAAAAATCCCAAGACTATGATGAGGCTTATGTTGAGGCTGAGAATCAAACCTTCAATTAACAACATTTTAAATCTGATTAACAGCACCGTTCTGTACAGAAAAATAAACATAAGCCTTGGAATGGGTACAAAGTCCTTAGGTATGTTGAAGAAAGAAGTTAAACAACATCTTTCAATGCCTGAGTATCAGTGTGGAGGAGCAACACAGATAATTAATATAGACGTTGGAAGTTAAATGTATGGAGTCTGAGCCTGTCCTGCAGCTCATTTACACCAGCAAACTTTACAGAAAGCATATTCTGAAAGTAAATGTTTAGTGCATGGGCACACTGTCTCATTAGGTAAACATAAGTAAGACCAGTAAAGTATATTTTGGGAGAACATCAAAATGCAAACAGACTGTTAGAATAATGGAGCCTTTGACACAACTCTGGGGCACACTCCACGTGGCAAAACAGCAGCAGCTGAGAACAGACCATTGCTTGCATTGTTAGAGCAGCTCAAGAATTTCTGCAGAGAGAGACTTTTGGCTTAACTAAAACAGTTCAGTTCCACCTTTGCAGGTTCATCTATCACTGGTGCAGAAAGACCCAGCTGCACAATAAATCTGAGCTCCATTGTTTTTCTTGTTTAGTTAAATATCTTTAAGAAAAAAAAAAAAACCTTGGCTGAACTATCTGCATTCTCCTCAAGCTCTCAGTACTTTTCCACTGCTGCACTGCCAGGAGCTGGGAACAGCAAAAGCTGATCAGTTTTCCTTGCCATGCAGTTCAGTGTTACTAGGTATAGACAGCTTACTTTAAAACAAAACAAATTAAAAAGTAGTTGTATAAATGAAGCATTGGAAAAGGTGGGTGGAAACTGACAAGATAGGCTCTGGGCTTGTTATCTTTTTGAACAGACTGAAGCGAGTTCACTTCATTAAGATGCCAACTTTTGCTTTATATAATTATAAAAGCAAAAAAAGACTTGGTCTCACAGAGAACGCAGGGAAGGTTAAGTGAATTCCCTTGTGCTGCCCTTTTTCTACATAAGAACAAATCTGCCTGTCCTCTCATGTAACTATGCCATTTTCAGTTGCTAATACAGTTGTGACTGTGTAATATCAGCACTCCATGAAGGCATTTAAATAAATTAGTGAGACTTATTAAAACAATGGATAAAGGAAGATATAATTCAGAAGGAAAAGATCAGGAATCTCAGGCAGCAACAGAATGACAGATTTGTGAGCTGCAACAATCAAGTACTCCTTACAAGCAGTAATTTTCTGCTCCCAAGCCACTGCTCAGGGGATTAGCAGCACTCTGAAATTAAGTTACTTTACCTATCAAGCTGGTCACAAAGTTTATAATGGCATCAGTGAAAGAGAAGGAAGGACTCATAAAAAGCCAACTTCATGGCCTGGAAGCCACTGTGTTTCTGCCACAGCAGGGATTAACAGGAGACAAAACTTAATTCTCTGTATTCACAAATAAGTTTGCTTTATACCATTGATACCAGAAAACTGCAAACTTCCTGGCTGGATGGACACCACGCACAACTATTCTCATGCTGACTGTCCACTGGGCTTCAAATTGGATGTCTGTGGAATCTGATGAGCACAATTCCAAAAAAATGGCCACTCAGCCTGTAGGCTCTGTCCTGCAGGTGTCTGTCCAGCCCAGTGCTGCGTGAGGATATCACCCTGCCTGGAACAGACTCCTCAGCAGCTGCGGAAGTGAAGGATCAGGGAGGTGGATTAGAGGGTGCACGTGTGGTTTGGAGAGCAAGAAGTTCTAGTGACCTGACATCAAAGGGGCATCAGGGGCATCATTTACCACAGACAAAGACCTAGAAAGATGTACTTTGAGAAAAAAAAAAAAAAAAGAAATTAAAAAAAATGCTGCAGTACATACCGGTCTGCCATGAATGCCTTCATAATACAGCAAAGCTTTCTGAAGAGCCACTTTTTCAGCTGCTATCTGATCTCGTGTCATGTCCTGTGAAAAATGGTACAGAGAGAGGGAAAGGGAGGAAGAAAAGAATAAAAGTCAGATTCCTGGACTCAAAAAATACTGATCTGTGCCATAACCTAAGTCATGTCATACGATCATTATGTTTTAAAGATTCATGTCTACCTTCCAGTTGTCTTTTCCCAGCTAAATTGCCAAAGAGACTGTTAATGTGAGTAGAACCCTATGCTCAATGCAGGCAGATCAAACACACAAACTTTGCATATGAAGGTATTTTATGTACCTAAAGTGGATTTACAGATTCTAAGTGTGCTTTGAAAAAACAACACTATGCATCTTTTAGTGGTGGTGGATCTTCTTCAGTTAAGGTCTGAAATGTAAATACTACAACAGAACACATTTTCTTTCTTTTTCTCCAAATCTGAGACAAACTCCAGTACCTCTTGTAAAGCTTGTCACCTTTGCTTTGACTGCAACAAACACACTTCACCAAGAACTGAAGTGCAGTCAGAATGTCTTTCTGCAAATTCTGCTATGGAGTGAAAGGCTGTAGCAGCGAGGGGACAAAGTCAAAAAAAAAAAAAAAAAGGAAGACAGAGAAGACTTCTCTAACCAAGGTGGCCAAAATTCCCCCACTGAATTTGCCTGACACCAAGCCTTTTCTCCCTACCACAGCACCAAATACTATCATAGTCTCTCTGTAAGAGGCCAGACTGCAGATTCTTGTTACAGTCAGAAAATAGTCAAAACACCTGCTGTATGTTTTTCTTCTGCAGATCTAGCAAACAAAGCTAATGCTGTCTACCTGACTCTTATAGAACAGTGCACAATTTACATATCAGCAGACTCAAGGACTTCATTTACAAGGCTGCCCAAACCTCAGGAGCTCACATCAGACATGAACACCTCCCTGCTGATAACCCTCAGAGATTACAGCAGCTAACAGAGCTCAATGTGAAACTCTGAAGGTTAGCAGTAACACACCTTGAGAGAATAATATTTAGTTTTGGAGTGAACAAGAAGCAAACAGATGATACAATCTCCAGAAGCACTGGAGCACTTAGAATTTGACAAAAACTTTTGGATGGAACAACAGAAATAGCCAAACACAGGGCAGGAAAAAAAATTCATTAATTCAGAAACATTACTAGGAATATGCAAGGGTCAGACAAAGACAACAAGATAACATACTACAGAAACTGAGCTCTGAGGAAAAAAACAAGATACTAAAGACAGAGGGAAAGGAACTAAAGTAAGTGAGCCAAGACTAAAGGCTGCAGACTTTTTAACAAAATGGAGAAGACCACAACACTTTCACAAGTGACTGTACAGTCACAAGTAACAGTACTTGCACTTAAAGGCCTGAATCTGACCTGGTTACATTGTACCTTAATGTCTTCAGGTCGATTTGTCTCTGCTCGTTTCTCTTGAAGTTTCTTCTGGATGGAGTCAAGGGTCACTTCCACGGCAGGCTTGGCAGATTTATCTGACAGGTCTTGCTTCTTGTCATCCTCCTTCTCCAGCTGAGAGCCAAAGCTCTTGGGGAGCGTGTTGCTGCGCTGACGCACAACAGGGCCAAGGTCTTCCTCTGATATCTTCAGTTTTGACTCTGAGCAGGCAAAGATGAGCAATTTTTAAAATGTGACAGTGTCAGGATCACTGCCTCACATCAAATCTGAATGAGGCAGAGTCAAGCTACTCCCCAGATGTGCACCAGTGGTGGCTGCTCACCTTTAAGCTGCTTTCGGAATTTCGCCAAATCATTTGTCCATTTGAGTACTTCAGGGTTGGCTGCTTTGTCACTGTGGGAAGGCTGAGAGGAAAGAAAAGCCATGGTGAATCTGTGTTAAACCACCAGGAGTGATTCACTGAAACAAGTGTGTGGCACAAAATGGTACAATGGAATTTGGACCCAGCACAGAGCACAGGCACTGGCTTCTGACTGGCAGTTGCACATCTCTGACCAGCCCATTTCAGACCTTGCTTTAATTGCTCTTGCCTGTCACAACACTCTGTCTTAGGTGCATCATGAAACGGTTTTCTTTTTAGAAAACACAGAACATTTGATGCCAACGATTAAGTTGTAGGAGTGACTCAGAGGGTTGGATGCACACTGGAATCCTTGTGTCTATTGTTTCCTAACAATAGGGTACCCCTAAAATAGAGGAAATCTAGCATGAACAGTTGGAAAAGTGTTACGACACATGTATCCACACCAAAGGCTGCCTTACATCCAAAGATATCAAGTGACCCAAATTCTAGGCTACAGCAAGCCCTGAGCATTTTTTCAGCTTTTCCTACTGCAGGCCAGATCTTTCCAGTACAATTCTTTGCCATTTAGATAGCCAAAGAGGCACACATGCACAGCTTTACAGTTCCTTACAAAGCTTTCTGTGCATCAGAAGAGCATATCAGAACAATTAAGAGTCCAGTACACTGCTGCTGCTCAGCAGCACTTGACTGTGGTTCCTTGCTCAGGAGTGAAGGCAGCTGCTCTCTCTCCTCTGCAATGCACAGGTGTCCTGGGATTACCATCATGCAAATGAGATCAGCAACTGTGCTTCCCATATGCTGACGTTAAATAAATAAACAAACAACAGAAGCCGAACACAGCTATTCCTACATGCTATCTTAAGCAGTGGTTGACATCTTATGAGTTCATTAGCCTTCCTTTCTTGTGCTGCATGGATATTGCATAATACCTGGAAAGGTAATTTGCTCAGTGCGCATACAGATTTCTGGGGGAGCAGCAGGTCTTCTGCCTTTTTTTTTCATTTCCTCATTATAAGAGCTTTCAAGCCCCTCTGTATGTTTGGTATATTTCCCTGGTGTCCCTCTGTATGCTTGACCCACTTCTCTAGTGCCCCTTCCCTTTGTTGCTAATGCATTCATCTCCACATAAATGCTTAATTCCTATAGACTCACTCTGTATTTCCTCTCCTCTTCAAATTTGTCCTCAAATCTCCTGATCTTTTTCTTCAGCCCCTGAATCCTTCGGGTGAGTTGCGCAGGGGTAAGGTCTTCTCTGTCATCTTCATAAGATCCTAAAGACGAACTCCGTCTCCTGCCAAGAGCAGAGATTGCAGGAAGAGCTTATCCAAACAGCCACAGTACATCTTGATACAGATCAGGCCACTTCACTTTGTGTGAATAAAGGCAAGGCCCGCAAAAGTGAGAATGCTATGTTGCTACTCAGCAACGACAGATAGCAAAAGATGCTCCAACAGCCCTAGATAGTAATGCACAAACCCAGAAATTAACTACAAAGAACTTTTAATAAACTATCAGTTCCCTGTGAGTAGGGACAGAAACCCAACGCAGCACAGCCAATCCAAAGACATGCTGCTTGATGCAACTGTGCAAACACTTTGCAGCTGCGTGTGAAAGTCAGTGCCTGCAAATCACAACCCACCTCATGAAGGAATGAGAATTGGGAGGAGAAGGAGGCACTTCTGTATCATCCAGGTACTGTTGGCTCTGTCCATAGGCATAGAAGCGAGGGGACAGCATGGGATCACTGTCCTCATCCAGAAGTTGGCGAATCAAGCGCCCGGCCTGCGGGGAAAGGCGAGCCTCATCTGAGTCTAAGCCGTCTCGCTGCCATGAGGAGAGAGCAGGGATGGGCTCTGGGAACAGTAAGACAAAGGCTGGTTTTATCAGGTTTGTTTTATCCATAAGACAGACTCCAGGTAACTTTCTAATGAACCCTGACCTGCTCATCCTGGACTGTGACTCTTGTCACCAGGCATTCTCTTGTCACTACTCCCACCTGCCCTGTATGCAAAGCATTACAAAGCCTGGCCACAGCAGGTAACCTACACAAATATAAGTAATCTCTTAGATGCAACAGAAAACTACACAAAAGCTGACCAGGAATTACCATGGACTGATGCCAAATGAGGCAATCACCAGCTAGCACCTTTGAGGAAAAAGTTATGCTCGATAGAGAGCATTACTGGCACATGGTATATAGAAGAGGCAGTTGGATTCCAGAAGGAATTTTTTTCAGTTTCAGGATGTACGAATGCTGTAAATGAATAGTGTATTAATGGTTCTTCTATAGGCCCCAGCACTCCAATGCGACCCTGTTGCCTGCTATTCGAAATTCAAAGCCTAGGAGTAAGCATAGGTTCTTCTAATCTGCAAGCAAAAGGTGTCTCACATTACCACCTGTTCCACAGGCTGCTTAGCCCACATATGAACAATTATAATAAGATGGTCTGAGTTTCCCCCTTTCCCTTTCACATGCAATCCTGCTGCTTACAGTATGGTAGAAAAGTGAGGAAATCTTCAGCCCCCTGGACAACCTAACCAGCCAGAAGTAAAAGCAATTGTACAGGGAGGTGGAGTGGGAGAGAAAGGGAAACCCAATTTAGCGCTGCTGATTAGCATAATAGAGCCCACGGAAAGCAATCGCCTCAATCTTGTGATCACTCCCTCCAGATGCCATAAGGAGTCTAACATTTTGTGTTCAGATAGTTTACTAAGCTGATTTGCATGCTCCTACTTAAACTGTCTAATCCTGTGGTGCTAAGAGCCAGGCTTTGAACTTCTAAATCTAACAAATAGTTCTAGAGTCAAGTAACAAAACAAAAACCTTATAGAAAGCTCCCAGACCAGTTGCAGAGCTACGGACTAATTGTTTCCTATGCCTAGTGTGTCTGTTATTCATTCACAAAGGGGGGGGGGGTTTGAACTTATCAGTTCATGAATAAAAAGCAGCACTTCCTTTTGCTGAAGAAGGTTAACATTTTCAGAGCTCAGAGTGGATTGCATGAGGATTCTCCTGCAGAACCTCTGTGCTGTTTAACATTCCCCCTCTGTACAATTCGGGCAGTGCAAGATCATTGCCAATACAGCAGTGATGGACTCAGTGCTGTTTTGCTTGTGCACATCTTCAAATGATGCTCTCCTCCTTCTGCCTTCTTCCTTAGCACATGGACACAAATGGCATGCCTCTGCTTAGAGGCTGATGCTGCATGCACACTGATGTGCTACCCTGAAAGGGGTGACAGGAGGTTTTTGCACAAGCTTTTTGCATAAGAGCCCCTTAAAGGTGCTGTAGTAAGAGAAGCACATGCAAGCCTGGCTCACAGGGGCTACTTCCATGGGGTATGCAAGCCCCAAGTGTATGTAGGCTGTTTTGCCATGGTTTGGAAAACTTATGTAGCCTGAACTTCCTGAGTAATTTCTGAAAAAAGAGTTTTTCTAAGCTCTGTTCAGCCTTGGCATTTTCTAATACCTGAAATATTTTGCATCTACTTCTCTGAATCCCTCATGGTTTTAGGAATGGTCTCACAAGACCTTTTGCAGCAAAATAAAGGGTAATACAAAAGGGAAAAAAGATTAATATATTTGACCAGCAGGAGCAAGAGTTAAATGATGCATTAAATTCTTCTAGATATCTCTCACTTCTAATTGTTTGAATAGCTCTCACCTGCAAACTGAATTTCCTCTTGGAAATGGTTAAATAACACCTCCATGGGATTTACATAGATGGAATAAATTTAGAAAAAATCAGGCATATTTAGCAGTAACTAAATTAAGCTCCTATCACACCAGCTAACAAAGCCATTATTAATCATGCATGATGTATGTGACTTAGTTGAAGCTGGATTTAAAACCAGATAGCATGTGACATTCAGGGAATTGCAATGGCTCCAAGAGCCTCTGATCAAACCCCAAAAAGACAGCAAAGCATTTTATGTAACCTAATTTAGACTGCGGTGATATATTTTGTTGATTTCAAAATACTCCCCCAAAACATAAACTCCCATTTTAAAGAAGAAAGTGTTAAAAAGGAGAAGGAAAAAAAAGCCCTAAAAGGAAAAATCAAATTTGAGACTTGACAGAAGAAATGGCTGCTACAGAAAATCAGCTTTCTTTAACCCTTGCTCCTGGAAGGCCTGACTCTATGGGTAATTTTGTTTCCCTTGCTGAATATATAGATTCAGAAGACAAAACCTCAACTAGACAGAAAATGGCTAGACCCCTGAGAGCAACAAAGCAATTCATCAAGAAACATATTTAGGTATGTACAAATTACAAATTTTATCTACATCAGATCACTAAGTGGACCAGCGCTGCAGTCCAACTGCCTTCTCTCTCCTGCTGGTCAGGTGCCAGGCCCTTCAGGTGGAACCATTGGAATTGCTGGATCACACAAACACACAGGAACCCACTGAGGATAAGCTGCTGCTTTTTCTGACAGTGCACAATCAATTAATTCCTCTTTAACAGGATGCATAATATCTTTTGTTATTCATTTAGCCAAGACAGCTATCAAAGCATTGAGCTTTTTCTGAAGGCTGCTGATCTCCTGGACTAAATGGTTTTGAAGTATCTCCTATGAAGTCCAGTTTTAAAGCATCCACTATCATGACTAATGCTGTCAAGCCTTTCCCCCTTCAGCTAACTGAAGAACAAAATCTCAACAGAGATTGTAAACATTTCACCTTTTCTTTGCCACTGACTTGACAGAACAGGTACACTTACTCGTCTTCTGTCCTGAAGAGATCTCTCCTGCTCAAGGGTGAAAAAAAATTTAATGCCTTGGTCAGGCTGTCTAGGCATTTCTTTCAAGCATGCCTTTTCTAAGCTGGTGCAGAAGCAGTGAACTGTGTGCTGGTAGTGAGGCTGCAGTCCTGCAGAAGTGCTGCTCTCCCTCTCAAACCAGCTCATCTTTCAAAAGAGCTGTCAGCCATCTGCCAGGTGTGGCTCTGCAGAGCTCGGTAGGCACACAGAACATTGCCTATGGCAGTACAACCTCTCTGCCAACCTACTGCATAGAGAGGGCTGGAGGTTTTAATAAACCTGAACCATTAAGTGCTTCACATGAGAAGAAACATTTATTGTATCAAACTGGTGTATTATTGTGAGCTCCAAGCCATCTTGCTGACAAAATTTGTCTTTTTTTTATCACTCCATTGTATATGTGCCACGGGGTTATGGAGGGCTGCAGGGCCAACAGAGGGGTGTCAACACACAAATACCACTTGAGGTGCAGCCAGCAAAAAACACCACAGGCATCTCCTGTGTCCCTCTCTGCAGCCACAGCTCATACATGCTGCTAACACTGCTTTTACACACACCCATCTGTCAAACAAACGAGGCCAAACCTTAGCTACTGTAAATTGAAGTAAGTCCAGAGGGATTAAAAAGTCTAAACTCATTACAACACGTGAGGTGCTAGCATCAAATGTCGCTTGAAAGACTCCAGAAAAACCCCTCATAATGAAATGAATAAAGTAATTTAAAACTCCATCCAAAGCATTCACTAGCTCAGTGACAACCTATTTTCATCCTATAAATAACTATGAAAATATCCTTGTTTGAATACATCAGCAGGCATTCTTCCTACATAGATCAAAAGAATAGTCCAAATACAACACTACCACACCTCTTCACTTAGTGAGATAACACATCTCTCAGCTAGCAAGCAAACTTTGTCTTTTGTTTATAGCATGTCATAACAATCACAAATACAATTTTAATATTTTGATGCTATTCAGTAAACAATGCAATTTTTTTCAATACTTAGTTATAAAAATAGAATGTGCCTCACTCCCTTTTGATTTCTTATGCTAAAGAGTGTTACACACAAAGAAACTGATCAATCTAAGTCCACAGTGCTGAAAAAAAGAAAACTAAGTTCAGCTTCCCTTCTGCTATACTATATGGATTTTTTCTGTATTACTTTGGGTTTTTTCCATGGGAAAGCATCAATTAAGTCAGTGTCAAAACTATTTGTAGATCAGCTTCACCCTCAAGGTCTTAAGTGCTGCAATACTTGAACTCAAATTGTTTTTAACTTCGGCTTTTATTTTTTTAAGCTTGAAGAAAAATGCCAGCTGATTGTTTCATAAGAGCTTGTTACTACAAACTCTGCTTGAAATCTCAGCTACAGAACTTTTTTAAATGTTAGTAATCGGGTGACATCAGCAGCAATCACACATCATATTGATTTATCGGGCTGCCTGCTGACAGGGCCAGCCGCTGCTATGGAGAGCAACATACTTCCAGATTTTCCTTGAGGACAGGATAGCAAGTTCTGGTCTTGAATTAGAAACATTTGGTGAGAAATCTGCACAATAGTGCTGGTCTGTGAGAGAACACTCTGTTCTCCACAGTCACTGCACCCGATTCAAATGTAATCCACAACAATTAGAAACTTTAGCTGTGGAAGCAGCTCTGAACACGCCTGCTTCCAAAGCCGTCTCAGCTGGCAGCCGCTGACCAGCTTAGCAGGCAAACCCAGCAGTCAGATGTGACATCTCAGTTCACAGGGACAGCTCGGTCCACATCCAGGGCAATAAAACTGCCTGATCCACATCTGCCAAATGCACACCAGGAAAACACTCCTGGACCATGGGAAATGCACTGAGGCAAGGAGTTCAGCACTTGAATTTGGCTGGGGCACTGCTCATGCCCTGAGTGCTGCGTCAATAGCCTGAAGATTCCTACATAAGCCTCTATACTTAGCAGGTGAGTGGGATGCAGAAGGTGGGCACATGGCAAAGTGTGAGGCTGCAATGTGGGGAGCAGGGAGAAAATGCCTCTGTCCTCTCTGTGCTCAGCTTTAGGTAAAGGGAACACAGCCTGGAGAAGTACAGCAAATCTCTCCCTGTGTACAGATTTGACTAGGAGATTAAAGTTATGGGAAAAAAAAATATATCTGGTAGAAATTACTTCTGGTATAACATGAAGGGCAAAGGGCCTGCCAGGTCGCCTGGCAGCAGTTATCATAGTTCTGGGCCCCTGAATGAGGGCTTTTAAGGCAGCTCTGCTCTTTAAATGATGGAGAGCCTGCCTGAGTGACAAATAAAATCTAGTCAATGGACAAGTTTGTCTTGTGTAATTTTGTGCCCATTGTTGAAGGCTCTTTCCTAACATTTTACTGGAGGCAGTGACAGCTACAGCTGAAGGCAAGTCCTCAACCTGTAATTGTTCTTACACATCACTTGTGCAAGTCCCAGCAGTTGCCCTGGTCACTAGATGGCCTGTATTTCCTACAGTATGATATAGACAATCGTGACCCCTAACATTAGCTCACTATGTCCTGAAAAAATGGGTAATTTCCCAAGACATGGACCTACCAAATTTGCTAGAGCAAAGCAATAAAAAGCCCAGTGTTAGGGCATTTGACGGCACAGTCCTTTCTGTTTCTCATTGGGGATGCAACCAGAGCTGTGGCATGGATCCTGCAGAGATGTGTGAAGGTTTGAGTGATTCGGGTGGGCTGGTAGGGAAAGGGAGGATATCCTGGTTGCTAGAGGTGTGGATGGGTGGCTCAACCCTGCCCTGCAAAGCCAGTCTCAGCAACAGACTCTGCTGTTAGCTACAGAAGCAGTCTGAGAGTTGATGTTAAGATATTCCTCTTTCTGGCTGCTGCAAGCTTGATTCCATATCCACATCTAGGAAAGACTCAGTCTCTCCTTGCTGAGACACGGAAGGCACCATTTTGCTGCTGTTCACCCACACCAACAAAATGGTGATTCTGGAAGGCACGCATTTCAGAAGATGATGTCTCTCTCACCCCAGACAGCTGATTCTTTTGCAACTGCCCACCTCCTCCTCCTGCGAAATACACGTGAACAGAGGGGAGGAAGGAGCAATCAGAGAGAAGCACAGTCACATGTGCCCATAATCCTGCCTCATATTTGCAGGGCAAGAAAGCTAGAATCCAAACATAAGAGCATGCCTACTAAGAGGGAGTTGTACCAAAGAAGCAACTTATTTCATACAATGGGAAAGCCTCTGGCAGGCAGAAAGGAGCTGTGTTCTCCCCTTCAGGCGTTCATATGACTCCTATTAGTAATGCAGGAAAGAAAAAAAAAGTCCTTATTCCCCAAGGTTCACAGGACGGCTGAAGCCACACATCACCTCTGAAAACACAGACGTGCTCACCCTGGCTTGAGACCCTGCAGGGCTCTGCTAATTGGCCCCTCAGTAAACATCCAGCAGCCAGGGCCGCCTGGGAGCCCTTCCGTGGCGCTTTGATCAGCTGTGCTGCATGTGTGGTGATTCCAGCCAGGGAATCCCCACCTAGCAAGCAAATGGAAAAATTCTCTCCTGCGCATGGTGACTGCTTGCCTGGCTGAATCAAAGGCAGCCATGGCTGCGGGTTTTCTTTACTTGCACCTGAAGTGTCATAACTACTCACCTCCTAGAGGGAAAGGCAAAACATACTAGGTCACGTACGCTGTGGAGGCAGGAGCACAGAACTCCCCTTCTCAGTGTTCCTCAGAGATTGTTATTTCAGAGCAATGAATTAGTTGCACATTTTCCCTCTCTTGCTTTATTAAAACACCACATTCGTGTTTTCCTGCTTTTTCACTGTCAAAACCCATCTTTCACTCCTAAAGCATAAACTAACAGAAGAACTCTGGCTTGTACACAGTCACATACTCTGTAACTAGAAAAGGGTTTGATCCCAAAACTACTGGACACCTCCATTTCATCTCAATTTCAAATGAAATGAAGGTCATAGCACCCACAGAGTTTGCCCAGATTCCCACCCTTCAACGAGTAAGTGTATAGCCAACCAAGCATGTACTCTACAGAGGAAAGCTAAGAAATAGTAGTACAGCAATTTATATGACATACAATCAATTTAACACTGCCATTTAAGGTGGTCATCAGAATTCCTTCACAGCATACACAAAAAAAAAGTTCTTTGTAAGACAAAGTAACAGAAAGACAACATCTTTTACCAGCTGTGCTTTTCAGGTGCCAATTATTATTTCCAAACAGTGATTGAAAAAAAGTTCTTTTTAGACTCTGAAATACCCACTTGCTTTTAAGTGTAGGGCAGTCTAGCTTAATTACCATTGACCAGTCACTAAAAAATAAGGTATCTTGAAATCCTCAGGGATTTAACAGTACTAAATAGAACATGAAAGTAACTTCAAGAATAAAACATTTCATTTTCCACCTCTACGTGACAATTATCGTTAGTACCATTCAGTATTTGCTTCCAGTTTCTCCAAACTTTCAGTTCTATATTCAGGACAAAGTTGCTCTTTTATTGTTTTTAGCAAGGGAACATGGTCACATAAAGATACACCCAGCCCACTCAGGTTTCCCTCTCTCCCATTTCACTCACACAACCAGCCATCACGCAATCCTACCTTCCCAGTTGTTGTCATCGCACAGTGATGTTAAATCCAGCCGAGGCACTTCAGATACAAAGCTGTTTTCCTGATCATCAGCATCTTGATTTCTTTGCAACTTGTTTTCAGGCATGCTTGGATGTTCTTGAATCTTCATACTTGAAGTCAGCTATGTTCCCATACACCCAAGGAAATGAGAGAGAAAGGAAAAAAATGTCTCAGGATGCAGAGGGGGAAAAAAAAACCCTGCAAGTCACAGCAGCATTAAGCTCATGCCTTTAGCTAAAAAGATCCAAACAGATCCTGATGTTTCCAGCTCCAAATCCAAATCCCTTGCTTGGTGACCCCTGTGTACTAATTGCTCACTCACACCAGTAAAAACATCCGTCCATCTGCCTTCCTTGAATTTTTCCTTCTTTAGAAAGCTACTGCAAGTTCCAGAGACTGCCTGCCCTGACAACTGCATGCAGCTGAGAAAGCCTCCAGCAGTGGAGTGGGATGAAATGGGAGGGAGGGAAGCAGGGAGGCAGGGAGAAAGGGAGAGGGAAGGGGGTGGCTTCGTACACTTCCTACAGGAGCACAACTCCTTCGAGCAATAACAAAAACACTGCTACTGCTGCTGCTGTGAGCCTGTAGCAATATGGTGCCTTCTAAAAAGCAGGCACCAGAGCTCCCGAGGCAGCAGCCGCAGCCAGCCAGCAGTGCAGGCTACGTACATGAATGCTCTCATGCAGGCTGTGCTGGCTCAGATCAATTAGTGCCAGCTAAGCTGTGCTGGCTGCACATTCCCCGATTTCCTGTGGTTGTTTTCTAGCTGGGCGTGGGGAGAGCAGAACTATTTATGGAGGAGCTCTGGGTATTAAAGCGGTGTTGCGCAAATCCAAACAGCAGTAGGGTTTGGCATCTCAGCTGGAAGCAGTGTGGACTCTGGGAAAACGCCAAAAATTCACAGAAGCATCCAGTAACAGGAATTAAAAAAAAAGAAAGCAGAATTCTGTCAAGTACATGATTCATCAGCTAGTACTACCTAGAAGCAATTGCTGTTTGTCTCAGCACTGTTCCCCCTGCACCCCTGCACATACCACACGTCGTGTGCATTTATGCAGAAATCCCTGCCATTCCCACAATCCAGAGACACAGTGCGCGTGTCTGTGACAGCGCCTGATGAGAGTGCTTCTGGCACTCCAAAATAAATTAGCTGTAATGCCTCACAGAGGGCAGTAGGGAAAAGGAAGTGTAATGCATGTACATAAACATGCAGTGTGATATGTATAAACCCACCAACAAACACAGAGCTAGATGAATAGACAGGATTATGTTACTACATAAACTATTTGGATTTGTTAAGAACAGCTTAGGCATAATTCTCTCAAATATAGTCTAGTGGGCAGTCAGCATGCAGATTTTCCCTCTGCAGGTGTTTTGAAAATCTAGTAAACAATCTGCATACTCTGATCTGGGAAGAAAACAGGCCAACAACATAAAACAAACAAACAAACAAACAAACAAACAAACAAACAAACAAAAAAAAAAAAAACAAAAAAAAAAAAAAACAAAAAAACCCCACAACAGTATTTCTGGATTTATTTTCCTTGTGAATCCAGAAGCATGGCCAAATGCTTCAATATCCTTAGTACATGCCACTAAGGCACATTTACTTTTTTTCATCTGCAGAAAGCTAATGATGTGTTTGGTGCATCTTTTCCCTTTTGAGCAGAGAAAAACAAGTAATTTTCATGAAGAGGGAAAAAAGTTGCCCAGTAGGCAAATCATGTGAATAAATGTTTTTATCTGGATTCAGTTCCATCAATCCCTGCAATTGAACAGGGTGCTAAATAATCTCATCTAGGCTTCCTTTCCCACAAAAGGTTGGATCAGGTGATCTTTTGAGGTCCCTTTCAACCTGGGCTGTTCTACTGTTCTAAAAATCTGATGAATACCCTGGTATTTGTAAAGAGTGTTCTGCATTGTATTTGTGTAAGGTGTGTATTTCCTGTTCATTTCAATAAATGGCCTTTTGAAACATTATTACAAAATGAAAAACTAGATGATACTTTGCCAAGCACTAATAACTCATGCAACTTGACGCTAAATCTGATTACAAATGTGTTTATTGTGAGAGCTGTACGTGGAAAAATGCTAATTCACCATTCAGCATCTTTTAAGCTGCTTCCAGGTTGGGAGGACTTAAATATTTCTCTAAGGTCCATTGACAAATTTCCTGCCAGGATTTAAATAGTCTGTGTACCTCACAAACAAAGACTGGTTAGTGGCCAAATGTACCAGTCGATAAACTGCTTGTAAATTGCCAGGACAGTATTTAAAGGTGATATTTTAAGGCAAGAAAAGAAAGCACCGAGTTCCAAAATAGGTGCTATTTTTAATAACAAAGAAGTGCGAAGGAGAGGAATGTACCTAGATTTTAACAATTTCAGAGGGAGCAACCTGAGAATACCATCTCATCACCACTACTGATACTAATTAGAGATAAATGTCTTTCTATGAAGAGTGTACAATCTCCTGACTTATTAAGACTCTTAAAAGATATCTGTAGCAGATATAAGGGCA
Organism: Anomalospiza imberbis; assembly: GCF_031753505.1. NCBI lineage: Eukaryota > Metazoa > Chordata > Aves > Passeriformes > Viduidae > Anomalospiza > Anomalospiza imberbis. The sequence continues at coordinate 27,312,918 of NC_089684.1, read as the reverse complement.
CTTCCCAGATAGGTAAACATTTCCAATATACATATATTAGAAAGATCATCTCAATGTCTTCTTCCTCCTGAAGTAATTTCAGTAATTGGAAATCTTTAAAAGGTGTGTAAAAACAGGTCTGTGCCCTGCCTGCAGCCAGTTACTCTCCTTTCCTTGCTCACTGATGTAGGCTCTAACACAATGAATAAATCATTATGTGTTCTGAAGAACAGTGGTGGTACAAACCCAGGAGACTCACGAAAGCAGATGTTTAACTTCCTTTGCATTAATGCTCCAAACCCATAGAGTGGTAGATAATTCAATATTCCCATCACTTATTTTCTTTTTTGATTTCCTGACACCACCAGCTGCCACTCTCTAGGAAAAGGATCAAGTAAGGGAGAACTACTTTGCTTTAGGTATGGATGCACCACAATTTCTTACAAATCTAGGGGGCAACAAGCTGATGATGTTGGTAACAGTTGGCAGTCACAGTTCACTGCAGATATTACATAAATGACCACAAAAAAATCTTCAAAACAGGTACTTGAATTCTGCTTTTTAGAAGCTGCTTCTGCAGCCATGCTTTGCAGGCACCAGTAACTACAAATCTAAGCAGCCTGGGGATAAGTCAGCTGCATTCATTCTCCCTGCTCCAATGGAGATTGAGCATAAAGAGTAGCTCAAACAGCAAGAAATAAGTGGCAACAGAAAGACTTTTAAATTCTGATGAGGAGGTTGTATTCTGTTCAATTACATATGGATTCCCCAACTCTATATAAAAGGCTTGCTTCCCCTACATGTGATCTTCCATTACAGCCACGAGCAGGAAGCATCCCTAAGCACATTTTAGAAATACACCCTGATGCAAGAACACAGCCATTCTGCTGCCTTCCCCTACCTGACCCACACCAACGCCCTTCTACAGTTGTTGCCATGTTTGTATGAATCTTAAATACTTTTCCCTTATCAAAACCTGGATACTAGAAACCTGTGTTTTTCATCCTGGAACTTAGCTACTTCCAAGAGCAGATTATGAACGTTACAAAACCACTAAAAATTCATTTGAGGCTTGTGTTTCAAGGTATTTTTACAGTCTCATGGAGACCCAAGTCAGCAAAACTGGTAGGTATAGCAAATTCCAAATCCTTTTCCTAACATTTTTAGACTGGTGGCAGGGTGAGAAAGAGAAAAGAATAAGAAGAACCTTGTCCCTTCCTCACCCTGAATGAGTTGTTTGTTATGAAATATATGTCTTTAAGCTGCCCTAAGCAAAAGCTTATAAGGGGGAAAGAATGTAAAACAACTCTGCCGGAATGTAACATTTTCTTGACCTTGTAATTCCTATATAATACACAATCTCTGGGTTAAGATCCTCTCCTGCAGTTAAAATGTTACACTTAAAACTTTTCCTAAGGTGTAGTTTATTTTAAGGTTATGATTTCATATTTAAATGTATCTCCACCAGGCTAATTTAAAAGCTTAATAGAGTATTGCGTGGCATGGCAGCAACAACAGCTTTTCCACATGCAAGTGAGGAACAAGCTCTTGCAAAATCTAGGCTCTGGAAAATACAACAGCTCACGAGCAAGTGCAAGGGATTACTGACCCTCTGGAGCAAAGTAGGAGATCCATGTTAGCCCAGTCAGAACAATGATCAAAGGCAGCCCTGAACACCTTTTGCACGTATTTCAGGATCCCACAAACTTAACCAGCTACTACACAGCTGATCAGAGCTCAGCTGTTAGCAACCTTTTACCTTTCCTGCTAGGTGGAAATAATTCCTACCAGAAATGAAGACTTTCAAAGGCAATAAATGCATAGTGGCTTTTATTTTTAAAAGAAATACAAGAGGAGTCTAATTTAAAAACACTACCAGCTTTCAGTCACCTCCAGACAGCCACAGAAATCAGACAGTGGCTACAGCTGCTTTACTGTGCCCATTTTAAATGGATGCACAATTGAGGGAGAGGTGCCTTAGATAACTCTCCCCAGTATTTTAAATGCTTGGCTGTCTAGAGGCTTTTTAAAGGAAATCCAAATGAACCAGTGACTGCAAAGGGGTTCAACCTAACCCAACCCGAATCTTTGAAAACACCATAAAGCCAGTGCAAGAAGTTTGTGTGTGCATGTGTGTAAGAGAAATGGGAAGGTGGAGGAAAAACTGCTGCCATCAACATCACATCTCCCCTCCGGACATCCATGCTAGCCAACAACTTAGAAAGAAGCAGGAGGTGATCCAGTTTTCTAGGACAAATGGATTACAGACATCTATGTTCAATAGCAACAGGCTGCATTAGGAAATGATAAATAAAAGGCCAAATGATTTTAGAGAAATCAAGAGAGACAAGCTAATCTCACTAGCCTGGCAGATAAGCAGTCAGGTGTCCTCTTTGCCATAATTAATAAGGGAACTTCACATCACTTAAACCACAGTGCTGACTTCAGTGATCCTTCCCTTTTTGGCATGGAGGGATCAAAGGGACTGAAGCAGAAGCTGTCAGACTCCCCAGTGGTTGAGAGGCTTCTTAAACTATGTAAATAAAAAGCAGGTGTAAGGGACAGAAAAAGTACATGCTAACTCCATTTATCTTGTGAAAAACAAAACTATATGCATAACTACTTGTTTCTGCTCAATAAATGCTCATTTAGAGACCACAAAACTGAAACACAAAAATAGCAACAAAAAAAAAAATACTAACCTGAGAATGCCTGAAAAAAACCTCATCGCTTTCACTTTCTTTGCTATAAAAAAACAAAAAGAAAAACAAACCAACATATTACAAACACAAAACCAGACTTGTCTTGCAACAAAACCAAGCAGGACTTTGCACACAAAGGTTTTTATATTCTTGCTACTCCTGCACATTCACTAAATCACACAGTAAATGAAGGGACTCTCTGGGCTGCAGCACTTCAAGCTCCTAAAGTATGCATTTTTTTGCTTCCTCTCAGGAACTATTTGAGAACAATTATGTCTTTTAATTCCAGTGCCCTTAATTCAAGCCAATACAACTATCCCAACAAATGTAACTGTTGAGAGAAATTGTCATCTCAGGTGAGCAGAGTGAGGCTGCACAGCTCTCACAGAACACTGAAGCACAAGGGAAAGGGCTGGATTCCCAGCCCAGAGGCCAGGTGAGACAGACCCTGCATTCCTGTGTGGAGCGTGCTGGTTCAAGTGCTGCACAGCTGATTTCTTTTCAAGTCTGCACCATCAGCACCTTCAGTGACATTCCTGTCAGGCTGGGAAAAGAGCCTTGCTGGCATTTGCTGCAGGGCAAAGCCCACACTACACACTAAGTGTCTCCATGAAGCTCTGCTTGGAAGTTAACATGGTGGGTAATCTGTTCTGCAGCATACATGTCACCTCCACAGCCTGGGTGGGAGATCTCTCAGGCTGTACAACAACCACAGGAAAAGGAAAACTTATATATACATAAAATAAAATTAAAATTACCTCTCTTCAGATAAAATTTCCATGTCATCAGGTCCTGTTCTGTCTATAGGTTTGGATGAGCTAAAGCTTTCCATACTCTGCAATACAGTAAATATTAAAGCAGTAAGATATATATGAGAAACATTCAAGCTGCAGGCCATTAAACAGATCAAATACACAAATAGCCAACAGGATTTCTAGGAAAAGGTAACACTCACACTACTGCCCACTGCACTAAACAAACCCCACACTTTATTGCTCATAAACTGCAAGAAAACCTAACTGCTCTGCTTCATCTCTTTCATCAGACAACCTCAAACGTCAGAACAGAATAATGCTGCATGGTACCCTGTCAGCTCCCATTTCACAGACTGACAGACAGCCTAGGCTTGGGAGCAATTCTTTGGTCTGTGCAATTCCTGTAAGAGCAGGTATCAAAACCCACAGCAACCTCTCCGCAGAACTCCTTTATGTTCATGTTAGAATATCCTCCACTTCTCAGCCAAACCCTTCCTTAGTTGCTTCTTAAATAGGCATAAGAATGAAAAGAGACTGCACAGATGTAATGCTGGGCTAATATGAATGCAGGGCAAGCAATCCAACTGGTTATGAACTCTTGTTCTGAGATTTGTCTTGGCCACCATTAAGAACATTAATGCTGTTGAGTTCTGTGAGGACAAGCCATGTGGTCACTTCAAGCACATGTCCAGGAGGCTTTCTACCTCCTGGGTTTTGGGGAAGTCCCTCTTAAATAGGAGGAAGTGGGTTCCTGCCCTGGAAACTACATACACAGACTTCTTGGGGCAGTCACAGCCTTCTCTCACCTGCCACACCTCCAGTCCCATATGGTGACACAGGTCAGTCATTCCAGCCTTGCCTAATTTGATTCTTCAAGTCCTACTGTTACCTGCCTACTATATCCCTAAAATGCAGTTACAAGCTTTTAATGCTTTGTGGCTGGTTTGCCTGGGAGTCTAAGTGGAAGTGACAGTTTCCCCACTGCTGACTTGTGCTTTTGAGCCAGATGCAATCAGACAGCTAAGAGGAAAGCTTCCCCACACTGTCCTACATACTCTTTCAGGCTTTGAAAAAAAGGAATACTCAGGAAAGGGCGTTTAAGGAGAGACAACAGCACAAATTTGTTTACATGACAAAGGCCTATTAGTAAATGCTAAAGTGCATGTTATGTTATACTCCAAGTAGGCAGTCTAATTGGGGTTATTATTTGATGTGTAAAGGTGTAGCCAAAAGAAAGCTAAACCATCACACATCCTTATGGCAGTCTCTGAAATGCAAGTATGTAATAAATGCACTCATTAAAACTTTAAAAGCAGCTTCTGGTCTTCCAAAACAATAGCACCATGCTCTCTGCAAGATGTTTCATAATGATACTTGCAGTTGATCATCCCACTCTGACACTTCCTGTAGCAGAGCAAGCAAGAATCACACTGCTGGTCATCTTGGCCAACGTGCTTTTAATACAAGATTAGTTCATTTTACATTCCTTTCAGCCTTTGCCCTTCAAGAGATCAAAAAAATGAGGGGTAGGATAAAGTCCAGTGGACACAGCTAAGTTTGAGGACATTTCTTCTGGGCACAGTTGAAGACTTCATGAATGCATTTCAGGTCGGCAGCAAAAGTAGACACTTCCATCAGTGCTTCCTTTCTTAAATCCTGATAAAAACTCTCCTTTACACTGAAATTGCTTAACACTCCACAGGCACAGAGAAAAGGTGATGAAAAGATTATAAGCACTAGACCTTTGCCTATGTTAGAATGCATGGCTACAAGAAAAGACAGAAGTGTGAATGTATCTGTCTCACTCTGCTTTCACGAAGTATCACATGAGAAGATTGTGGATACTGAGCACTAAATTTAAGTTACTAAATTGAGCATGGTGTACAATTTTTGGCATCTTGCCTTCTTTTGATCATAATGAAAAGCAAATCTACGTCTCTCTAGAATCTCTGCACAGGGTAAGAACATTAGATCATTGCAATTTTGTGTTCTAAACAAAATTAGTCCAAAAACAGGCCACATTAAGAACTTGCTTTCAGCAGGCTCTAAAACTTAATCAAGCATCACTGAAGGAAATGCCCTATAGGTCAGGACAGTGTTTTCACACAGCTCTTGATGTTCCTGTTAACTATGCAATGCATACTTGGTGCAGGCACAGTGCTTCTGCCACTGCACGCAGACCCTGCGCTGAAGCTGCTGACACTCCAGTCAGTGTTTGCCCTGGCTGAGAGGGAAGGAAGGTGAACCAATTTTATTCTACAGCTTGCAGAAGTAGGCAAACTGTCCTCTAATGCGAAGGTCACACGAGAATATGCTGAAAAAGTTCTACAGTATTCCAGATTTTTATGACGTTATAACAAAGTCATTGATGTCTTCAATAAAAGGTGGATAAAGGAATCACCTAAGTGTCAAAAAGCACTTAGACACACTTCTAAGTGCTTTCCAAATTGCAAAAACACAGGCTTTAGAGAAATGGCATAAAATACCTTTGCCATCTCATTATCAAGTAGTCACTTGAAATCTAGTTTCAGAACTTAGCAGAAATATGAAAATAAACTTGACCTGAATATGAGAACCTACATCTAAGGTTCCAAACTCCTTGCAAGGCTTTTGAAAGACTGGGAAAAAGACCTATATCCTTTTGTGCTTTCCAAAATGCTTCACCAAATTCCAAAGAAAAAAGCAAAAAGTCACAGAAAGAGAAAATGATTATGCATGGAGTATCATAGCAGAAATACGGCTTCTCAGTTGCTGCATCACAAGGGTTACAAGTGTCAGATCCAGTGTTTCCCATAGTCCAAAATAGGCCCTGAGGCCTGTACTGCAGGCAAAAGTGGCTACCTAAAGGAACCAGATGTGCACTGAAATAAAAAAAGAGCTTTTCCCATCTTAGCAACAGACATCAAATAGTGCAGTGTGCTGGCTTACCACAGGACTGTCCTGGTTGTCATTAAGCTCTGAGAGCTTGGTGCTGGATTTCTGACGTTTTGATTTATTCCTTTCACTAAGGTATCCGGAGCTGGTGTCTTGTAATTTTTCTACATCTTGAGCAGATAGAATACAATCTTCAAGACTGCTGAATCCAGAGGGAATGTTTTCCTTGTTGACAACTTCCCTAAAAAAAATAGGGACATTACAGCAAGAGGTTGTTTAAAACGCTCTTTTGCTACATTTATGGTAGCAATAGGGAACTACATCATAATGACTGGTGCAGTTCTGGCAACACCATCTATTCCCTATGAAACCACTATCTCTGGTTCTTCCCAATGCAGCCAAAAACACACACTGTGCAATGCTAAATCCCACTGAGGAGCAAAAGCCAATTGTATACACCTCAGGTGAGAAAGCTCTGAGGACCCATGTTTGGGATTTGATTCACTTGCCACTAAACCCAACACACAGAAGCCTTCACATGGAAGCTGGACTAGCCCCTGGCTGCCTGTGGAATTTTTATAGAGAGTACGAAGCAAATTTTCCTTTGAGACACGAGCTTTTAATTTAGAAAAGTGATTCACAGCTGCGATCCAGGGATCTCCTTTGGTGCATGACACTGCATAATTGGCCCTCTTACTCATAACTCTCAAATGCAAGAGCAGGACTGTGTGGTGCTTTAGTCAAATGCTTGATTTCTATTTAGGAATTACACAAGACATAAAAGGGAATGTACCTCTGCAATGGTAACACAACTGCTAGGACAGAGGACTGTTTTGCTATGTTGGGAAGAGGATGGGACAGCCAGCACTATGGCACCACGTGTTGCACTCACTGGGACTCTCTGGGCTTGCAGGGTTTGTGCATGTTTACCAGAAGCCTGGCATATGGCTTATCTTGCCCTGTTGGATCCTTCAGCAGGCAGCTTTCCATTTACCACTTGTTAAGTAGCCCTCCCTCTACTTTTCCCAGCAGTGAAAATGCACATACACATTACTACACCATGGGATCAGGGGAAACACAAGGCGTCTCATTACCCTGCCAGAGATAAGGGCAGCTTGCTTACACTTGATACTGAAACGGGAACATTTGCTAACTTTGTGTGGCTGTCTTTCACAGTGCTGTGCAACTCCCAAGCCTGCTTTCATGGACAGCAGGAGAACTCATCTAGACTTGACTGGTGTGATAAGAAACCAGTTACTCTGCAGTATCTGGACAGTGCCAGCATGGCAAGTATTCAGAACAAAAACAAAACTAGAAGGTTCCAGTGACTTTCTAGATGACAGATCTCTAGGTTTTGTTGGTGGAAAAGAGATACAAAGAGGTATGATAGATCTCTGACTAAACTTCTAAGATAACACATTTGCCTTTGTGGAAGTTTTTACAAACCCTTCAGCAGACCAATTACACATTCAGAGCCTGTAGATCATGTAATCTTCAAAGCCTGGGAGTTCACCTATGTGATTTTGTGATAAACACTCTTCCTGCCTGTAGTCCCATTTTGTGACATTACAAATCCTCTTGTGATCCATCACAAGGCAAGGAGATGAAGTCACTAACAATCAAAAAAACAACAGAAAGATGTTTTGAAAGGAATTCTCAATTTTGATAATTTACCCAGAGAAATCCCAGCAATCTGACCTAAGGGAACCAGGGAAAACAATTTGGACCACAGCCAGCACTCAAAACTTTAAAAAAATCCTTGGCTCCAGCTTTCTGGACCTGAATAACTGTGTCAATCATATCTAGAGGCAGCTCTGTAACGCAGCATTGAAGAAAAGCCCTGCAGTACTATATGCTTCTGAACACGTACACTAGCCAGTCCCTGACCTACTTACCTGAGAAGCCTGTCAGCAGGGCTACTTAACAAGAAAAACTACTTTAGAGCTGCTGCCAGATACTTTGGTGAGTTGCAAGTGCCAATTTCCCAGGCCACCTTTACAGCGTATTTTGATTCACTATGAAAATGGTGGTTTTTTTGTTTGTTTTTTTTTTTGGTAACTCCAGATTTTTTGTACAATGTTTTTTGTACAACAGCAGCACTGACACATTTACACATTTTGAGAAATACCATGGATGCAATATTAACATGAGGTATTGATGGATGGCTATGCATCTGTATAAAAGTAGCTTTATACAAGAAGGTACAGATCCAATAGAATTTAGGGAATTCAGCACCCAGGAAACAACAACAGGAGACTAGATGTTTTGGAATCAACTTCAAATCCTAGCAATCCAATACTGCAGTGAGGCATACAAATTCTTTACAAGAACTAGTGCTGTGTTACAGATAAACACAGCAGTTGAAGGTGGCCTTGCAAAGTCTGTGCTACAGTTTCTCAAATACAGCTGTGCCTTGTGCAACAAGTTTCTTAAAGCTGCAGTGGTAATACATTTGTACCACACAATATATGTCACAACTAGAGAGTATGAATGGAAAAACAGGTATTATCTTTACTCTTTGACAGACATTTAAGGAAATTCACTACTAAGTCATGTTTAAACTTTGCGTAATAGGGTGGATAAAAAAAATTCTTAGATTCTGATTAATCAAAAGGAAGATTCTTCTAATTTCGGACAAACTCCCAAGTCTCCTCACTAAACCCAAACACAAGCTGTGCCTCCACACACAAAAGAGGAACTTAATCTCATTTTATGTCTCAAGACATGCTGAATTCAGAAAAGCAGCTGGGCCCAATGTTTTTATCTAAAAAAAGTTAAAGGCAGCAGAATCAACTGCTTGGGAATTTCCACTAATGCAACAAATACTGTAAGTAACCAATTCCAAATACTGTAATTAAAAACTCGACTGCATAACCCCCTAGATTCTTATGCTTTGCTCCACTCCATGATCTAGTCAACTCTAAATTTCCCAGCTCTGACTGATGCAATGGAGCTCTGCACAGGCACTGCAGTCAGGGCAAAGGCCAGTGCCTTTCACAACAAAATGTAGCATTGCCTTGATAAGAAGACATGACTAAGGTAGACTTAAATATACTTTCCAAAACAAAGAAATCAGGCTCATACATGTCTCTGTTTCTCCGGGCTTCCTCCTGCTCTTTGTGGTGTCGCCTCCTCTGCCTGGCAGACACATTAGAAGAGGCTGAAGACGTCCCGGATTCAGAGTCCTCTGAACTCTGGCCGCCTGAGCTATGAACATCAAAGAGATGCTGCTCCACGGCTGAGCGGATTGTCTTCTCTAAAAACCTGTCAAGCCGAAAAATAAGGTCAATTGAGCTCAAAGATTTTGTGGAGCTCCCTCTCTGCAACAACAAATAAAAGAAAGGTATCTGTAGGTTATGTTTTCTTAGGATGGCAGCACAAAATATTCCAGCGCTACGACATATGCAAAGAGCAATGCCAAAATCTTCAGAAACCCGCTGGTTCAAGTCCCTCAAAATAGCTGAGCCTTCCCAATTAATATTGCTCTTTTTATTTCTAGGGATGTCTGAAATTTCAGTAAAACAACTAATTTTACTTACTACAACTACAGATATTGGTGCCTAACTTTCATCCTCCACTGAAAAGCCCTTGCTGTAACAAAATTGCATTTGATACCCAGCCATGCTGACAGGGGTCAAGTCTGTTGTGCAAAACAAGCTCAGTAAGGCAATGGATCACCTGCAAGAAGATGATTCACTGCTGTCTCAGAGGGATGACAATATGCAGTAGCGTACTACAAACTCCTCACACACATTGTGACCAAGCATGGGTTTTGTTCTGAGTTCATGGCATTTTTACAGATTCTTGGGTCACACTCTTGTGTATCCACAGCCACCCTGACACTGGTGTGAGACCACCCTCACACTCTATGGCATTAAGACGGCTTCCACACAAGCTACCACAAGAGAGTTCCTGCAGTTGCATCAGTTAAGGGTGTGGGACTACTTGAACTTTCAACACAAACAAATTTTCATTTTGGTACTGCCATTCTCTTGTAATATTCCCTTCCTTCCTTCATCAGAGGAAGGTTTTATGGGAAAAAGATTTCTTTTTCCAAAGAGATCATATAGAAGCACATTTTTGTATACATCTCCATCCCATCTCTGTTTCTTGCAATGCTTTAAGCAGTCACTGAAGAATGGGTTTTTCAAACTTGCATGTCCAAAGTCCACGTATGGCTTCTATTTTTTTTCCATGATTAAAATATTATTTAAGGATTTGCTGGTTAATTTTCAGCTGAGTAGCTACAGTATGGGAATCTGTGCTTGGGCTCATTTCTCCTTTACAAAAGCTGTGCTAAGTTGCTATACTTGAAAGCCTGCTGAGACTGCAGTTCCTGGAAAAGTCAGAAGACCTTAGAACTTCAAAAGCCCAGATGGTTTAACTAGGCAAGTATGTCTGTATTTCACTATTGACAAAGATGTGTTCTGCAAACCCATCAGCCATTGGGAATTCCCAGCTCCAGAAAAGGAGCCAACTCATTTTATCTCTGCTCCTCCCAGTTACTGCAGTAGGGTCAGGTCACATCCTCTGCTGGGATGCAACAGGGAGCAAACAAGAGCAAGAAGATGACAGTACAAAAAACTCAAAATATGCAAGTTCTGCCTAAGCAAAACATCACAGGCACAGTGACCAAAGAACCAAGGGCATGAGAAGTTTTCAGGAGGAAGTGATTTATTATCCTAGTAAATTAATTGCTTTGGGAAACACTGTTTTTTTTTTTGTTTTTTGTTTATGTAAGAAAAACTCTTAAAGAGAAATCAAAGCAATCAAAGCATAACCAGCAATACTTTAAAAAGCTCCAAGAAAGGTAGCTACAAAATTGTAAAAGACACTTACTCTCCTGTAGCAGGAACGTTGCTACTGACTTGTGATACGTGGGTACTGTATAAAAGAACAAAAAGAGAAGAAAGGTAGATTTTATTATCAAAATAAGGTCTTAAAACCTCTTGCTCTTTGCAGTGCTAAGATTTAAAGGTTTGAGCTGTCTCAACAACAACTGTGTACACATGTCACAGGTTTTCCCCTTAAGGAATTTTCACTCCCACTGTCACGTGGCACATTTTGACAAGTCAACATCCTCAACCATTAATTTCCCTGTCATTCCCATGAAATAATAGGCAAAGGTCTAACAGCAAGTATTTCAACCTCAACATGTTACAGACTTTTTCTTTTCAGGTGGGTTTTCTGTTGCTGATGTTTTAGCCTTATGACAGCAGTCTTTGCCTTTTGAAGCTGACTTGAAAATGTATACACTTAATATTTAACTGATCTGTTTAACTATTGTCTCTTTGAACATGATCAAAGAACATTATTCATATTCTTTGCGTCACATTTCAAAAAATAAAATCTACACATGCTTCTCTCCTTTTTACCTCGGTCTGTTATAAGGCTCAGGAAGAGCTGACACAAATGTAGATGTTATTGCTTGCTGTTCAGAGCCCTTCTGAACAAGCTGACCTGGCACAGGTGTCACTGCTTTCTTCCCTCTGCCAAGCTGAGTCCCATCCTGCCCCTTTTTCATCCACTGACTCAGCTTTGCAGATAAGGTGACACTGCCTATTCATCCTTCCTTCGACCTCCCTTAAGTCAAATAAACTACAGGCCTAGGAGTTTCATTTCAAATTATCCCCATATCAGCAGAGTACAACTGGCTGATAAATCCCAGTAAAATGTGGTCAGCTGGATGCAAGATGTTCTTCCTGCCAAAATAGCCACTCATTGTTTTCAGTCTTCACCAGTTTCTCTCAAATAACTTCAATGCAGAACCATCAACAGCTGATTTTCCTTTGCTACCCAAAGGTTTCCTCTCTGCTTCCTTTGAATACTTTGCACGCCACTTTATGGAGCTAGAGCTAGCTAAGAAGCTGCAGCACTCTCAGATAACCACTCTGTGGCTTTACTGGGTTTGAGTGTCACTTGAGCAGAAGGCAGGCAACAGAGGAAGAGAAGGATAAATGATGGGTCAATACAGCTATTTTAACAAAACCAACAAACCAGTGTGACTCCTCCCCACAAACACCCAGCTGCAAGTTACGTTTGTAATGTGCTTCAGGCTGAGCCAGTGTGCTCACCTGGCTCTAACCACACACACATCCTTGCCAGTTCCATCTTCACTCAGTGCCACTCTCCAGTCCCAGCACAGGTCACCAAAGTGGTGGCACACCAGGAAAGCAGTCATGGACTTGCCAGTATGTTCCACATTACCTGAGCAGGACCTGAGCAGTTGTGTCATTCAGATAATTTCATGAAGACATGCAAACAACTATTACTGCACCTATTATTACAGATAAAATATCTGCATACAGGAAACAAAATTTGCAAGATCATACTCTTCCCACATCTAACATCTTGACTATCAACTACAGGATGGCATTGGAATTTGAACTGCATTTCAAGCCCACTACTTGCTTTCTGGTTTGCTTACAGGAACTATGTGGCCTCTTCCTAGCCCAAAATTAGTCTTTAAGACCTGGTCTCCCATGGAGACATATTAGCAAGTACGGTGCTAGTGTGTTAATGTGGGCTAACCCACATTATAAGATACAATTCATGTGCTTGCTACAGCTCCTACACCCATGGGAGTAGATTAATGCTGTATCACCTTTTTATAGTACCTACATGCAAGCCAAACTGAATGAGGTTGTCTTCCACATCACACTTTTCTTCCTTGTTTTCATGCCAGGAAAGTGGTAGTGGAGAGGAATAAAGGATTGTTTGAATTTTAAATTTTTTAAAACATCCCTAGGATATAGTTTTTTCTACCAATAAAAATTTTTCTAACACCCCAGTACATTCTAATTCACAGTTAACTGTGTGTTTTACTAACATCAATTCAATTTTAAGTACATTAACCTCACTAATTTTTAATGATGTGTAACAATTAATTGACTGCATCTAGAAAAGCCCTATTCAGGCAATACAGATTCTGTAAGAAAGACAGTAACATGGCGATTTTCAAACTACTGACAAATAACAAGGAAGTATGTATCCTTTACATGCCAGCTGAGTGGATGACTACAAAATGAAGCTCTGATATTCTGATTTTATTGTACTGAATCCAAATTTATCCTTAGCTCTCTGATAAGTTAATGCTTTTTTATTAGCCCCCTCTCAATAAGACAGATATTTTAAATCAGAGTTTTTCTAGATACACTAACTTCCTTTTAATTCCACAGTTGGTAATTTTTCTAGCTATTTCATTTTGAAGCTTAATTTAAATGTGTTGCTAAGTTGCTTTACTTACTCTCCACCAACCTTTCTTACACCAAAGAACTTCACATCCAAAACAAATGGTGGAGGGGAGAGAGTTACACAGTGGTTTTAGTATTGGAGCCTTCTGCAGGACACAACAGGTGGTGCAAGAGCACGTTGGCAAACACAGGTAAAGACACCACCCTGCAAGGATTTCAGAGCCCAGACAAGCAAGCAAGCAGGCAGGGTGTATCCTGCGGGGTTTTCCAAACTTCTTGGGTGGCAGAAGCCGCTCTGCTGTTGGATTTCTGCGGAGTAGGCAGGGCGAGCCATGCCTAGAAGAACCCTCTTGGTGTGCCCGCCTGCGCAGGCAGCTGCCTCGCTCAGTAAATCATCTGGACAATGGGAACTCATGTTCTGCTTCAGTTAATTACTTTCTCCTCACATCTGCTCCATTTCACTGATACGTACAGTCAATTAACTCCACAGCTAGATTATCTTTATTAGATTATGCAGGTGCTGTTGCAGAGCATACTGAGAAATACCAACTTTTCATAGAAATTACAGGTTCTCCTCAGCTGACTGAAGGCAGCAGGACAGCTTCCCAGTGCTGAGGGACTTTTACTTTCAGAAAGCCAGCCAGAAAACCTGCATAAAGGCACACAACTGTTTTAAGTGCTATGAACTTTTGAACTGGTTTCTTATGACCCTCATGCATTTCCTTCTGACTTCTGGGAAGTCTGACCTCTAGCACTTCCCAGTTTTGTCTAACTTGTTTACCCAAGTCTTTTGCTCGCTTTCAGAGGTGCTCTATCAGCTCTGGATAATGTCTTACTTCACACGTAAGACAAACTCTTACTACATGCAACTCTTACACAAGCATCTTTCTTCTGTTTCAGCCTCAAGGACGAGAAGGTGCTATTTTCCATCATCATTAAATCTCACCTGCACCCCCTAACTAGTACTCCCTAAGTTTAAAAGATGTGCACCAGAGTGAGAATTATCTCATGTAATGCCTGCAGCTTGTCTGGTCTGTGTTGGGCATCTTGTGATAGCAGATGTTGGATATCAATGCCCTTTCTCCTCATTTCTTTCATTCAAGCCACTGCTGAGCAAAGTATCTTAGCATCTAGACAAAAACAGCAAAGAAAAAACATCAAATAGAGCAAACTAGGAAACTGACATACTGGCATAGTGTTTTCTCAGACTGGGTTTTCATTTATGAAAACCATAGTCATTCATTAATTCTTGACAATACCTAATGGCCTAATTCATAAGCTACACTTACAGTCTGGTACTGAAGTCACCTGTTGCTGACATGTACTTACAGTCCATCTGCTTTATTCAGGAAGCAAAGGTGGCTTTTGTTCTTGTTTTTGCTTTTTAAAAAGCCAAGCACAACTGCAAGAAAGCCTGAATAGATGCAAAAGCTTTTTACCATTTTGCTATTCCAGCAAAGTTGAGGATGTTTAAATGGCTTTGACATAACACATGGGAAATTCCTGACGTCCTGAATATAGTATTTCAATCTGTGATCTAGGGATTCAATTCCTGATCTAGGAAGTTCCTATTCATAGGTATTTATATGGTCTAAATGCTATTCACTCTCCACACTGTGACATGCAATACTGCAAACTCACGCGGGATCCATTTTAAGACAACTACTTTATTTGACACACTTTCACCAAAGAGAAGTGTTGTGATGGCATACAAAATGTGAAAATAATGAGTTTAAAGACAAAACAAAAGGTGTGTGCTCTTAGTTATTCGGATGTCCCATCACATAGAGGACATGCTTTCATTATTTTCTCACCACCTTCACACTTTCACAAGCTCAGATCAAATTACTCCTCCTTTAAACGTGGTAAATTATTTTTTACACTACTTTGTTACTACAAAGAAAACTAACCCCACTGAAAGCAACTTTATTCAGTATTCCTAATCCTGAATAGTTTTTCACTTGCATCTCCTTTATGACAGATGTACACTGACACCTACTGCTTGTAGCAGAGACAACCCTGCAGGGGATTCATAGAGGACCCATGATTCAGCTTGGTGAATTTGCATGGCTGTGTCTGTGCAGGCTCCTCTGCAGAGCAGGGAAATAATCCCCAGGGAGTCTCAGACCTGCATGGCAGCCAGGCACCCAGAGCAGGGACACCCAGTGGCCTGGTGGTTACTTTCAGCCAGTGCAGGTGTGATGGACATGAACACGCATCACATTTGTGATGGAGCCCAGCATTCCTGTGGACTTAGGACCTCTTATGGCACGTCCCACGGAGGGAGAAGCGTTCCGTGTGAAAGTGGCCAAGCAAATTTCTGAGCAGGTGTGAAATCCAGAGCAAAGTTTTATGGTTTCTTCAGGAACTTACCTGAGAACAAACAGCATAAAACATCTTACCCAATAAACTTCAGGGTAGTAATACCTGACCTGCATTATTTAAAAAGAGTTGTCTGAAATAAAAACTGTTAAAAGGAGAAACAGTCAGTTGTACTGAATAATGCTCACAGGAGTACTTCTAGGAAAAGAACCATGCACAATGTCCAATGCCTTGCCCGGTGCTCATGGGTATTTAGTGCAATCTTTGGCACTGCTTGTGAGGTCAGGTCTCATCGCAATTTCACTTTAATGCTCTGAATATTAACAAGGAAGCTCCACACTACAAAGCTTTTGTTTTTCTCCCCTGTAATACCACTCTGGCTTATCTCAGGACGCTCCCATCAGGGAGCTCCTCTGAAAGCATCTACATGACTAACGTCACATCTAAGGCACACAGGCCAGCATAAAGCATGCCTGAAGATTCCCTGTCTTCCAAAAACTCCTTGCACACGTGAAGTGGAATTGTGCTTACAGGGATTTGCGGCTGCCAGACACGTTACCTGAAACCGCTGAGTGTTTCTCAGTACTGATTACTCAAACATCCTGCAGCTGGTATTCACAGTCTCACTAAAGCATTATTCAAGGAGAACTTTTTAATAGTCTCACTTCCCTTTACCACAAAGTTTTGTTACAAAAGGTTTTGGAACATAAATGCCCTTCAGGCATGACTCCCTGGAACAATCAATCACCTAGCAAGGTTTTCCTCTTCTTTTAACAGCATAGAAATCTTCTTGCCTTATACTGAGCACAGCTGAGCCAACAAATTATCTAATCAAGGACTTCAGAGAGGGAGAGGATAACTCTGATCAGCAGTAGGTGAATGGATTAAAACCCCAGGTCTCTCCAACTGGTCAAGCTGACATCATCCTTATTATGCCCAATGAGAAGGGGTTCCAGCTACAAAATTAGTAATTTTCTGCCCAAATATATTAATAAACTACTTGTACACATTCTCTCTTGCATCAGTATTGTTATTTAACATAAACATCCTCCCCTCTCTGTCTAAAACTCAGGGGGAATATGTGTGCTCTGGTTAATTTCTTACAGTAGCTAAGACTTCCATGCTCTTTTCTCCATCTTATAACAGTCTTCCCATTTCTTTAATCGTCTTCACAAACCTAAAGCTATTGGAACATGAGTGTCTTGAAAGTGTTTAAGGCTTCACTTGTCTCTTGTACAGGGGTATCCATACTTCTAAGTGTGCTGAAAATACTTCCTTTATATATCCACTGTCATGTGATTATTTCAACTTGAGCATTTTTATCCCACACCTCTCTTTCATCCCTCCATGAACAAGTATGTTCACGTCTTTCCTCCCCCCCCCCCAGCATTTCCAAATGTGAGGAACTCCCCTTTCAGGGCAAAGATTTTCATTATAAGATCTCAGGTATATGACTTTATTACTTATGTTATTATTTCTTTCAGTATATATCTTAAATTTGATGCTTATCTTTATAAATATATATTAAAATAACATATATATCACAATGAGATATTTTACAAATATATCCATATATATCACTCTATATAATATCTCATGTCTCATATTTTCTCCCAGAGGACACTGCCAACCCATTCACCCTCCTAAATTTCTGCTGTAAGCTCAATTAATAAACATGATTCGACTTTATTATGCTAGTGGCTATCAAGGAAAATAAGTTCATGGCACTCCAGGATCTCTTGCAGCAATCCCCTTTCTCTCCTACCAGCAATATCTAGAGGTTTCACCTCCTCCCTACCCATCTTTATGTTCTTGTTCTCATGCCCACTTTTTCCATATAGATGGCATGATATAAAACATTTTGCTGACATCAGACATATTAGGTATACTCCTTTTCTTCCTCTCTCTGGAAAGTCTTTTAAAAAATAACATGGTTGTACTGGTGTTACCACTCTTTACAAACCCATGTCACATTTTGTCTCATTTACTGCTTACTCTCATACTGTTACAGACTATTTATTCCCTTACAAAGTAGCAGTGGTGATAAAGTCTTGACTTTCCCAATATTGAAAGAAAAGAAACCAAGCAATCAGTGTCATTTTAAGAAATAGTATATTTATTGGGGGTGTTCTGACTTAAAAGTTAAGACCTTCAGCATTTGTCTTATTGTTAAAAACAGCAATCAGGGAAACATCTCCATTGTTAGCTGACATGGTACAGCACTGAATACTCAAGTCTGATTTGATCCTACTAAAACTGATTTATGGAGGATGTGCTGGTTTTGGCTGGGGTAGAGTTAATTTTCTTCCCAGTGGCTGGTATGTGGCTGTGTTTTGGATTTGTGCTGAACACAGGGTTGATAATGTAGAGATGTTTGTGTTATTGCTGAGCAGGACTTACACATAGGCAAAGCCTTTTCTGCTTTTTGTGCTGGCAGGGAATTTAGGGGTGTGGGGGAGGTGGGAGGAGCCACAGCCAGGCCAGGTGACCCAAACTGACCAAAGGGATATTCCAGACCATGTGATACCATGCTCAGTGTATAGAGTGGGGGAAAAAAGAAGGAAGGGGAGGGGACATTTTCAGTGATGGCATCTGCCTTCCCAAGTAACCATTACATGTGGTGGGGCCCTGCTCTGGAGATGGCTGAACACCTGCCTGCCACGGGAAGCACTGAATGAATTCCTTGTTCTGCTTTGCTTGTGTGTATAGTCCTTTCCTATTAACCTATCTTTATCTCATCCCACGAGTTTTCCAGCTCTTACCATTCCAGTTTTCAACCCAATCCTGCTGGTGGAGAAGTGAGTATAGCAGCTGGTTGCTGGCTGGGGTTAAACCATGACAGAGGGACAAAATGTTCCTTCCGTCTGGCAAGAGCCAAGTATTATGCAGTGTTTGGAAGCTAAAGAGCTCTTGTTCCTACTTACTCAACTTGTTGCATAATTATCTATATGGAATTACTGCATTAATACAGCAGTAACCACCCTGTGCCCAAATATTCATGATTCACTTGAAGGATTACTTGAGCAGTATTTCAAGCTATGTAAGTGTGGCTGGTAGTAATAGAAATAGATTTGACCATCAGACAGCTAAAGCAGACAGTTTTCCCTTCCTTACCCATAGTGTGAAATGCAATCCCTACATATGTCATGCACAGCCTCTGGGGCAACAAATTGAACTTTCAAAGTTACACAGAAAAAACTGGCCACCCAAAGTTCTTAGTTGTTGAAGCACCAGGAATTGCCCAGCCAGCACCAGCTCTCCTGACAAATTAACTGCACTTGGCAACTGACCTCAGGATTTCTGATGTGGTACAAACAGAAGCAAGACTTACAAGCTGTTCCCTTTATTTACAAGTAACTGTATCCCAGCAATGTTACAAAAGACATGGCTTGGCAAGAAGCCTGTGTATCAAGGTGTGCAGCTCCCTCTCTACTCCTACCAGCCATTTCCTCACTTCCCAGCTATGTGTTTATTCCTGACTGTTCCCTTCCTATTTGAAAGACAGATTCCCATGGAAACCCATCCCTTCATTTCAGTGGACACACTCATTCTTTGTTCTCCCCCCTCATAAGCCTACATCTCTATTTAAGATGTTCAAATTTGCTCCCTTCCTCTCTGAAATGTCCTGCTTTGAGATCAGTTTTCTCAGGTCCACTCCTTGCTCCCCATTTCTCCTTGGTGATCTTGACAAGGTCAGCCAAGAGAATCTCCTTCATGGATCATTCTTCTATAATCCAGGAAAGAGCTTGGAAGGACAGTTCTGAGCAGTAAGAAAGATGGAAATGTAATGATACCCTAAAATCATTTGAAGGTCACATTTAGCCAGAAAGAAAAACAAAGGGGCAATCAATTTTCAATGGAAAAATATGAAGAAGATTTAAACTAGGGGAAATTTGAGACAGAGCAATGCACGTTTGCAGCTACAAAATAATCTCCTGAAGGAAAAGGCAGAATCTCCTCTGATAATTTGGAGCTTTTGAGGCACAGACTGGGAAACATCTGCACAAATGAATTGCAGGGAATGACGGTGCATCAACCCGAAGGCAGACGGGATCATGCTACCAGGCTGGTCTGTGAGCAATTCCCTGACAGACATTTCTGCACAGTATGCAATAACTGTGCTCTTTCTATGCTTCATGTTAGAAAAATTCTGTAAGAAAAAAACCACAAGCTACAAAGATAAACATGAATATGCACCAGAGATTAAGAAATTTCAGACATCACTGTAAGAATTCCAATTATCACTGTTCTCACAAAAAGCACCACTGGGATTTCTTCTTATTTGTTTAAACTCTGTA
Organism: Anomalospiza imberbis; assembly: GCF_031753505.1. NCBI lineage: Eukaryota > Metazoa > Chordata > Aves > Passeriformes > Viduidae > Anomalospiza > Anomalospiza imberbis. The sequence goes on along the minus strand of NC_089684.1, from coordinate 27,292,795 downwards.
GAGATCAAAGAATCCAATTATAATATCTGGCCCTTCCTCCTCTGCAGCCCTTCATTGTTAATTGCTCTGGCTCCTGTTCTTCCACTAAGTATAAATGAAAGCACTGGAACTGAGCCTGCTACTGAAGCAAGCAGAGAAAACTTTCACAGATGTCAACAGAATTAGACCCCTTTTACAAGCAGTGACTTTGTCCTGCAGTTGGCAAAACAAGAAACAATTTGTTCAAATGCAGCATGAGCACCATTCCCTCCAGTGAGGCTTGCTGCTACCCAGGCACTCTCCTGCTTTTCTAGGCTGCAGCAAGGAACTGGATGGGCTGCTGACTCACCATCTGGTTCTTGATTTCTTTCTGAGCAGCACATGCTCTCAGTTCCTCAAATCCTGTACCAAAAATCTCTCCCGTGCCTGCAGATAAGCTACTCAGGCATCTAAGACACATAGCAAACCAAAGAAAAGAGGAAAACAACGTCCGTCTTGTAATAAAGACCTTAAACCCTGGGCGTCCTCTCTACAAAAGAATCGCAACAGAGATGGTATCTACAAAGACTCATCCCACTAACTGAACAATAATTACAAATGTAAAATTAATGCTCACTTTGATTACAGTCTGTTCAGCACTTCTGAACCCCTCCCCACATTTAATTCCAATAATGAGTCAATCCCACATAGAAAAATAAATGAAAACAATGGAGTAAATACCTCACGTAGAATGGTGACATAGGCCGCTCATCTTCTTGGGAGCTAAAAACAAAATATATTTTGCAAGTTAGTATGCAGCTCTGTCTTGTATTTGCAGCTCAAGATACTCACTCCTAAAAAGCAGAGACAACGAAAGTGAAATTGCACCCGTTACAGAGGTAACACTTAAGTCTGTTTTGTCCTCTGGTTGATGCATGGAAGAAAGTTTTAAGTTACTTTCCTTAAATCCTGGCAATCCAACTCATTTCTCAATGTCCACAAATGTGGCGTAACAGATCTCCTGCTAGACAGCCAGGAGTCATTCTGACTCTGTAACAGTGCTAGGGCTATTCCCATAGCAACAATAAAGCATTTTGCCAGGAAAACCAAGGGAGTCCTTTGCTGTCTGCTGCTCCAGAATGGAACAATCTGCCTATTAAAGCCAAATTTGGAAAAAAAAAAAAACAAAAAACCAAAAAAAAAACAAGGGACATCTTGAGTAACCAAAGAAACAACCATGGCCATAGGCGTATGCATGAGGCTACCTATTCCCCAGTTTTATCACTCCTGTGGAAAGTTTATTTGAATGACATTCCTGTAAGCTTGAGATCAGGGATTGCCACGGGCTGGCTTGGAGGTCCCCTGACAAAACATTTAGTTATGTTTTAGTCATCAACTGGCCTGGCCCCAACATAACCACCTGGCAAGTGACTTACCAGCCCTGATCCAGCTCATTGTGCCTGTGCTGGCACAAGGGTAACACAGCATCACTCATGATCTCTTAAATTTTGAAGGATTTTATTTATTAGCTTATAAAAGCTGCTCTAAGTATTCAATAAAGGGGAAAAGAACATCTCTGTAGGATTTGCAACTAGGAAATCAAGTACTCAGGTACTTTCTGCAGTTTCCATTGGATCCAGCATGAAGCTCCCTCAGCAAGATGAGCTGAAACTGGCCTGCAGCCAGGTAAGTAACCTGCCCTCACACTGTACAGAGCCAGAGACAGATTTAACCACAGCTTATTTCCATCCCAGCCAATGTTCTAACAGATGCACAAATATGATGCACAAATATGCACCAAATTCATTGAGCACAAGGGAGAAGGCAAGATACAAGGGAGTCAAAAAGGCAACCTGACAGATAAGCAAGCCAGTGCTCCAGAGAAATAATCACAGGGATTCAACCTCCCAACTAGAATATGGAAAGATTCACAAATAGACATCCACAGAAAAGCCCTTAAAGCACATGATGCAGGAAACCGATTTGAGAGATAGACCAAACACGAGATGGGGAAGGAAGTTTTTTGCTATGTTCAGTTCACTGCATTAATAGCTGAACTTCTAATCTCAAAGTAAATAAATCCAAGTAGTGGACAGAAAACTGAAAAATCTTTTCTCACATAAATGAAAATTTACAGTGCCATCAAGATTTCTGTTCATTAGTGCAACTTCAAATGACAACACCAAATGCTGCTTTATGGTCAAGTGGCAGTTGCTGAAGCCACACCAATCACGCTTTCTTTTCCATCATAAACACCCCTCCTTATTTCAAGGTTTGTAATTAACTTCCAAATTAAAGCAGGACAATCATACAAAGTCCAAATAATCTTTTACATTTATGCTCCCAACATTTGTTTTGACAGAGCAGATGGAAAAGCAGTATTCAGCAGGGACTCTGAATCCTCTTGCATTTCCTTCCCTTTCTTCCACAGCAAATGCAACTGGATGCTTCTTAAGTTCAAGCAAGTTTTCTAACTGTACAAAAATTTATCCACCCATGCAATGAAATTGAGGAAAACAAATATTTTAAGCCCATTAGCTGGGAATGGCAGAGAAAGAAGCTCTTAGAGAAGTCAGAAACCAAGTATGAGTTTCATTTAGATCATCAAGTTTGAAGATTTCATATGGTTGGTAATAATTGCAGCTGTGAAAAACCTCTCTTACTCAATAGTGGTTCATAGTTTTACATGTGCAGCAAATGAGCAGTAGCTGAATCTGGGGTGAAGACCTCCAAGCTAACTAGTATGAAATCCAGACTTTTGAGAAAACCATAAACATCTTCTAAATTTCTACCTTGTCCAGCAAAAAACTTACCAATTAGACAAACAGGCTTAGCAGTAAATTAAATTTTGGGTTTTTTTTTTGTTTGGTTGGGATTTTTTTTTATCCTTAAAGTTTTGTCCAGAATTACGTATGCTTTATGTCCAGAAGGCATGAAATAACTTTTAAAAACTCCAGTTATTTATTCAATTATCATGGATTACCTGGCCAAGCAGGTGAGTGCAAAATACAGCACTCTCTTTTTTCTCAAGCATATAAATAGCTCCCCTAAATCCAGGGATTAAACAGAAATTAATCGCTTCCATGAAATACTTGGGAGATTACCTGACAACTTCCTGCTAAAAACCAAAACAAATACTAGCCAAACTAAAAAAAGCCCCAAAACAAACATAAAAACCCACAGCAAACCAAACTTGTTCTGTCTACTTCACGGGTAAAGAAGTAATATTATGTATGTTTGTGACCACCACTGAGCTAATAAAAGGTTTGTCAGCCTGGAAGGAACACCAGTTTAGGCCACCAGTTAGTTTAGCACATCTTGGGATTTTCAGGCACATCCTTTCTGGTTTTGAAGAAGGAAATATGAAAGCCTGGGTGAAGTCTTAATGTAAAATGATGAATTTCCATTACAGAAGGAGAGTTATCTTTTTTTGCCTCCCTCTTTTGTTACAGGCAATGTTACATTCACTCCTCACATTCTTAAACAGGTAATCATGGTTCTTTTTTTTTTTCCTGACATCTCATAGAACCATAGAATCATTGAGAGTGAAAAAGACCTCTCAGAACAAGTCCAACCTTTAAATCATCTTGCCCTTCAGGCAGAATAAGGGTGCTGCTGAGCCTACTGTAGAACACCCATTTAGATAGAAAGTTCCCAATTTATTTAGGTGCATAAGGAATACCCCTGTCTCAGCCTTCTACTCACTGGACTGAGCTCCCACCACAGGTCAGAATGCTCAGGGTCCTTCCTCCTTGTTTCATTTGCACTTAATCAGAAGCAGTTCTTCTGTCTTAGCTTCCTGGCACTGGAACCTCCATTACAAAGCTACTGCTGCTTTCCTACTCCACATCTCTCTTCAAAACTTAAATGGGACATTTAGTCAATGAAAAAAAAAAAAAAAAAAAAAAGAACAGATTTTGGCTTCGGGGTTTTTTGGTTGGAATTTTTTTTTTTTTTTTTTTTTTTTTACGATTAGGAAAATGTACTTTGACTCATGGGTCAACATTTTGCACCAGAGATGAAGAGCCTAGACACTGGCAGGGTCTTGCTGCTCAGGCAAGGTCATGTTTTCCTATTGCCTTGCCAGAGGCTCTGTTTGTTCTGACCTCAAATGTTAGATAAGGGAATGGCTATTCTATTCTACCACAGAAATTCTCAACTTCAAAAGAAATGTAGCTGATTTTTAGTGAGAATACTTCTTTTAATGCAAAGCAATAGCTGCTTCTATTTTTAATGCAATCAAACAAAAAGCCAATTAAAAATTCAGTGACATCAAATTACTAATGATATCAAAGGTTATGCAGGTTTTGGAGGGAGGAGAAGGAAGGCTATGTTTGGGTGACTTCTTAAGGTTTCAAACTTATCTCCCTCTTGTTTTCTTCTCATAATTCAGAACACCATGCCTCCTTGGATTAAAAGACATACAATTTTTGCAACTACCGAGAATTTTAACAATATTGTTTATTTACTTATTATGACATTCAGCACCAACATCACTAAAAGCAGCTTCAAGGAAACATTGATTTTGAGGCCACAGCAGTGCTTTTTGCTGAAGGTCTCATCTTATTCACAAATTTTTCAGCACTTCTTCACTCACCCAAGTCATTTCCCCATAAAAGTTGTTTCAGTGTTGCAAAAAATTGCAAGATTGAAATGGCTCATGAAAATTTATTGCATGCTTATTTTCTTCAATAGAGCTATTTACTCATAGCTTGTGCTTCACAGCAGTGGGTAAAAGGCAATGTTTTTGCAAATGAGAAATAGCAGGCAACACAAGCTTTTGCCTTCAAATAAATCCTTCAAAATAAACCTCCTTCAAATAAATATTGAGGTACATTATGCAAAAGAAGAAAGAATAATACCATCCTTGATGCAAGATTAACCATAAATTTAATCATAACACTGCAGTGATGGTCATCATTTAAGTCACAACATACCCTCAATCCTGGAGCAACGCCACCCTTGCTCTATATCCTTAAACAGAGGGGGAGGAGGGAATGCCATATATGCAGTGTTTAAAAAACAAATGCTCAACAGCCATTTTCCTGGGAGTTATTTCCATGCCAACATTTCCATTTTCCCGGAAGAGTAACTTTAATAAGTCAAAACCATAACGTGTTGTTTTAGATATTTATCTCCAGGCTTCACAATAGTTGTGCTTATACCTAACCGTGCATACCACTGAAACTTAAATAAGCTATTCAGCAAATGAGCCACATGTCAAAATCCAAGGCTGACAACCCAGCTTCTTTACACTGAACTCACGTATTCTGCAAAAATATCATACTATGCAAAATATCTCTAGTTACTTGGTTGTGGGTGAACTGGTTTAAATACTAAACTCTAAACGATCCCCTTATCTTCCTCAAAAATATTTCTTCAGCATGTTGTTTCTAAAGAACTCTCAAATAAATTACACTGCATAGGCATCTATCTAGAGGCATAACTGTGCAGGCTGTATGTGAGGAGGAACTGAGATTGAAACATATTACCTGAATAGGAAAAAAAGTATACTGAAGGCTTTTTGCACACCTCCTCCTACTTCAAAGCAACATTAGAGATCAGGGAAGTATAGGCTATCCCATGGCAAGCTGAAGTGAGCAGAACTTCTCGCTGATTAAGTGCCACTGTGAGCAAGAGGCAGATTTTCCATTTATATTAACAAACCTGAATATCCTGGAGCCCTTGACAGCATAATTTTGTGTAATTATTTTCTGCTTACTATTTTCCTAGATTGCAAATATGTTTATCTTTCATAAAATGACGTCAATGTTAAACAGCTCGCTTTTGTTGTTTTACTTCTTAAACTAGTTGCGTCTTATTATGAAAGATGGGGTAGTGTCTTTTCTTTTACTTGTGGTTTGGCAATAGTCTTCACTAGGATAAAAGCAGAAAATGGCTCAGAAAGAGGCAGAATGAATGTACGAGCCAAAGTCTCACCTCTTCTCAGAATTTAACAGTGAAGTTGCGTAACACACACATACCTGTTGCATTATAATGGCAAAGAACTGTTACTAGGTAACGAGTGATTTCAGTTTCAGGTTTGTTTGTTAAAAGCTTGCACACTTCAAATAAAGGTATATAAGAGGCCAGTTTTTAGGCAAATATTAATATTTTTTTGCTTAATCAGGTGGACACCTCAGAGACAAACACCAAAGAAAATTTCCACACCAATTTCCTCTTTTAGTCAGAGCCTTCCATCCCCAGTGGTACTGAGGAAGAACTTCCACAGGCTCCTAAACTCACCATGTCACAGCTGTGAAAAGATAGGGTACCCAGCTATGGGTCAAATCTGAGCTTGGAAGACAAAAAATTCACATAGCATTTTCTAACAAGCTATGACTTGAGGAAGATGAGAGCCACAGGTTTAAATTTTTCTTCATTCTTCCACCAGAAGAAAAAACCCACTCAAACCCAAAGCAAACAAAGAAAAAACTAGATTCAAGTTCTCTCCACCCTCAGAGAGCACATTTCACATCCATATTCCAGAATATACTTCATTAGGGCTTGTCAAGCACACCCAGTACCTTGGATAGAAAGTGATAAGAAAGTCCAAAAGATCAGACTTATTTACAGTACAACTTTACATACAAAAACGTTCACAAATGTGATAAAGAGAACACAGCAACTATTGTTCCCAAAACAAACAAACAAACAAAAGAAAAAGGTGGTGGAATACAGCAGTGTTCTTGGGCTAAACTGCTGGATACTTGTGAAAGATCCCAAACAAAACAACCAGTAAGGTAAATCAAACAATCCTGGTAACTGCAGGTGAGACTGCCCATGCAGACAACTGCTGTTGTACAGGTTAAAACAGATCAGTCACATTCCCTAATGCCTTCAGATGCACTTGCTAAAAATATTTGTGATGGCATCATTCTTCCACTACCTTGACTTGTTAAGCAACAGGGGCCATCGATCACAAACAAGGCCGCCCAAGTGTGCACCTGCCTTTCTTATCTCCTACAGAAACTGGTAGATATTATTGACAAAGGCAGCCACAGGCTTCAGCTCTGCACAGCTGTCATTAAATCTGCAACAGACTGAGCTAGAATACATGAATTAAAACATGCATTAACAGCATTAGCGATGCTCTAACTAGGAAGCTGGGATAGCAAAGTAAGCTAATGCTATTCTGAAAAGATGGTAGCCTAACAGCAATGGAAGAGACAATTACTGGTGGGTCAGTTGTTGGAAAATCAGTGATGCAATCCATGTGACATTCACCGGTGCCTTCTACAGTGCATGGGCAATAGTACCTCCTGCAGTGAGGATTCAATACATGACACCATTATAGTCCATATGGCTCTATGCAAGTACTTTATATGATTTTCTGGAAGACAGATTCACAGCTCACACATATCTTGGTAGGCACAGAGCCCTTCTCCCTCTCCCAAGTTTTACATACCAGCTACACATTTGTATTGCTTCAGCACAGGAGGGTTTCAAAGGCACAGCATCGCCAGCCTTGTGGCCCCAAAGAGAGCATGGAGCAGAGCACCTGCAGGAGATGGGCAGGAGCAAGTTCCCTCACCCAGGAAGGGAACCAAGTGTGATTACGGCAGGCAGCTCATTCCCTTTCTTGGGAGGGAAAGACAGATTCTTTCAGCTTGGCAAGTGTCCTAAATCACAGAACCGGAAGGGTGCCACTACTCTGATTAAATCTAGTAACAGGAACCATGCATTGCAATTTGTCCATGCCCTCAGCTGGAACAGCAACATCAGCCTGTCCACCCCACAGCAACCACAAACATAGAGGTATCCACGCTGGTACTAACCAATACTGGAGGTATCAGCTTTCCTGGAGCTGACAAAAAATGCTCAAAGCCAGTGAAACTCTGCCCTGAGGGAGGGAAGAACAGGAAAATAAAGGTGCAACCTGGAGAATGCCATTGTAAAGGGATCTGGCAATCTGTGCCAAAAAAAACCAAGGTGCTAAAAAGAACAGTATACACAGCCTAAAAATAGATCAAGGAGATGGAAAAGAAGCCAGAACTGTGTGAATTATTTTAACTGAAAAACTCAAAACCAATTCTATACCATGCTTACAGCTTAATAGGGTTTGAAGAAAATGCCTCATTTTTGAAGTGCTGACTGCAAGTCCTTGCAACAACAAAGAGTCTAATTAGAGCCAGCCTGTGAAACCTATCTTCCCCTGGGGTGAAGAGTCAAGAGCACAATAACAACCACTTGTTCCGACCACTGACAGGACAGTCAGATCCTTGAAAGGTTAAAAATATTATATGAGACTGGTCCTTCAAATAGAAATGATGCACCGTGACCACTTTAAGACATTCAAACCATATTTCTGTTTCTCTGCAGTCATCAACATGGAACCCCATGACTGCAATAGTGCCAAAGAGACTTTCTCCACATCTACCTTCAGCAGACCCTGCACTTTTATCAAGGCAACAACAGTTTGGGCAGCAATTTCAGTTACTGTTTTATTGTGTTCAAGTAAGCAGCAAGTCTGCAGTTTCTTCTGAAACAGCACCACTACAGTGCTGAAACGGCACAGTAAATTTTTTATTTACTGTTTTGTGTATTACAGAAAGATTCAAATACTACTAGGGGAGATATGGACTGCTTAATTTTGAGAACTGAACGAATAGTAAAAATAAAAAAGAACTTGATAACCCAGTGAAAGGGCTGTGTACACTCCTTCCCGCAGCGGGTCTGTGCCCTGCCATTTCAGAAGCTTGACTGCAGCTGTCCCTGCCATGGCGTGGCGGGAGCACATGCCAGCACAGGTACTCGCTGACAGCTGGTGCTGAAGGAAGGTGTGCCTCGGCATCCTGGAAACACCCAGCCCTTTTCCTCCGAAAACTAAACCTCTTGCCCATGCTGCGGCAGGCTGGGTGTGTGAGCTGCCAGCCGGAGGTGGGCTGTGCGCAGGGGCAGCCCGGCCGCGCTCCCGTACCGCAGTACAGCAGCCGCCGGAGGGCTCGCGTTTCCCCGGGCGCACGGAGCCGCCGGAGACCCAGGGCTGGCCGGGGTCCCTCTACGTCTGAGAGCCGCTCCTACCCCGCACGGAGAGCGTTGTGTGGATTTCGGGGCGCTACATCGAATCCCCCTCTCCGCCCGAGGACGCCGGAGATCTCCCACCACCGCAGATCCGCTAATAGCCCCACTTGTTGCACTGCCCCGGAGCGGGGCCGGGTATCCCACTCCCGAGCGGGCATCCCCGCTCCCAGGCGGGGTCCGAGTCCCGGCCCCCCCGTGCCGGACAGCCCGGCACAAGCCCCGGGCTTGCCCCGGCTGGACACGTACCTCTGCAGGGGCATCACCTCGCACGCCATGCTGGCCATGGAGCCGCTGCCCACCCGGCTGCCCGCCGCGCCGCTCGCCGCGCCCGCAGCGCCGCCAGCGCCTCGCCGCGGGGAGCGCCCGGCCCCGGGGAGGGGCGAAGGGGCCGCGGGCCCGGGTTGGCGGCTGACGATGGCCCGCCCCAGCGCCGAAAGCCCCGGCCCGGCCCCCCAGCTGAGACACCCCTGCCGCTCGCCCCACCGGGCTCGGCAGGCACAAGTTAACCAAAAGCGGCGTCCGATGTCCAGTCGTTCTGGGCCTGCAAAAGATGCCACAAGCTCAGGGCTAATGGCTCCTTTCAACAGAAAGACCGTACAGGGTCTTCTGTATCCCTTTCAGTAACCCACCGCCCTTCTCCCTAAACTCGCCCAGGGTGCAGTGCAGTCTCTCCCGAGCTCCCTCCCCGGCCGCAGCGGCGCTCCGCTCCAGGAAGAGCAGGCGAAGTGCCCTGGGCACCCAAAGCCCCGCAAAGCTCCACGACACTCTAGCGGGGCTGCTCTGGCTCTGCCCTCACACGCCTTTACATGGATCAGTGTCTAGCAGGGCTGGTAAAACCTCTGAACTTGATCGCTTCGTGTTGGGGTACACACTAGCGCGGTTTGAAAGGTTTCTGCTGTAGCTGGCCACCCAGTTCCGACCCACTGCAAAGATCTCGTCTTCCCTTCATATTTGAACTACAGAGCCGAACTCGTGTTCCCAGGGGGCTATTCTCAAGCACTTCTGCTTCTATATCTGTGGCTGCTGACCAAATACTGCTCTGAAACAACAAATCACACCATTCCATTGGGTAAATTTTGGGGCTGGGAAGAGCGGTAGCAAAAGCACCGCACACAAAGGGTGTGCTACTTACCAGGACACAGCAGCCTTGAAAAATGAACAGCACAAAATCACTAAGGTCTTGCACCGAAACGTTTAATGGCTACTGAATGAGCATACCCAGGGCTTTACTTTTCACCTTTGCAGCTCCTCTGCCCAGAAGCCCTGAGGAAATTTCCCCCAGCATTGGAAAGAAACACTTCTGCTGCTGCCCTGCCTGTGAACAATGTTATCACTCTGCATACTTTGTGTGACGGGGAAAGGGACGATCCTAATCTGATGAAGGGGCCTAAGAGTGTCCTTTCAACACTTTAGGTGGTACAAACATAATGGCACATGTCAATCTTCAAAAATTCAAGTCAATATTGGAAGTACCACCCCGTTCAACCCCAGTGAGGATTAGTGCTGGCTTGGGAGAAAGCTGTAGCAGGAGCTTAGTACCTGTATGTTTAACACCTCCATAGAGATGTAGGTCATGCAAAGTAAACTTGAGCCACATCAGCTTTCTGGAGAAGCAGCCAACACTCCCAGGTTAGCAGAGGGTATCAGACATTTCACAGGGATGCCCAACAGATCCTGACCTTTGCCAGCAGGAGGCAGGGGAATATTCTGTAGAAACCCAGAGCAGTGGGCACTTGCAGCCTCAGAAAGCAGCGGCATGGAGAGAGACACGGGGGTCAGTTGAGACGTGGCTTTGCTTCAGTACCCTGAGCTGTTTCATATCTGCTCCTCTCAGCTGGCTGACTGGAAGAAGTGCATTAGTAATGCTTCTGCCCATTGCCTCAGCACAAGCCTGTTCTGCTGTGACAGTCATGCCAGGCACAGCACAGGGCCCCTTTTTAGGAAAGTCAGCAATGCTGATAAAGCACTCTGCCATCATGGATCTGGGCTGCTCTTATCCATCGCCATCAAATGAGTATCTTGATGACTTCCTGTTAAATTAGATGTGCCATATGTGCTCACAAGCAACTAAAACTATGAGAGAAAGATTTTATTCTGATACATAAAACTACTTCAGTTCAAAACAAAAGCATCTTGTAACATTTCACAGTTTGACCATAAATCAAATGGACTTTTCCTGGCCAGTCTTTTTTTTATATACACACAATTATTCATAGTTTATTACACTTCAATAAACTGAGTGTTACCATTGGGATGCCATTAAAAAAACTTAATTTTCCACATTTAACTAAGGACCCATCTACATGGGCAAGGAGTCAGGGGTCTCCAGAGCAGCTTGCTGAATAAACAGAAGTGGAATAACTCAAATAGCTGCTGTACTATGAATTTACACAATAGCTATTCTGTCATAACTTCCATGGGACTTGCTTGTATAAATAAGCTTAAAAGTACTAAGCTCCTTGACAAAGAATTCACAAACAAAAAGAGATGCTGTAATAACCAGAAAGATTAATTTATGGATTAGCATCAGTGAAGAAGGTTAGCTTGTGGCATCATGCTAAAATTAACCAGATGCCCACTGTAAAATTGCAGGGCTCCTTGTGCCCTCAACACCTTCAGATCCACCTTTTGTTTCTGTTCTCTTCTTTTGCAGTCCCCTCAATGGGTATCAGCTTTCTCTTTTGCATCCTCCTATGTCTCTTTCAACATTGCCAAAACCATCACAACTAAGAAGAGGAAAAGGAGCTCATGTTTCCCTGCACCTACTGGCACACAACTTCAGCAACTGTTAGAAGAAAGGCAACCAAAGTTGAAAAAATGCTAGCTGGTTGCTAGCACTGCTGGTTTCCCAAAGTTTTAACTATGAGAGCAGCTGCAGACACTGCAACAAAATATTTTAACATGGAAAAATATCAGAGTGAAATTTTTAAAACTCCTTTTGAGGACTGTGGCCAACCATTGGTAAGAGTGGTAGTACAGGACGCATGTCACCTTAGTTTTAGTTCACACTGTCTCAAACGGCCTTTTGAATCTCTCAGCTGCTAGACAAGAACACAAATCTTAATTCTTCACCTCCCCTGTTCATGTGTAGGGACCACAAGTGATTTATTTGTGGCACAAAGCAGGCAGACAAAAGCTATCAGAAAGCTGCAGTCTTATCTCTGAACAATTCCACTTCCTTCACACAGATGTTGACAGTAAAACCAACTTGCTGTTTGTCAAGAGGCAGGAATTCCTACCCTCCCCTTGCCCTCTTACACCTTTTTTTAACTTGCATAACTTAGGCTGGGCTAGCACACATAAAACCTGGGATTATAAAACATTTTAGTTTGGATTTGCTTGTACTTGTTGAATTTGTTCTCCCATGTTAAACAAAGAAGACAAAACCTCTTCTGCAAGTTCATATAGTTCTTGCATTTATATTACTCAGAAAGGCCAAACTCATCTGTTGGCACCAACAATGCACCGCAGAAGCCCTTTATGGTACCACCAACTATAGAAACAGAGGATGAGGAAAAATCCTCTCTCAGGACAGGCACAGCATCCTCTCCACTGACTGTATGCTCCCTGGTGTATTGAGAACACTTCAGTAAAATAGACAGCAACTAACAATAAAAATTATAAAGTCCCTTGAAATACAACACATACCGCCACACTTCAGCACCTACACCAAGGCAACACCTGTGTTCAAACTATC